>NC_072486.1:14858560-15161590 GCF_027574615.1 Eptesicus fuscus
TTCCTTCTATAGCATCACATATAGAAATCAAAGATTTATGGAGCCCTAACCAGTTTGGCTCAGTGGATAAGAGCGTCAGCCTGTGGACTCAAGGGTCCCAGGTTCGATTCCGGTCAAGAGCATGTACCTTGGTTGCAGGCACATCTCCAGTAGGGGGTGTGCAGGAATCAGCTGATTGATGTTTCTCTCTCATCAATGTTTCTAACTCTCCTCTCCCTTCTCCTCTGTAAAATATCAATAAAATGTATTTTTTTAAAAAGATTTATGGAATGTTTCTAAAAAATAAATAAATAATTGCATGCATTAACTGAAGTATTGTAAACTTCATGAAAATCAGCTGTACCAATACTTCCTCTTGCTTATATGATTTGAAATGCTTTTAGTCCTTTAAGTTTTATGGAATCATGCTTCTTCATCCATGGGGCAGGTAAAGGATCAAAAATGGAGGATACAGCCGAAACCGGTTTGGCTCAGTGGATAGAGCGTCGGTCTGTGGACTGGGGGGTCCCGGGTTCGATTCCGGTCAGGGGCATGTGCATTGGTTGCGGGCACATCCCCGGTGGGGGGTGTGCGGGAGGCAGCTGGTCGATGTATCTCTCTCATTGATGTTTCTAGCTCTCTGTCCCTCTCCCTTTCTCTCTGTGAAGAGTCAATAAAATATATTAAAAAAAAAAACAAATGGAGGATACAGAAATGCATGTGAGGCCCTAGCCTGTTTGCCTCAGTGGATAGAGCATTGGTCTGAGGACTGAAGTGTCCTGGTCCTAATCCAGGCAAGGGCACATGCCCAGGTTGCAGGCTCGACCCCCAGTAAGGGGCATGCAGGAGGCAGCCGATCAATGATTCTCATCATTGATGTTTCTATCTCTCTCCCTCTTCCTTCCTCTCTGACACCAATAAAAATATATATATATTTTAAAATGAATGTGAGGAGGAAAATGATATCATAGTGTGCTAAACTTGTAGTGAGAATGATTTTTAAATGATGTTTGTCAAAAGATAAATTACTTTAAATTTTAAAATAAACATCTGCAGAATAAATCATGCTCAGTTTTTAAATGCTCTAATTTGTCTTTTCAACATATTTCAAGTTCAATGAGAAGAGCATGACACATGTACAAAAGTCAAAGTCAACAGCCATTTACCTGACCACATAAGCTGGCTTCCTGCTGCTTTGAGAACATAAAAGGGTTAAAGTGGATTGTGATGAAATTGTACATTCCATTTGAAATGATAATATTGTGGTTAATGTGAAACCACAATGTTCATTGACTTCTATGGGTCACTTTATAAGTTCAAACTATTGGTCTCTCAGCAAAAGATAGGTGGTGTAGTGAAAACAGATCAACACTCCCTCTGAGTCATTATGAGGCAGAAAGTTCCGATATTCTCCTCCAAAGGTCTTCTGAATTATTTGGCTGGGATTGCAAAATCATAGCCAGAGACCTGGCAGTAATTCAAAATAGCTTTAAGAAGGATTATACATTGGGACCAGGCTGAATTTTTTGAAAGATTGTTTCTTGATCCTGAGATAGGCCCAGTCACTTTAATCTAGTATCTATGTCTTAGAATTTGATTGTTGTAGTTGTTGCCACTTCATTATAAATGAGGAAGGCATTCAGTCATACTGAATGAGGATATTTATATGTAAATAAGTGATGTTTTGCTTTGGCAATACCACTATTCCTGGGATTGAAGTGTATACGATTTCCAAGTGCTATAGGAGCCACTAAAAAAAAAAAAAAAAAAAAAAAAAAAGGAAATCATGATTTTAAAAGAACCAAAGACACTATGTATTTTGAATATTAATTTCTTCCTATTTTATGTCCAATATTTAGTACTCTAAAAGAAACACAGTAATTATAGTCTGCCTTACAAAAACGATTCCATATGTTCCTCCAAACCATTATTTTACAATGATTATTTTAAAAACTATATCATCACAGTTCACCCAGCATATCTTATTCACAATTCCATTGTTTTATTAAGTTGTTTTCTAAAGAACATGATAAACCCTATCTAATGTTGCAAATTAATTCTAAATCTGATCTTCTAACAACCTAACCAGAAGTGATAGTTAAAAGTGGCATGGAACCCTAGCAGGTGTAGCTCTACTGGTTGGATTGTCATCCTGCACAGCAAAAGGTGTCAGGTTCGATTCCTGGTCAGGGCACATACTCAGATTTCTGGTGCAATCCCCAGTCAGGGTATGTGCAGGAGGCAGCCTATCGATGCCTCTCTCTCTCTCTCTCTCTCTCTCTCTCTCTCTCTCTCTCTCTCTCTCTCTCCCCTCTCTCTCTCTCTCTCTTTCTCTCTCTCCAAAAATCAATAAAGAAAGTATATTCTTTTAAAGTGGTATGGATAAGAATTATTAGACCCCAATAAAAATTTAAATTAGAGTTCATTCCAAGAATTTCAGACCTCAAGTTCATCATGTTTGGTGTTCATTTAATTCATTTGAGTATTCATTTAGTGTTTTCTATGGAAGGAAAATAAAGAGGCCTAAGATTACTCTCAAAAAAGTTTCAAACCAATGGGGTAGACAGATAAAGTTCTAAGAGATGATTAGCTTTAGCCTCCTAGTAATCCTGCAAACGCCATCTTTGGCTCCTACTTGTATGTCATTTAGACCTCAAGTTGATTTCAGATCTACTTTCAAGGGAAGCAAATATTTCAAATTTCCATAAAATATTCTTTCTTAAGAGTTGCCCCATGACAAATTCTGTTTTAAAAATTCTTAAAGCTTAAAACCACCATGAGATATCACCTCATGCCTGTTAGAATTTCCATCATCAAAAAGCCAAGAGATAATAAATGCTGGCATGGATGTGGAGAAGAGGGAACCTTCTGCATTGTTGGTGGGACTGTAAACTGGTACAGCCAGTATGGAAAGCAGTGCGGAGGTTGCTCAAAATTAAAAACAGAACTACCATATCGTCCAACAATTCAATTTCTGGGAATATATCCAAAGGGAATGAATATGTGAAATGTGATACATATATGAAGATAGATATCATAACTTTTGTCTAATATATATGTGTACGAACAGATCTCCCCACTAGATTGCTGGAGATAAGGACCATACCTTTCCAGCTATGGATATCCAGCACCAAGCCGTGTGCCTAGCACACAGAGGGCACTCTGTAGTTATTGAATTAATAAATATATAAATAAACCAATCAGAGCAGTTGATAGGGAAAAGCTTTACTAATCCTGAAGCAACCAAAGGTAGCCCTGCAGCTATTTAGGATTTAAAAATGCCATCCATTTTGTGGCATAAAGTTATTACTAACTATATATTCAAGTTTTGAAACTTTGTTTCATTACCTATTCATCAGTACCTATGACAATGCTAAAATAAAGTTAAAATGAACTGAGGCATATAATGTATTATACTTAGAACAGAATGAAATGCCTCTTAAAGACATAAACTACATAGCCTGTAACAAATTATATACTGTCTTCAAACCTCAGTTTGCTCATCTGCCAAATGGGGATAATAAATTAGCCGCACTTCATCAAAGGCTTAATCAGATTTTATATAAATGACAATTTAAACTTGACAAATGAAAGTCCTACATGATTATAATTACTACTAAATTTACTCCTTCAGATCATTAGAAACCAGTTATTGCATAATATATAATAAAGACACATTAAGAAATTAGTTCAGTTGTGGAGCATATAATGGCCCATAATTCATTTGTTTATACAAATGAATGTAGCTAGAGATAACAAGATAATTATTTAATAGAACAAGTTTTTTAAAAAAAAAATAGCCTAGTTACCCAGTGGTAGAACTTGTCAGTAGATTAAAAAAAAAAAAGACAGCCCTAACCGGTTTGGCTCAGTGGATAGAGCGTCGGCCTGCGGACTAAAGGGTCCCAGGTTCAATTCTGGTCAAGGGCATGTACCTTGGTTGTGGGCACATCCCCAGTAGGGAGTGTGCAAGAGGCAGCTGAATCGATGTTTCTAACTCTCTATCCCTCTCCTTTCCTCTCTGTAAAAAATCAATAAAATATATTATCTATATATTTTAAAAAAAGACAACCTTTTGCATTACTTAAGTCTTTCCAAGGCATGCGCTGGTACAACACAAACTTCTGTCAGATGTAACTAGTCTAGCGTCCAAACATCATGCACAATACCTAGGTAGCAGCAGCGCACTGCGCCCACTCCCACCTCGGTCCTGCTCATTTGTGTGTATGCCCGTGGTCGGCAAACTGCGGCTCGCGAGCCACATGCGGCTCTTTGGTCCCTTGAGTGTGGCTCTTCCACAAAATACCACGGCCTGGGCGAGTCTATTTTGAAGAAGTGGCGTTAGAAGAAGTTTAAGTTTAAAAAATTTGGCTCTCCAGCCGAAACCGGTTTGGCTCAGTGGATAGAGCGTCGGCCTGCGGACTGAAGGGTCCCGGGTTCGATTCCGGTCAAGGGCATGTACCTTGGTTGCGGGCACGTCCCCGGTGGGGGTTGTGCAGGAGGCAGCTGATCGATGTCTCTCTATCATCGATGTTTCTAACTCTCTATCCCTCTCTCTTCCTCTCTGTAAAAAATCAATAAAAATATATTTAAAAAAATAAAATATTTCAGCAAATAAAGTAAAAAATTAAAAAAAAAAAATTTGGCTCTCCAAAGAAATTTCAATCGTTGTACTGATATTTGGCTCTGTTGACTAAGGAGTTTGCCGACCACGGGTGTATGCTATTTGGAGCATCTGGAGGAGTGGGAATAGTACCTGGAAGAGGGGAGAGGAGGAAACAGCAGGAGTGCCTGGCTGGGAGGAGGTCAGCCGAAGTTGTGCAGGGCAAGCCTCAACGTGTCATTGGTGCGAACCCAAGCATCGTTGATGTTCAATAGGAACATCTGGTGGAACCCCATGATGGGGTCTTCTTCGGCCTTAAGCTGGCCCACAGCCATGCTGAGGATGCAGCTCTCTGGCGTGGGCTGGGGGTCCTGTGCCGTGAAGCTGTGCTGGATTTTCTGGAACGGAAGGCTAGACAACTTCTCCACAGTGGCAGCTTTCCCCTGGAATTGCTGTCCTTCCCACGTAAGGCGTGATGCGTCCATGTAAACTGCGCCTGGTTGGGTTCTGTCGTTATCAAATAACTGGTAGTAATGTCGGATGAAGCTGGATCCAGTCTGCTCCCAAACTGGCTTGTCTCCCATTCTGGAGCAGCACCCAACCTCACTGAAACCCGAGGGGCTGGCAGGGTGGCGGCAGCGGCGGCGGCAACCTGTTTTGTTTTGCTTTTCAAAGTTTGATTGAAATTGAACCCCTAGAACTGAGTTTTTGAGAGCTTTAGCTTTAGCATCCCCAAAAGTAACAACTTGAAAAGAATATTTAGATTTGAGAAGCCTTTAAAAAAAAAAAAATCACACATGTACCTGTTAACTGTTTTGGATGTGAAATAACAATTTGAGGGTGATTCCTCAAACCACATGTTGTTTTCTTTTAAGGTATATATTAAAATTAATTTTAATGTTTATCTATGCAATACCTGCAAATGATATAAAAATTAAATACTATTAAAAGGCTCCCCATCCCATTCCTATGTCTCTCACCCCTCCACCAAATCCTGCAGCTCAAAATAACCACTTTTCAGTAATTAAGTACATATTTTCAAATTACAGATACATATTTTTTATGTTACCTATTGATTTCCTATTATGGATGATATGAATAATGATTGAGCTATCTTATACCATCTCATCTCTCTTTCAAAAAAAATACACATATATCTTCCTCATTTACCCAATATAGTATATCAAGATTTTTACTTAGAGCATTAATTGGTAAATATTGTTTACTATTAAGACAACAGTCATATTCTTTAAAAAAAAAATTTATTGATTTCAGAGAGGAAGGAAGAAGGAGAAAGAGTCAGAAACATCACTGATGAGAGAATCATTGATCAGCTGCCTCCTGCATGCCCTGAATGGGCATCGAGCCTACAACCCAGGCATATGCCCTAACCAGGAATCAAAATGTGATCTCCAGATTCATAGGTCAACATGCAATCCTTGAGCCAAGCCAGCTAGGGAACAGTTATATTCTGATTATGTTTCTCCTCTCACTAACCTTTTCGTTTTGCCAAAAGTTGTTAATTTCATTGATTTAACACTGGTTTATGTACTTCTGGCTATTTTTTCTCCAAATGCTATAACAGATTTGTCAAAAACTCATCAATTTTTCTAAAGGTTTATGGACATCAAATAAACCATTACTTTTGAGTGTTGGTTTGTTTTTTCTTGAAGTCCTCCCTCCAAAGTTTCTTTCAGTCATTATTTCTTGAAATAGGTGCTCAATTCCTTGCTCTCTC
Organism: Eptesicus fuscus; assembly: GCF_027574615.1. Taxonomy (NCBI): domain Eukaryota; kingdom Metazoa; phylum Chordata; class Mammalia; order Chiroptera; family Vespertilionidae; genus Eptesicus; species Eptesicus fuscus. Next base: position 14,864,881 of record NC_072486.1, read on the forward strand.
TCTTCTCCTTCAGGTACTCCTTATGATTTGGATATTGCTACGCTTGATGTTGTCCCAGAAGTCCCTTAGGCTCTCATTTTAAAAATTATTTTTTCATTTTGCTTCTCTGATTGGGTGTTTTCTGCTACCTTCTCTTCCAAATCTCTGATTCAGTCCTCTGCTTCATCTAGCCTAATGTTGATTACTTCTGGTGTATTCTTCATTTCAGATATTCTTCATTTCTGACTAGTTCTTTTTATGGTCTCTGTCCTTTTCTATGGTTGCTTTCTCTTGGTTGAAGTTCTCACTAATTTCCTTGATCATCCTTATAACCATTGTTTTGAACTCTGTATCTGGTAGCTTGCTTACCTCCATTTCATTTAGTTCTTTTTCTCCTCCCTCCCATAGCTTCTTGTTTCAATCTGGAATGGTTGCTCTCTCTAAACCAAGTACCCTCACTTCTTCTCTTTGATTGGATTGTTTCCTGGACTCTATGACTACTTGTTTCTTAGTTTACTTTCTGGTTCTACTTAGCTCTCTCACATTCTTTCATTATGATTTTGATAAGTTTTTGGCAAGAAGTGTTTTTTCTTTTTAATAAGTAAAGACAACTCTATGTCACGAAAAAAGAACTTAATGACATATGCACTCACAAAATAGTTATAATTTTACATTATATTTTTTATCAAAAAATTAAATAGGGAGTTAGACATTAAGTATGACTAGGTCAGAGGTCAAAATTGAACATAAAGCATTCCACATTCCTCTGGGACTAGATGTATTACAGAATTTAGAAGTTTTCATATTTTAGAAAAGTTAATTTACTGTATATCATGTAATAACAGAAACTGATTCAGCATTCTATACTCCATAATATTTCTACATTAAAATGTATGAACATTAACACAAAATGGAAGCATAAAGACTGTAAACAGCCTCACATTTATTCAAGTCAGGTTTTAGTGCCAATCTTACAAACTTTCCATTTTCAAACTGGATTGCAGATAAGAGATTGTGAACTATAATCAAATTATGATTACCTGTAGAATGTCTGCCTAGAAAACCTCAGAGAATTAACTAGGAAGTTATAGTAGGAAGTCACTTAAAAAAAAAAAAAAGCAAAATGTAAGAATCACCAATACACGAGGAGGCTTTCAGTTTCTGCAGGTAAAAGTTTGAGAGAAGATTCCCTATTAACTACTAGTGAAAAAATGTGAACTTATGCCTTTTCCCCTTAATAATAACATTAGGTTGAGTCTACTGTACATGAGGGAGGGGTATAAACAAAAGATGCTAAAATAGCTATTATTTAAATAAATCTACTAAGTGTTTCTAGGTACACGGTATTACAGTAGGAAATAATAATGCCCTTTAAGAGTTTAAAAATCTCTGACAGCAATGGTGGCATTTAGTATAGGATATTGAAGTAATTAAATGAGAAAAGATATTCTCCACTACAGGGCTCTGAATCCTGTTTACGTTGGTCCCATTCAGGATTTCTGTAACCTACCCTACCTGCTTCTCTCCTGTGGATATTTGTTGAGACCATCACCCCTTACTGAAGACATGCAGGAAAGACCTGGAGAGGAACTGCTAAACTGTAAAATCTTGAGCACACTCAAAATAGTGCACCCTTGAGTCAATGGTTCTTTAACCACAGCTGCAGGTTAGAATCACTTCTCCAAAGTCTTCTGGGGAACTTTCAAAATCCGAATGCCCAGGCCACATCCCAGACCAATGAAACCAATCTCTGTTGGGCCCAGATAACAGGATTTCTGAGACCTTCTCAAGAGAATGTGAAAAGTACAGCCAGGGTTAAAAATTTCGACTGAGACTCAAGGGAGAAGCCAAAGGATGTAATGACCATGTGTCAAGATTATGCATTTGACTTCATGGCAGCTAAGCAAGGACTACCAGACAGACTCTTAGAGATGCCTCATTACAGTGCTTCCTGAGTATTTGGGTAGAACATAATGGAGTAAGTTTAGGCATTTTTCTCATTTTTTTTTTCTGCTGTTGAACATTTAACAGTTTAAAATGGGAACAAAGCTGAAAGAAAAAGAATGGGCAAACCTAAGAATTACATGAAGCTCAAGTTCGGATGCAGACACAGCCAGATTTAGATTTAATGACTCCCATCTTGCTAAAATCTACAGTACAGTACTCATAGTTGACAGACTAATCTTCCAAATGACAAAAGGACTTCTAACCCCCCTCCCCCATAATTAAAAAGAAAAAGTCTTCATTTTTTTTTCCTTATTTAGCTTTAATACCAGCTACTCTGATCAACTTCTGTGTATTAATGTATTAGTATGTGTAGAAAGCTTATATTCTTGATTATTTATGCCATTAAGTTTCCGATGGTAAGTTTAGTTGGGCATGGAATTCTTTGGCAAAATACTCTTAGACACAGAAAATAAACTTGAATTTCCAAATGGAAACTATCATCAGAATTAATCTGTCTCTCCCATAATTTGTGTTTGGAGTTATCTTCCTTGAAACTTGGTTTGCTGTTCGTTGGCTCTAAAGTTTGTTCCTACGGAACTGCTCAAACCCACCTGTGCGGAGACCTTAGAATTAGCACTTTTCCATCAGGATTACTGGGATGACTAAAGATTAATTCAAACAAACGCACACTCAAACGCCAGTGAAAAGAAAGCCCAAATGAACTTTAATCTTGTCTCCACCAACTCCATCCAACTGAAAGCTGCAGAGTTTAGCCAGAACCAATCCAGTCACCAACCAACAGGTAAACCATTTGATTCTCTAGATTCTAGTTCCTGGGACAGATCCAAGCCATTAATACCAAATTAATAGAATTTGCTACTTCCAAACACAAAAGTCTCTTTGCTACGTGTCTTTTTTGGAAAGTCAAAAGCTTAGTCCTCATTTGGAAAGAAACCTAACCAGGACCTTCCAACTGGATTCTCCTTTCCTCTTCCATTCACTCACTACTGTCTGAGCAAATGCTCACATGAGCATGGTAGAACATGAATTATGGCTAACAGTTTCACACCATTGTTTTATTAACAAATGCAATTCATAGCAAAATAATTAAATAGGGACACACAGTAAAATAAACATTCCAACGACCTTTTAAATGGAAAAGTTCTGCTCTACAAATAAAGGGAAGAACAATGCAATTACACGATAGTGCTTTTACAGACTTGCTGAATATGTGATGAGGCCTTGACCAGCCAGCCAGTTGTCTCATCTCTTCCATCCCAGAAAAGGTTGAAAAGAACAGGACAGCTGTAGTGTCCCGACTTTGAGACTCGTTGGTGAATGGAATGACAGATGCAGAGCCAGAGCCCCAAAGTGGGCAGGACCTCATCCCTGACAAACAAAAGAGGATGACAGACTTGGAGCCCCATTTACTTCAATTAAAAAAAAAAATGGAAGCCAGCTGTCTTATATATAAGATACTGGTACAAGGCAGTATTTACTGATTAGGTCTCAGGACATCATTTTACCTGATAACCCAAGCAAAACACCAACAATTCATTTTTCCTTAACTCATCATTATTATTACCTTTTACTTCCATCTATATTTTACTAGAAATATATTTTATGCTACTGCTCCATTTTTAGCTTTATCAAATGTGTCCAATAATAAGGGCTGCTCTGTGTGTGTCGTAGGTTTACCCATCAAAAATCTGAAAAGTAAAAATTGCAATCTTCTGTTACATGTATCTTCTTATAATCCACCGAAGACCCCTAGTTGTGTGTTCATGCAATTCCCAACTGATCCAAAGTAATGATTTGTACAACTCATTAAACACATATTCAATTCTCAACCATATGTTGTGTTGGTGACTCCCTGCACTTTTGCTCTCCTACTCAGGGACTACAAATACCTTGAAATGGGCATCTATTGCTTATGTTTGTCTGGAGTAGGTACTTGATAAATAGGATAATCCACAAATCTTAGCTCACTGGATCCTCAGAGCTATCTTATGGAGTTGACAGGGCAAGTAATATCCTTATTTTATAAATGAACAAACTGAGGCTCCAGCAGCTTAAGTGATATGTTATCTAACCTCATACAGAGAATCAGTCAAATTGAAAACAGAAATCAGTTTTCCTAATTTGTAATTCAGCCATTATATCTACAGCTTCTCCAAATATATGGAAAGGCATATCAATTATACTAGAAGTATTTTTATTCTCAATTTCTTTCAGACACCAGTATAAACAAATGTCCCAGGGACAGAGACAATAACTGTGAGTAGTTGTCAAAAACTTGGTATTATATCTAAGCCATACATTTCTGAAGGTTAAGTTCTGATGACTATTCATATTGCAGTTCTTTAATAGAATGAACACAACCATCAACACGTTTGCTTTGCCTTGACAAATAGCTTTAGAAGATGAAGACTTTATTGAAATAGTGTAGAAAAACATGCTTAAAAATGTGAACTACATAAGAGTAAAATAAAACATAAAATTACATTTAAATAGTCAAAGTAACAGTGATTCTGACGCAAGGAGGTAATTGTATGCATAAAATTTAATGTTCCCATTCATTATTACATAAAGCTGTATGAATATCACACCTAAAGCCCTACCCACATTTATTTGAAAGATGGCTTTAAGCTCCAGGAATTTCATGCAGTTAGAAGTTGACTTTCTATAGAAGAGAGAATAATGCTAATGAGTAAATGTTAAGTATAAGGCACTACTAACACTGCAGAGGTAAATATGTAATTATATACATTTCTAAAAGTGGGATAAATCACACATTAAGTTATGTCATAATCCAAGGACTTATAAGAAGCAATAAGATATACTTGGCAGTCTTCGGATAATTACTTTTAATTAACATGCCTATATTATTAAAAATATGAGACTTTTAAATTAGGAATGTAAAAATATTCAATACAGGAAAAATACAATATTTAAAGCTGGAGGAGGGCAACCACTGGAAAAGGGAGAGGTTTAGCTCTTCTGCCTACCCATAAAAGCTAAGTCTAGACATTCATAATGATACCCATTAATTGGCCATTTTAGCTAAATTATGTAAATTGTCTACATACACTTTTCAAAGTACAGAACTGCCAATGCTATTTTCACTTTGGTCAAGTCTACACTGGCTACCAAAATGAAGTGGATAATTAAGACAATTATTCTGATAATTTAGATCAAACATTAATTAAGGTAAAAGCAAATTAATGGGGGGAGGGGAACTTGCATTGGAATATAAATGTTTGTTTCCATAAGCGTGTCAAAAAGGTTTTCCGTTTCTTGTATTGTTTTTGAAATCTGATTTCAAAACACCAAGTATATGTTATTTCTATAGCAATTCCTTAATCAGAATCTCAGGTTCTTCAAATTCCCAAGATGCCTAGGTAATAGAATAGCATTTTAGAATTGTTTATACTAGCATTGACTTAGATGTCATTTCCTAAGTTCACAGACAATACTCATAAGATTTATGGAAATTCTGAACTGAAAAAAAAAAAAAAGCTATTGAAATTTTTTAAAAATGAACAATGAGACTATATTCTTTTTATTGGCATTATAGTTGGGTGGAAGAATGCCTTTCAACCAGAAGTGAGCTGAAGCAATTTAGGAGTGAAGTGCAATGATGCTCATAACTTATTAAATGAGTGGGGAGCGAAGTATATGTATGTGCATGACTAAACAAACAAGCAAACAAACAAATAATTATATCCTATATCTACCCATCTATTTAGATATACTATGTCAATATCTATCTATCTATCTATCTATCTATCTATCATAAGAGAACCTAAGCACAAAATAGTAACAATGTTAACATAGGTGAAAGGAATGTGGGTGTTCACTGAAATTAAATGTTTCGTTGTAGTATTATTTCAACTTTTCTGTAGGTTGAAAATTCTCAAAATAAATAGTTGGGGGAAATACACATTTTCAGCTTTACATAGAATAACTAATAAATATTCAGTACCCATCAAACACCCATGAATTTGATACCCCTGAGATTGAAAATTCTGTGGTACCTCATTTCTTAAAACCATACTGTGAAATCTATACTAAAGGCTCTTTCCAGTAGGCCTTAAGTGAGCACTTTAAAATATTCCCAAGGTTTCCTGTGCAGGGTATAGTTAAAGAGCATTCCACTTGAGATCCTCGCCTGAAAGGCCCTATAGAATTGCAAAGTATCATTATTAAGCAAATGTTCCTGGGCCCTTGGGTGGTTCACTTAAAACACATTTCACTGTATTGAATATTCAGTGCCAGAAGCACACTGTTCAGTGTTGAGATTTGCAATTTAAACCCAATTGGGAAAAGTAAAAGGTTCTTGTAATTTGCCTATACGGTATTGCATTGATGCAGTAGCTTTCATTGATAATTAAGTTCCAAAAATATGAGTTAGATTGTGTGAACAATGGAGGAAAGCTAACCTTTCTATTATAGCCTTAGCTCTTGACTTCTTGTATTTAAGATTACAGATGCCCCATTAAATCGATTTTGTGTTTAATCTCCTCTTGAAAAACAGTGAATGCAAGTCCCCAACTTTCTTCCCTTTGAGAGAACCCAAGTATTTGACAATGAAAACTACAAGCTTCAAACCAGATGATTATCACCGCCCAGTGGGAATAAGAAAAGTTTAGCGGGTCTCTTTTTGGGTAGATTTCCTCAACTAACTCTCAACTTTCCGCAACTAACTCTCAACTTTCCTCAACTAACTGGATTGGAATGTGAAAATATATTTCACACTAGATTTAAAAAAAAATTTTTGTTTTGAGGAACCAGATTTGAGAGGGGGAAGAGATGTTTAAAGTGATAAGATGAATTATGTTCCCTTTAAATACATAGATATGCTTTAAAAAAACACACACACACAGACTTTTCAACAGTAATGTGACTTTTAAAAATAGTTTCATTCAAATATCTTCCCTGAAACCTAGGTGTTGTGGTGGGTTTTTGTTTGTTTGTTTGTTTTTTTGCACTGCTTTAAAATGATTTACAACCCTCAGTAAAATATAAAACATGCAAAAAATATTCAGAGAATTGAACTGACCAAAAAGTACCTAAAACCTGTAAGACAGGGAACGATCCTTCTATCCAATTCCTTGACTCCCTTTTGCATGTGCGCGGGAGCAGTGAGACCCACCTGCCCAGGGCGGCTCTGAGTGAGAGGCGAGGAGCTTTCCTGGGTCCCCATCCCCGCAGCCCCACTTCCTCCGGCACCACTGGCACTGGAGCTACAGCCCGGCCTGGGGTCAGCCTCACACTGGGAGCCTCTGGCCGGAAAATCCAGTCTGTATTCAATATACAGGTCCCCCCCCAGAGAGGTCCAACCACCTGGGCCAGGAGACCACGAGCCGCGCACCGGAGATCCCCGGCGGGGGGCCCTCTCCCCGCACAGTCTAGGGCCGGACCCCGAACTGTGGTCCCCGCACCCGCAGCTCCGGCATCACGTGGGAACCGGTTAGAGATGCAAATGCCCGGTTCCCACCCCAGACCTACTTGGGCAGAAACCCGGGGGCGAGGCCCGGCAGTCTGCACGTTAACTCGCCTTCTGAGCGAGTCTGATGTGGGATCGCCGACGGAGAAACGAGAATATACGTTTTCTAAAGAAGCTTTAACGGGGCCGTCCCGTCAAAACCCGGAGGGGGAGGCCAGCAGGCGAGGAGATCCAGCCATCGCCCGGGTGGGGTGGTCCCCGGCCGCCTGACCCGGCCGCGACCCGCTCCGGCACACACGCCCCCCGCGCCCGCGGCCGCCGCCCCCCTCCGCCCCCCTCCGCCCCGCGGGAGTGGGGTCAGCGGCCCCGGCGCGCGGGCCCCTCGGGCGGCCGCAGCCCCTCCCGCCCGGCCGGCCCCTCAGTCCGCCCCGAGGGCGGCCCCTTCCCGCCCGCCGGGTGTGTGAGCCCTCGGGGGGTGGGAGAGTAGGAGGGACGGGGAGGGAGGAGGCGGAGCGGGGCGGACGGCTGAGCGCAGGGGTGGGGACCCGCCGCACACCGACCGCCGTCCCGCCCGCTCGGCGGGCAGGGGCTGGTGTGGCCGGCCCGCGAGGCCGCGCGAAACTCCCGCCCCGGGGCGGAGTGGCGCCTCCCCCTTGGCGGGAGCCCACGCAGCTCCCAGGCCCTGGAGCCGCGGAGCCTGCGGGGTCCGAGCCGGGCGGGAGCGGGGCCGGCGGCGCTCGGCAGGGGAGGGAGCGGCTAAGCGGAGGGGAGGGCCGGGGGGGGGGCGGGGCGGGGCTGGGCCGGGCCGCGGCGGAGCCCGGCGCCAGCGCCTCCGCCTTCCGCGCCCCCGCCTCCCGCGCCCGCTGCCTCCGGGGCCGGGCGGGCGGGGACGCGTGGGCCCCCCGCGGGCGGGCGGCGCCCGGGCCAGAAGGTGCGAGGCGGCGCGGGCCTGCGCCCGGGGCCTGGGACGGCGGCCGGCGCGGGTGGGGCGAGGGGAGGGCCGGCGGGGAGGGCGTGGCGAGCGGGAAGGAAGGGGCGGGCCCGTGTTGTGACTGCTGGGCGCGGGGAGTGCGCGCGGGGCTGGGAGAGGCCGCGCTCCGGCCCCGGGGAGACGTCCCGCGCGCCCCGCCGCGCCGGCTCGGGACGCCTTCCCGACCGCGGCCCGCACACCGCCGCTCAGTGTCTCCCCGGCCCTGCGACGCGGGGGGACGTGGGCCGCTCCTCACTCACCTCTTCTCCCAGGGCCCCTGGGGCAGGGGAGTCCGCACGCCCACGGCCGGGGCAGCGTCGGCTCCGGAGGGCGCGGGCGCTGGCCCCCGTGGGAGGCGGGCGTGAGGGCGCCTGCCCCGCCTCTTCCTTCTCTGCCCCCGTCCGGGCCTCGGCTCCGGCCTCGCGGAGTTCGTAGCCCGTCTCCTGAACTGACCCCTTAGACGGCCAGGGTCCCGAAAAGGGACCCGGGGTCCTTGGGAAACTCTGTAGCGCAAAACACCACGGGGCGACGTGGAACCGCGGAAGGTGCCCGGACACCCCGTGGCGGGAACGCGCGGGTCTCCCCGGCTCCCGGTGCGGACGGCGGCCTCGGCCCGCCCGCGTCTGCGCGGAGCCTGGTGGGTGCCGACGCTTTGAGTGATTCCGGGACAGCCGGTCCCCCAGGTGTTACCTCCAACTGAGGCACAAACCGGGGCATAGCGGGGCTTTTTTCCCGTGAACACCGGGTGGTTATTTCCTTCCGCCGACTTCTAACCCTACAGTTTCCCCGCCTGTGTCTAACCGCGTGGGAATTTCTGTTCTTCAATGTTAGGTAGCTAAAGGGGAAAGAAATTCCAATCACTGAATCTTGAGTTTAAGAAATAGTTTCGATTTGTTGGTAAGTCAACAGCAAATCACCTGATAAAACTAGTTGTAAGTATCGAAGGCTCATTTTAAAACTTTAAATAACCATGTGTTCATTGGCTTGTTTTCAGTTAAATTTGCTAAAGCCTAGTACAAGACTGAAATTTGAACCAAATGCTCTTTAATGACCTAATATCAGTAGGTCAATCACATCAATAGTGCAGGTGTCTTTTAGCAACAACAACATGCTCCTTTTGGTTTGGCGTTGGCTCTTAATAGTTGGCTGCACACCTCTTCGTAGGGCTGGATTAGTGTGCCAGAACTGTAGAAATCACTTTGGTCTTCCCTTTTGTCTCTAAGCTTAGAGGACTTCTTGAACCAAAGGCGACCAGGTTTTGGAGTGGATCCAGAAGCTCTTCCAACATTTTTATCCAGAAAGCTTCAAGTAAACTGACTTTGGATAATACTATGAAATCGTTCCATTTTTGCAACAACTGCTTTCCCCAGCTTCGTGGGGGTGGGGGTTGGAGGGCTCTCCTATGTTAAGGTAGATATGATCTAGGAAACTATTTGAAGCACCATCTACAGAAAAACGAGAACTTTCTGTCCTTCCCCGCTGCCCTTTGGACGGCAGTGAGCGCTCCATTTCAGGGCTGTAAATGCTTACTTAGTGTAGACTCCAAAGTAAGTGGGCTTTGCTTCTTCCAATGTTTGCTTTCTTCCCTGTCGATCAAAGACCCAGGTGTTTGCTTTACCAGGCCCCATTGGACAATGTTCTTAGAGCAATTACAGACGTGGTAGTAATCAGTTCATCTTATTTCCTTCACCTGAAGGAGCATCGCAAAAAAAAATGTAAAAGGAATCCTTTAAATAAAGACAAAGGAGAGGGAAGGGGGCACTACATTGACTATTGGGGATTAAGTGCAGACACTTCAAGAGGAAAAGGTCTGATCCTTACTCTCCCCCTCCCTGAAGTTCTGCAATCCTGGGTCTTGTTTTGAATTAAAATGGGGCAGCCTTCTTTGATGGCCAGCAGGGTCCTTGTTATTTAAGAAGGGGAATCCTCAAGGCAGCATTGGGGGAGGGGTGGTGCTAAGGATTGGGGAGAAACGGAGCTGTGGGTGAGGGCTGTAGGAAATTGCCTCCTCAGTACCTGAGCAACATTTATTGCTTTTCCAGAGTCCATAAGCAAAATCAAGATTTTATTTCCTCTTAAATAACCTCTGCTGAGTACTGGAGTCGGTACTTGTCAATCCTTAAATAAAAACGTGTCCCCTGTACCGTCTAGATGGGCGTTTCTGTCTGGACTTGGAAGAGGGACTTCGAAAAGGGTAGGGTAGATGCCCTTGAACCCAGTGATTAGGGCATCACGTCACGAATTTCCTAGAGCTGATGTAGATATTTTAAACACCGCCTAAAGTGGGGGAGGCGTCTGTTCAGTGTGCCCCACTCTGTAGGCTTATATCCTGCCCCTTAACCCAGTGCCCGTCTATTTAAAAGGGGGAAAGAGCCTAAGGTGGGTGCATAGACGTGAGGCCATAAATAGCAATAATCCAATTTGTAGCCCGAGTTGTCGAAATTAATCTCTGCGGTGCCTTCTGTTTCCATCTAGAACTCCCCCCCCCCCCCCCCCAGTCCCCAGCAAAATCCTGTCTGTCTTTTCTGGAGAAGGAAACGGGGCGTGTGCAGCCAGTCGGGCCGGGACCATTGCGAAGTCTTGCAAAACTCCCTGAAATCAGGCGTGGAAGATGTTTAGAAATGACCTGGCTGAAGATTTCGTGTGTAGGGACGAGTGGGGTGTGGGGACGCTAACCCTAAACCAGGAGGGCCGCTGGGGCAGGACTCACCCCACAGGCTGAGCTGGACCAAGCAAATGCGGGACCCACACCACACCTTTTGCTGAGGCCAACACACAGGTCCAGTCCCGTCTGATTCCCAAGGAAACTCTGCGGGCTGATTCGACTTGACCCAAACGTGTGATTCATCTCATTTACCGGGGAGGACGGGGCCGGGACTCCCCTTCATTTTGGAGGCACTGGCAAGTGTGGGGAGCTGTGGGCAGCAGCTTGCGTGTGTAGGTGTAGGAGCCCACATTCGATTTCCAAACATCTTCTGAAGTTGTCTTCTCGTCTGTAATTTACAAACCCACTAAATTACAAGGAGCTTGGTAGTGTTATCAGATACCTAAATGTACTGGCAGTTTCTCTCCCAAATTAGCTGCTTTAACTCTTACAACCCGTTGCTAGCCTGGGTGAACTCACCACGCAAATCCCCCCTCTAGGAGACACCAAGTCGAGAGATCTGAGTTACATATGGAATGTGCGTGACGTTGTTTTCGAAATAAAAAGTCAAAGCGAAGCACACAGAAACGTTCCAACGTGCTTTGCAACCTCTTTCAAGGAAGCAGGTACCTTCCCCATCCCCAAAGGAATGACTTGCCCTCGTGTCCTCAGAGAGGCTTCTGACATCCCTACTTCTTAAGAAAAAGCAACTTAGCGAAAGCCCTGCACCCAGGTTTTGGTTGGGGTTCAATATTCTAAGCAAAATATGCTCAACAGATGATAGTAGGGATGCAGCCAGAAAACAACTCCAGCTATTTAAACTGCCAAATGAGACATAAAGCTGCATTGTAAAAATCATCTGGAAAACAGGTTTCCCCATTGAAGTCGCTACGTGTTAATTACTGTGAGCTGGAAGGCTGGAGATCCGAGGCCTGGAAGCCGACGTTCACCCCGCATAGTAAGCGGGCAAGTGCTGAACGGCAGCCAGAGGGCCCTGCTCGGACTCATTGCCATGCATGCCTAGACATTAATATGTGTTCATGGAGGGCTCGTACAGTACGAGGTGTTATTTCCTTATAAAGAAACACCAGGTCTCGCTTTCCATTCTTCTTACGAAATTATTCACATTATTTATGCTACATTGAGCGATCTAATTTCTTCGTGATAGTCAGCTAATTGCTCTGGCAGGTAATTAGAAGCGGTTTACAACGCAAAGGGCTTTTGCATTGCCCCTCGGATTATTAAATTGCGCTGTAAATTATACCATCTTTGCCGGAGGAAAATTCTTTTGAGCAAGTTCTCTTCCTGCGATCCGAGGTGAAATGGGCTCCCCACCCTCCCCCCACAGACGTACCCCTCCCTAGCCACCCCCACTGCCACCACACCCCCCGCTTTTTTTTTCCTGGACTCGGAGTCGAATGATTCTAAAGCACGCGATTTTGTTCGTGTTCACTGGGCCGAGATAACGTGGCCATTATGGCCTGAAATGGGCCAGGTTTGCAGCGAGCTTCCTGCGCGCCTGCAATATCCAGCAGGCATGTGGGAAAAGAGCGGCTTAAATGGGGACATCTGTTCAGTGCTGCTCATCTTACTCTTACAGCCAGGTCAGGTTAAGAGAATAACCTGCTCACCACCTTTTCTCTTGTTAATAAGACTATTAGAGGGGAAAAAAAGCCAGCACACACAAACAGCACCAACGGAGCTGCCACATCAGCAAAGAAGGAGACACACAAAGGTAGCAGCTGAGTTACAAGAGGAACTGTAAAAATCACCCATTGGGCGACTTCAGGGAAAATCTACATAACTCTGTCAGAAACAAAAAGCAATACTCGAGCTCAAAAAACGCTCTCTACGGAAATGGGTTCTTAGAAGGGATTTTAAGAACTCAACCAAGAGTGGCTTATTTTCAGGTTTTTATTTTGATAAAATTGACCTAAAGGTAAACGCCAGTGGTGGTTTTTTTTCTTTCTTTCTTTCTTAAGCTTTCAAGTATTCACAGGCCCAACGCTTTTCGTTGTTGGTGTTATTTTGATCTGTGTTACCTCTCAGGGTCCCTTGAAAAACCTCAACTGGGTGCATCCTAGTTTGTTCCCTGATTTTAGAAAAGCGAATTGTATCCCCTTTCAAAAACATTACCATCCTCCCCCCCCCACAAAAAAAATATATCACTCGTTTGTAAGCCTTGCACAATGATGTGAACACATGTGTGGTTAAAGCCAGAGACCCGGTGCAGCGCCTAGATTATTTGTAATTAAACACAATTCCCAAAGTAACATTTATCTTCCCGAAACTGCGATTGCAATTGTCAACCGTCTGGAGGAGACGACGGGGTAATCTGGGAGCATTACCTCCTCTGGTAACAGAACGGAATGAAAAGAAATCAATACGGCTGAGGACAAGAATTTAGTAGTTTTTAACTCTGCATGTTAGCTGTGAGAAAGTGAAATATAACAACAAAAGAGAAAACAGCCTAAACAAATCCATTCTAGGAAAAAAAGAGAGGAACTCCTCCGAATGCCTCAGCCTCTGATCCTCTCTTGCTTTGCAAAACAAGAATACACACACACACACACACACACACACACACACACACACACCATTCACCCCAAAGGGGCAAACTCTCTTTTCCTTACATGTTTTCTTCACTTGCATGATGAAGGAGGACTATGAAGTGCTGTGGAATTAATTATCAATTTCATCTGTGCGCTGGCAGAGATGAATATGAAATAGACCACAGAGGACACGCCTGCCTGTAGAACTAGAGCTCGGTCATACCAGCACACTATGAGGACATGAACATTATGCATGTAGAGAACAAGTAAGGAAATATAATTTTTCTTCCTTTACTAGAGAGAGCAATACCAGTGTAGGGTAAGGACCTTCACATTTTCCCTACGAATTTACCTACATATTCATGTGATTGATACGTGGACAAAGTCCTCCTTCTGAATTGGAATGCCCTAGCTAAAGTGAATCAGAGCACGGATATCCTAAGTTAGATGAGAAAGTCTCTTAGTTAAAGCCCATCTCTAACTTTGGAATTTTCTGAAGTGGCGGAGAATAAAAAATATTAAGCAGTGGGATATGGAAGAAAAATATAGATCCAATTAAGAAAAAAAAAGGGGGGGGTGGGATGCTTTTTCGAGTGGTCCCAGGTACTCCAAAAAGAGTGACCAAGGCGATACTTTGCACCCATCAGGAGAGCCTGTGGGACAGACCAAGTCACTGTTGCTTTGCTGTGGTCAACAAAATGCATCCAATTAAGCAGGACCAGGGACAGTCAGGACTCGGCTATAAAACTGGCCGGACAGTTTGAAACCAAATAACCTCACTAATAGGGGCTATTGTTCAGCGTGGAAGTTGCCATTTTCCAATCAGGAAAACACAGCCCGCTCCGGGCTCTGGCCGCCTGATCCCTTCCCTCCTGCCGCTCGACAATCCACCACCAGCCAGAGCGTTTGTCACCGCCCTTCCCACAAACCTTAGGCAACTTCCTAGTCCCGCCGCCCGAGAGCGGGAGTGGACAGCAAAGGGGCACCGCGCCCCTCCGGAACCCACGGGTCCACGGCTGGCCAGGTTTTCCTTTCAGCGGGGAAGAAACTTTGCCCAGTGAGCTCCGGACCAGGAGACACCCCTCACCTGGCCCGGCCCGCTCCTCCCCGCAGACGCCGGTGGCGCTGGGCTCGCTCCCTACCCCTCTTCCCGCTTTATTTAGTCGCCAACGCATCCGCGCGCGAGGTCCCCGCACAGTGGCCAGGGATTGGGGGTCGTTTCCTTATTTCGGGGGAGGGAGAAGGGGGAAGGCGCCCGGCAGGGATGCGGGGCAGCACCGCATCCGCTCGGTCGGCTCGCCCGTCTGCTTCCAGGGCTTGCGCGTCCGTGCCAACTCTCGGGAAACCGGCTGCGAGGAGCCCGGGTTAAGCGTACCCAGCAGAGGTACGCGCCTATGTAGTTCATGTGCATTCCCCCCGCCCCCCTGCCCCCCCCCCCACGCACACCCCGATTTTTTTTTCTCTCTCAGTACTCTGTATAGACCGGACCGGACCGGACCACACTGATGTAGAAAACCGTATTGGATGTAGATGTGATGCCGGACACTTGAAAGCCTGGAGAACTTTGATGTTTTCGACTATAAATCCCTAATTGTACTAGTACTTAAATGGTTACAAATGGCTTTATTTACTTGTCGCTGCACCTACACATTTTAATCTATGTAACCAAACAGCAGAGGCATATTTCACTCCCCCACTCCCTGAAAAGGAAAAGCAGGGATCGAGGCCTCTAATTTGCTTTTAGGACCTTGTATTTCTTTGGCTTCGAAAGCATAAGCGCTCCAAATCGCAGCACTGACTAGTCTTCAAACGCGCCTGAAACGCGCGCGCACACACACACGCGCGCACACACACACACCCCTCTCTCCTTTTCTGCTCCATCTAAGGAGATGTTGATGTATATTGTAGCTGCAAGGTGTTAGATATACTTGAGCAAGTTGTTCCCAGGATGTAAATTAGGTCCCAAAAGCTGTTGTCCAAATCGAAGAAACAGAGAAATTAATCTGGGAGACTATCCATCATCACCGGTAATAAAGAGAAGGACATGGATGAGACAGATGATATGATTAAGGGGCTGTGGTCGTTTTAATTAACTTTTTGCTGTCCTGTAATGATCAAACTGGTCACCAGACCCGGTCAATAAGCATGTTAATATCAAACAAATAAAACCAGGGATGATTAAAAACCTCCTGGTTTATTAAATTTGAAATTCAAATGAAATTTATGCTGCAGATGCATACAGAATGCTAATAGATCTTAGCTTTATTGAAAGTGGATCCCACAGGTTTGTAAGAAACAGCAGAATAGCCATCTCCCCCTCCCTGCCAGCACATTAAACTTCATATGGAGTGGGGGAAACTTTTAATTTGTTAGAAAGCCTGCACTTATCTTCCTCCCCCTTTCCCGTCCAGACCTCTATAGTATCGTGGTATAACACTCAGGAGTAAGGATCAATGTCACAAAAGGTAAACTGAGCTCTATGCAATGTGAAACGTTTTGCTAGACAGGCTGTATCTACAATGAATTTCAGACGTTCCCTTATGTGGGGGCGGTGGGGGGCCTTAAATGATGGAGTCACTTGTGGAAAGAAGAGAAAGAGGTGCCACTAGACTAGTTTCATTGGAACCAGAAGCAACATTATTGCTGTTTCAGTGTTTGGTCAATTACATAATTTTCTGTCTTTCCTCTTTTACTCTGGCTGTCTTACCTTGTAGGACAAGAACTAGCCACTTACTGGGAGGGTAGACTAAGAAAAAAATGCCCTTTGACCAATACTAGGACTATGAAATAAGTACCTAACTTTTTAAATGGGAGTAAGTGGAATAAATATATATTTATATAATCTTCTCATGAAGAAAGATCCACATACAACCCCCTGTGAAAATCCCCCAAATGCAAGCCAACCTTATGTAAATTGAAGAATACACACACACTTTTTGACCCATTGTCATAGGAAGAATTCATGATTCTAAAGTGGATTGATAGAAATAAAGGACTTAGAAGTAGGTATCTCAAAATAGTAATTTTTCAAGAAACAGTGGATAATGCCTCTGTTTACTCTCAGAATCAGCATTTAACTTTTTGACAGTCCTGCCTCACTTCCTTCCAGAAGATAGGAAGATAAAAAAGATTAAATAACTATTCATAAAGGGAGTCTTCCCTCAAAGCTCCCCCCCCCCCCCCCCCGCCTCCACCTTTGAGGGTGACGGTATTGATTAGAATTAAGCCCTAAATTTGAACAACTGTGTATTAGGTCCTTAAAATGAATATCATTATAGAAGAAGACCAAAGCAATGAAGTTAATTCTCTTTTATTTGTTAAACGGAGTTCCCTCCTTCCCCCACCCCTTCCTCCTCCTGGGCTGGCCTGTCACGCCTTCTCAACACGCTAAAATCATTCAGAGTGGCTTGCAGGGAGAAACGCGACATTTATGGTAAGCGTCAGCCTTCAGAGAAAGAAAGCAGTTCATTAATTTACTTCACGCTTACTTCAAAGTCGGAGAGTGTACCTTACCCCCTTAATCAATAGATATGATGTACAGTCAATATCCCAACAATGTTGAAAAGGGGTCAGAAACACACACTCTTACACCACAACAACCAGCCTCAACTCTGCTCAATGAAACTTACACAAATTACTACCTGACTTTGGATTTCGGTAAACCCCAGGAGGGTTTTTTTTTTTTTTTTCTTCTCTCTAGAAGCTCTGAGGAGTGTTTAAAAAAATAAAAATGTTTACCCAGTAAAAACCAAACAATTCTCCCAGCTAGTAACATTTTAATCAATTCTGCTTTGAAATTAGATTTCTGAGGGCATTTATCACTGCTTAGAAATATGAATTACTTTAAAAAAAAACAAATGAATATTCAATAGAGCGCCAAGGGCTGTGGACTTTTTGTTACACCGGTGTGGTGCTTTCTGTGGTTTAAGATGTTTCCTTGTGGTGGCGGTGAAATTGTAACGGCATTTCTGAAGGCAGTAACACAAATGGCAAGCGAGTGACTAAAACCCACTGAATCTGAACTGAGTGTATCGATTCACATGCATACGCATTCACAGATATCTGGCCCCAACACTATTAGACACGGACACCTCCATACGCGTGGTCCAAGACCTGTCAAAACCTTGTCTCTATTCTCAGATAAATAAAACCCACACCTATCAATCAAAATCCTAATTTTTCTCTCAGAAAGAGGCAGGGGTGATTTCCTGTGAAGACTCCCACATTCCACGAGACGCCCCTCAATTTCTCACCCCAAGAAAAAAAACAATCCTCTCTCACCCCTTTCTCTATCTAAGCCTTTTGTACTGAAATTTACTCATCGCCACGGGACAAACACACCCCCTCCCCTCGAGTGAGGCCGGCACTTCCCAAGATGAACCCCCACCTCAGCAGGAAAAAAAAAAAAAGGAACAGAAAACCACCGCAGCCAAGTCACAACTCCTGGACGCAGGCGCACACAGGCCCTAACGCACCCCTGAACCTGGGCCCCAGCCTCCCCACCTTTCCACCCTTCCGCTGTCGAGTGGGGAAAGGAAAGGTAGGTATCGGTGCGACTTTCCTTCACACGGTACAGTGACGATGCCTAAGAAGCGAAGAAAAGGATCACTCGGGGTTTTAGGTGCAAGAAACCAGAGGACGTTGGCGACAGGGATGGCGTTTGTGCACATGGATGGACTCAGCCTCCCTCGCGCAACTTCGAAGATTCCTTCTTCAAATCGCCCCATCTCTGCTCTCTCTTACACGTCGGAGCTCTTTACTGCCCGGTCCCTGTTCTCCACCCCCAGCTTCTCTCTCTCTCTCACACACACACACACACACACACACACACACACACACACGCTCCAACAGCCTTCCTCTTCCCCCACACCCCGCGCGCGCACACGCACCCCCCTCCCTCCTCTTTCACACGCACAGACTCCTCCCTCTCCCCCCACCACGCACACTCACACCCACCTCCCCCTCCCTCCCTGGGTTTGTCACTCCGTTACACTACCGCGCACTCACACCTTCCCCCTCTTCACTTCATGGGTCTGTCCCTCTCCCCTCCCCCCGCTGGGTCACACGCAGTGATCTTGTCACCCACAACGCCCCCCCCCCTTCTCGGCACTGTCCCTCCCCTGCCCCCCACCCCTCCTTCACCCCTGTCCCACTGCCACACTCACAGCCCCTATCCTCCTCCCGGGCCTCACTGCCTCCCAGCTCGGTCACACACGCACACACCCGCCCGGTCACACACGCCGCCCCCGCGCCCCTCCCGCCCGGCCCCCCCCCCCCCCCCACCTCCCCCGGCGGCGGCGGCGGCGGCGCCGATGACCTCACGGCGCGCGCGCGGCGCGGCCCGGCGAGGCCGCAGATTGGCTGGCCGCGCCTCCGCGGCACTTCAAAGCCGGAGAGGGAGCTACAATTGTGGAGGAATGGGCGGAACTGATCATTGTATTGCACACCTCTAAAAAAAACACGGCCTCCGATTTATCAATATAAAAAAGATCCTCTGAGAGGAGGAGGAGGGCACTTTTGTGTGATGGCAACTTCACTTCTGGGGGTGAGTCTCAGGGTTTTTCTCTTGCTGGTTTAATTAGTTTCCTTGTGCCGCCGATCGGAGGGGGTTCGAGTCGCCCCGGCCAGGCCACGGGCTATCAGTCTCTATTGAGAGTTTTTTTTTTTTTCTCTCCCCCCACCCCCTTCTTCTTCTTTAAATACAAGTGAGTTTGGAGAAAAGGCAGAGGGGGAGAGGGGGGCAGAGTCACTTTTGTCGGCGCAGGAAAAGGTTCGAAGGGCACTGAGACCAGCCACCTCGCCGCGCCCGGCCGCTCCCCGCCCGGGGGACCTGCCGCCCTGCCCATTTTTGCCGGCGACGATTTCGGGGGCACAGAGAGCAAGTGTTTCCTCCTGGGCAAACTGCAGATTTTCCCTCATCCCCTTAAAAAAAATCCCGCAGTCCGCCTTGTCTTTCAGGTACGTTGAACCCGTCTCGTTTTATTTATTTTTATTTTATTTTTTACTATTGTAGATAAATTTTTTTTTTTAAATAAAGAAACTGAAAAGAACAGCAGGAAGAGCAAGTGAGCCAGCCTTACAGTTGGACCCCTTTTGGCCCGGGAGACACCAGCCAGGAGGGGTTTCTGGGGACCGGAACAGGATTTTCACAAAACTCTTTCTGGATGACACGGGAAGCGCTTTTTTTTTTTTTTTTTTTTTAAATGCAATCCATGGTTTCCCTCCAGGCTTCTCGGCAGAGGAAACTTCCCTTTCTCCCGAATCGGGACTTTTGCTAGCTGGTTTGTTTCGAGGTGCCTGGGGCCTTGGGGGGCGGGGGCTCGAGAGTGTGGTCTGGGTGAGAATGTCTGTCCGACTCTTCCTTAGCATGGCGCTTTGCTCCCGAATCGGACGCCGGCAGCCCAACTGGTCCCCGCCCGTAGGGTAGGAAGCAGCCGGGCGCCGGGGCTGTTGGGGGCGCCAAGGTGAGTTGGTGGCGGCGCGCCGCCGCGAGAGACGGGGTGCAGCGGGGCGTTCGGAGGGCTCCCGGAGATCTGATGCAGATGTCTTTCCTCCCTCCCCCCCCCCCCCCCCCACCGGCCCTTCGCCCCCCACCCATCCCCCACCCTCTTCCTCTCCCCCCCGCTTCCCCGCAGGAAGAACCGAGGTTGGGATCGACTCCTCTGGCCATGCTAGCGGCTACCTGTAACAAGATCGGCAGCCCCAGCCCGTCTCCCTCCTCCCTGTCGGACAGCTCCTCTTCCTTCGGCAAGGGCTTCCACCCCTGGAAACGCTCCTCCTCGTCCGCCGCCGGCAGCTGCAATGTAGTGGGTTCCAGCCTCTCCGGCTTCGGCGTGTCGGGGGCCTCCCGGAGCGGCGGCTCGTCCTCGGCGGCCGCGGCGGCGGCGGCGGCGGCGGCGGCGGCCGCGGCCCTGGTGTCCGACTCGTTCAGCTGCGGCGGCTCGCCGGGCTCCAGCGCCTTCTCCCTGACCTCCAGCAGCGCCGCCGCCGCCGCCGCCGCCGCCGCGGCCGCCGCCTCCACCTCGCCCTTCGCCAACGACTACTCGGTGTTCCAGGCCCCCGGCGTCTCCGGGGCCAGCGGCGGGGGCGGCGGAGGCGGCGGCGGCGGCGGCGGCTCCTCGGCGCACTCGCAGGACGGCTCCCACCAGCCCGTGTTCATCTCCAAGGTGCACACCTCGGTGGACGGGCTGCAGGGCATCTACCCGCGCGTGGGCATGGCGCACCCGTACGAGTCGTGGTTCAAGCCCTCGCACCCGGGCCTGGGCGCCGCCGGCGACGTGGGCTCGGCCGGCGCCTCCAGCTGGTGGGACGTGGGCGCGGGCTGGATCGACGTGCAGAACCCGAACGGCGCGGCGGCGTTGCCGGGCTCGCTGCACCCGGCCGCCGGGGGGCTCCAGACCTCGCTGCACTCGCCCCTCGGAGGCTACAACTCGGATTACTCGGGCCTGGGCCACTCCGCCTTCAGCAGCGGCGCCTCCTCGCACCTGCTCAGCCCCGCCGGGCAGCACCTCATGGACGGCTTCAAGCCGGTGCTGCCCGGCTCCTACCCGGACTCGGCCCCGTCGCCGCTGGCCGGTGCGGGGGGCTCCATGCTGAGCGCGGGGCCGTCGGCGCCGCTGGGGGGCTCCCCCCGCTCCTCCGCCCGCCGCTACTCGGGCCGCGCCACCTGCGACTGCCCCAACTGCCAGGAGGCGGAGCGGCTGGGCCCGGCGGGGGCGAGCCTGCGGCGCAAGGGCCTGCACAGCTGCCACATCCCCGGCTGCGGCAAGGTGTACGGCAAGACGTCGCACCTCAAGGCGCACCTGCGCTGGCACACGGGCGAGCGGCCCTTCGTGTGCAACTGGCTCTTCTGCGGCAAGCGCTTCACGCGCTCCGACGAGCTGCAGCGGCACCTGCGGACCCACACGGGCGAGAAGCGCTTCGCCTGTCCCGTCTGCAACAAGCGCTTCATGCGCAGCGACCACCTCAGCAAGCACGTGAAGACGCACAGCGGCGGCGGCGGCGGCTCCGCGGGCTCGGGCAGCGGCGGCAAGAAGGGCAGCGACACCGACAGCGAGCACAGCGCCGCGGGCAGCCCGCCCTGCCACTCCCCGGAGCTGCTGCCGCCCCCCGAGCCCGGGCACCGCAACGGCCTGGAGTGACGCGCGCCCCGCGCCCGTCCCTCCCCCCTTGACCTCCCCCCACCCCGCTCCGCCTGGTCCCCGTCTGTCCTGGCCTCCGCTCCAGCCTCTCTGCCCCCCCCTATTCTAACTCCCTCTGGGACTTAACTCTGTAAAGGGGATGCGGACATGGAAGTCGCACGCAGGGCCGTCCGGGGCCCCGGCTCTCCCTCTCCACCCGGGGACACCGTCGGAGCTCCGCACCGCCGGCACCCGCGCCTCGCCGGGCCTTCCTCCTCGCCCTCCCTCTGTCCCCCGCCCTCCGTCCCATTGTGTGAAGGGCCTTCCGGAGGGAAGCGGCCCTGGATGTGGAGCTGAACGATTCCAGGGCCTTGGGGGACAGGCCTGCGCCGGGGTTAGCAGCAATTCGGTGGAACCAGGTTGGGCTTCGGCCGGGGAGGGCGAGGCGGGAGGCCCGCGTGGGGCATCCCCGCCGGGGCCGCCGCCCGCCCTGCGCCGCGCGGCGGGAGCGCTGGGCGGGGGCCCTGCTGTCCGCACGGAGAGGCGGCGTTTGCGGAGTTTAGCTGCCCCGACTTCAGCTCGGCCCCTCGTTCTTTGTTCCCTGAGGTGGGACCCATGCAAGTTTCAACCAAGGGCCGTCTTGGCGAATCGCTGCAGCAGCCTTCTGTCATCTCTATAACATTTTTTTAAACTAAAAACCTAAAGGGGGGGAAAAAAAGGCATCCCTTCACTTGGTTTCCCATCTAGATAGCTTTTCCTCTAGCAGTGAGCAAGTCTTTCTTTCTCTCAAAACTGCTAATATTGATCCCAAAGTTATTTTGGTCGAATTAATTTAACTTATGGGGTGGGGGTGGGGTGAGGGTAGGTGTCTTTCTTATGCAAAAATACCCCTTTCCGGTGAGAACAGATTCGCTATCTCCGTGTTTGTCCTTTTCTACCTCGTTTTTCATCACCCCGGAGCCTAATCTCCGCCCCCCCCCCCTTTTTTTTGCTAGTCCAGACATCAATTTGTATAGTACCCATATCTGTAAATTCTTGCAATCCATTGAAGATTATTAGGGTGAAACTTTTTTTGGTGTGATTTAAACGTATAAACAAGTGAAGAAGCTATCGTTTATATCAGGCGAGGCTGTGGTTTAAATTTAAATGCCAAAAGAGGGAAAGTAGGGGGAGGGGAAACACCTTTGTAAAATATATCTGAACCTAATGGTTTGTACCGCTGGAGAATCGTTCTAGATTAGTTACCAGTTAACTATAGCTCCACCGGTGTATGGGTGCGAGGGGCAGCTGTCCAGGAGACGATTTTGTATAGTATTTTTCTTGTACATTACTTCCAGTAAATATTTGAAAATATATCGAAGTAAACTTGATTTTTTTGGTTACGAGAAAATATTAAGAGTTATTGTGGCAGTTGTGAAGACTGCAGGCTTTTTGAACTCACTCCTGGAGGTGCAGGGCCACAGACGCACTTTCAGGGCCTCGTGTTGCTCGAATATTAATTTAGGTAGCTCTCGAACTGTAATTAAGACAATATTTGATAAATGTGGGGTGACATTTAATTTAATGGAGCATGTACTTATTTGCATTTGCTGGCAGTTCAGGTATAGTTAAAGTGAGAGTTCTCCTCTATTTCATCACTGGGTTTGCCAAAACCCATGTATTAAATAAATTGTCCAAGTGAAACTCAACTAACTTTGGCCTTTGTGTATTTCCTGAAGGTAATATTGTTAACTGTTAACAAACACTCCTGACACTTACATTTAAATGTTTGCAAATTCTGCAAACTTAATTGCTCATTGTAATGTTGAAATAATTTGGATATTTCACATTGAAATGAAAAGCCTTTCTCTAGAACATTTTAGACTTGCATTTTAAATGCATGAGATGTAATTGATTTATTTGTAATATTTTAAATGGTATTAATAAACTCAGATAAAAGACTAGGCCAGTTAATTTGTATTTTTTTTTTCTGTTTAAACTATGGACATTTGCATTTTGTTCTCAGTTAAATGTCTATTTAAACAAAATATAATCCTGTTTTGTGGTAATATTTAAATAATCGCCTTTAATATTACTTCGATAGAATGATTTATTTGGCAAAACTGTTTTCTCTATTTACCAAGATAAAGATTATAGTGTCTAAGAAATGTAATTAATTATTTACCAGTAGATTTAGCTCAAAGCATCAGGATTTACTGACCTCTTAAAATTTGGACTAAGTCACCAAAACAATTCAAAGGAATTTCCCGTTTTGCTTCCTTCTCACTCTCCAGAAGGACTCAGGCTGATTGCATTTGGTATTTAGAAGGGCAAGACTTACACTGGAAGATCAATACATCTAAAATAAAAACATGGGTTCGGGGATAACTTTTGTTGTTAGGGGGTGGAGGAGGTCAAGCTAACAAAAGCTTGTTTTTGGCATTCCATGTCTTAGCTAAAGATTATGTAGAGGTAAATATCAGTAGTAGATTCCTGTTGAAATGAGTTATCTGTTCTTTTAAAGTCTCTAAACAGCCACCAAAGAAAAGGAAGGTTAAACCTTAATCTATTTACTAGGCTATTGTTCACAGGTGTCAATGATGCCAATAAAAAATTGTCTTGTTATGTCTAAGTGCATTTAAGTAATGGGTTCCTTGAGCCATACTTTGAAACATAAAAAAAATTACTTTAAATGTTGATTGTTATTATATCAAACTATTTCACTATTAGAGTAATATTATTTTGAATCAAATTGAATAAAAAGTTAGTGTGTTCAGATTCTTTTCAGTTTAGCTTCTTTCTTTCCGTTTGCATTCTCCTCACCCCAAGTTCAGTCTTGGTGTATATCTCAAACTGAAATCTTCCATTGAAAGGTATATGAAGTCCTTATTCCCCATATAAACAAGTGAAAATACAGAGTGCTGTGAATGTTGTAAATTTAGAAGAAAAATCAACTAGGGGTAAAATATTTTAGGACTGCAGTTTGGGCTTAAGTAGCAGACTGTCTTGATCCTGCTGTTTTGCAAATATTTGTGATCTTCAATTCCTATGGTTTTAGGGAAGCAAGTTGCTCTGATTCTTTGGTTTTAAGTAAAATAGTCTCTCTCTGTCACTTTCTTCCTAGGAACAACACGCAGAACACAATTTAAGTGTTGTTTCTTTTTTATTGAAAGTTGCAGTGCTGAGGAGGAACCGGTTCTGAAGGAGTTAAATGTAGTGGCAGGTAAGGAAAGCTGCTTGGTGCATTTACAATATCAGTTGCGTTACACACAGACCACATTTGATTTAAGAGGTGGATGATGGCAAAGATATTGTCTAGAAGATGATTTCTTGGGGGTGGTTGACGGGGGACGGATTTTTCTGTAGTGTAAATGGAAAACTTTCACTTTCTTCCGCTCCTCCTCCTCTGCCTTCTGGTGTTGGTGTACTTTGTTGTGGTGACTATTGAGCAGTATTTCTAGATTGCTGTTCTGCAGGGTGGGCTGGGTTCCCTTTTGGGGATGGATGGTGGGTGAAGTGCAGAACTGTGGGTTTCTCCCTGCCTCGTCTGTGATAAAGCGCCTCTCACAGCGCCTCCTTGGAGGCTCGCTCCAATGGAACCAAACGCTGGGTTTCACTTTGAACCCAGGGACAAGCTTCAGTCTTGCAGATCCAGGTGGAGTTAAACTGCTTGTTGACCCAGAGGTCAGGCCAGCGTGTATCAGTCCAGTCTCAACCCAGCCTTTCTGTCGACCTGTCTCGTTTCTTCCCCAAACGTCCGTGTTCCTTCCTCATTCTGCTTTCTCCTGTTCTGGCTCAACTTCTTTTGAGGATGTTCTCTTTCCCTCAGGGACATACATGGCTGTGATTTGTTGAGGTTGGACTATCAAGGAAAATATTTTGTGATAGGAACTTAATTTAAGCCAATGTGATGGGTTACTTACTCTCCTGTTATCAACTGCTCTTTGGCAAAGTTCCCGGATGGGTTTGCTTTTCTTCCACGGCCCTCTTACTCCAGTCTCGGTATAACTGCTCAACTGAGTTTCCCTGGGGGAGAGAATGCTGAAATTAAGAATGAAAGACAAGCAGGTGATGAGACTGGACTCCTGAGTGGGCAGATCGAGAATCCTGCCATCCAAATTTTCATCCCCCCCTCAGATCTTTTGGGGAGAGTCCCGAATGCAATGTTACAGCAGGCCTGTGGAGGAATTTCTTTAAAGGAAATATTTTGTTTTAGAGGACTAGCTAAAAGGTCAGATGGTCCTTTAGGTTGGTAAATTAAGGTAGGGACTTTAGAAGAAAAAAGTATGGTCTTGATTTTTCTCCTCTCACCTAAAATGGTAGGGGTAAATACTATAATGAAACAAGTTCTGCATTTTGCTCAATTTTTCATACAGACAGCCTCAAAGGGGGCTTGATTTGGTGCAGGTAATTTGAAAAAAAAAAAAAATAAAAAGGTTTTATTTTCCTGCTGATTTTTTGTTGTTGCTTCTGTCCAAACGGGCATTATTATTTCTCCCTATATATACTCTTAAGAAAAATATAGGTATGATCAAGTGTCTTTCTTTTGAAAAATATGATTTCTACAGTTGTCTGCTCTTCTAAAAAATAAAAAAATAGCCCAGTAGTTAATTCTGTCACTGCATTGAAAGAAAATCATGTTAAGAATCAAAAGGCGTGAAGGGTAGACTAAAGCTTTACTCGGTTTTTAAGTTAGGACTGTTGTTCCGGGTGGCATCTTTTGAAGACTTTGGTCCATACACAATTGACGCTGTTGTTGAAAAAATAAGATTCAGAGTTTGCTTGTGTCCCATTTAGTCCCTGTTTCCGGATTAAAGGGAAGCCGGTAATTCCTCGCTCTCCTGGGCTCCGGCCGCTGCTTAAGGTGATGCGCGCCAGTGGGCATCGCTTTGGGTTCGCTGCACTCCCTGTGCGCGCCAGTGTTGATTTGCTCTAGCCGGGGGGAGGGGGGGGTCTATTTTCTTTGGTCCCTGGGCGCGTGTTTAATTTAATTTAATTTTCTGCCCAGTCTCCTGGCGGCGAGGAAGCAGCCATCTACGTTTTGCTTTGGCTCCTAACGACCGTCGGGCTTGCAGAGCTCTAGGGACAGCGGAGAGCTTGGGGGTGACGGAGGAAGAAAGCAGGACTTCAGCGCCGGCTCGAAGCTGCCGCTTTTCACTGCTGCTCGAAGGCCATTCTTTTTAAGTCCATTTACTGGGGCTTCTTTTAAGCCCACTCCCTAACTTTGCTGCTCGGGCAAGCACTTGTCGCTGCGCGGGAGGGGACCGTGGCGGCGCCCTCTGCTTCTCCTGCGGGGCTCTTAGCTGAGGTCTGCCTGGACTGCCCAAAGTTTCCGCGTTTTCCTTTTCAGTGAATCCAGGGGGGAGCTTTTGAGCCCAGGAGAATTCCCAGCCTTTCAAAAACGCTGCCTCTTCTTTTCTCCTTTTCCCACCCTGCTCCTCGATGTGCCAAGCAGGCTGCTCCCAGAAGGATCCCCCGAGACCCCCGGGCAGGGCTCCGAGTAGGCGATGCGCACTGTGCGCGCACCCACCCACCCTGGTTTGCGGAGAAGCGTGGGGTAGCGGTCTGGGGTCTTCGCGGTCCACCTTGTGCTGCTGGGGCCAGCTTCCTGCGCACACAAAGGCGCCGCGGACAGCGAGCGCCACCCTGTGCCCCGCGCCGGCTCTGCAGCTTGCCCAGGCCGGGCAATGCTGGCCAACCTGCGCTGCACCGAGCCTCTGGCCCCACGCGCGCGATCCCACCCTGGGGATCACTGCAGGGAGCCTCCCGGGGCGGGACTGGGGTGGAGGGTTCCCTTCTCTTCCCTTCCCAGGTTCTCCAAATCCCCAGCATCTTCCACTGCCCCTGCCATCCTGTGAGCGCCTGGACCTGGGGCCTCCGTCTCACCCTATCAGGGTGGCACGCCCCACGTTGCATCTTGCTGGTGCCATCGGGCGTAGACTGGCCAAGGTTGTTCTTCCCAAATTTGTTCGGGGTTCTCTCTTGGCCTAAGTGACCACCGCCTGCCCTCCTTAACTTCCTGTCCAAACTGCGGAGTTCACTTGCATCTGCCTCCCCTCCAGCAAGGCCTTCAACGAAGTGCTGCGTCCTCCATCGGTGGGAAGTTTTATTGCCCTTTTATTATGGGTTTGCCAGATTCCAAGGAAGGAACTTGCACGCCTTTTCCTACGCTGTTATTATAAAGGAAGCAAAATTAAGGATGATTGGCTGTGGGAAATCTTTGCCCTTTTTGATTTCGGGAATGAAAGAACACTTTAGCCACCTTGGAGCATTTTATAACTGTAGATGTATAATCACTGTACCTGTTGAATAGAACTGAGCTTTTCTTCACCACGTTGTACCTAAACCCCAATAACCTCTCTTAGGAAGCCTTCCTCTTCTCCCTCCTCGCCTCGAGACCCTTTGGGAAGCTGGGCATATGGGGAATGCTAGCAGCATTGTCCAGGCCCTATGTTTTGGTGACAATTTGAGGAGAGGTGGATCACCTCCGTCTGAAATAAGTGCCATATTCCCTTTAAAGATTCCCTTTAAAGCTCAGGGAGGAAGGTGAGGAAGAAGCTAGCTAGTTCCTGTGAAGCTCTTTCCTGTGCCTGTCTTAGGCGCCTCTAGGACGTAGGCCATTGTAGAAGCTCATGGTGCAGGGTGGTCCATGGTTCCACTGGTACTTCGAGGTGTGCCAAGGATTAAACTCGGCCCTGACTGATGGTGGTGCCTGCACCGGCTGTATGCATTTAAGGCACAGCAGGAGCATAAACATCGTCAACACCTGTATCCAGGGTGTTCTGAGCTGCACACCTGCGCCTGGCATGGCTCCAGCCGTGGCTGGCCTGTGGCTAAGTCCACAGACTCCCCTGCCTGGTATCCCTGTAGCAGGGAAGTCGGGGGGAGGGATGACCTATCTGGTCTGAAGTGAGGGCCTCCAATGCCAAGCCTCTGCAGCTGCTCATAGAAGCACGAAGGCCACCAGGAGCTCCTGAGCCACCAGGACCCTCCTCCCTCAATTCTGCTGGTGCCTGGAGCCCTGCCCCCACCCCTCTCTCCCCAGGCCCGGAAGGCCGGGGAGCGCTGGAATGCCTGTTTTCTCACCCTGTTGGGCCTAGGTGTTGCAAACCACTGGAGGACAAAGTTTCCCCGCTTTGATCTTCTGTCCCAGTCATTCTTTAGCACAGAAGGGTGAGTTTAAATTAAATTTCTTGCTCTGCTGATAAGTTCTAATGGGCCTCCGAAGGTGAATAATTATGCAGTAACATTTCATGGGTTGTTGGAGTGGGAATTCCCACTGGGCCATCAGTAGGAACAGAATTTCCTGGTCGCTCAATGCTAAATGAAGCTTCCCACGTAAGCTACAAGTGTCTTTCAGATCTCCGTGCAGACGAGCGAGCCCTTCCCTGCTCTCATCTTTCTTGACCCTGCAAAGCAGTTTAGCGTCACTTTTCTCATTTAAGTTTCATTTGTGTTTTGAAATACTTTAAAAATCTCTACTAAAGAACCTTGTTTGAGGGCAAAATAACATTTGCTCTGGTGCTTAAGTATGCATTCCTATCAGGACAAAGTACACATTGATAAAAGCTGGGGCCCTGTTTTCCCGGAAAAAAAACACATTTCCTGGGATTTGCCTCCAAATACCTGGACTTAGCCTTGCCACCTCTCTTCACTTATTTTGGTGAATTACTCCTCTTGCTTGATTCCTGAGTAAAAGTGTCAAGACCTGAAGCTGCGGTGATCAGTGTTCGGAACCTAGCTAGTTTGCAGTCAGTGATGGGCAACCTTTTGAGCTTGGTGTGTCAAACTTTGCAAAAATACTGAGCATAACTCGGGTAGTATGTCACTTTGAGGAAAAAACATTATTTCGCAAATGTTTCATCCTCAGGAGCAGCAAATGTTTCATCCTCGGCAGTCGGCCGCCTCAGCGGCCGCGTGTCATCAGAAATGGCTACGCGTGTCAGTGCTGACACGCGTGTCATAGGTTCGCCATCACTGTTTGCAGTTCAGAATAAACTTTCCATGGGGATGAGGTTAAAAGGAAAAGGAAAAAAAATGCATTTGCTGCTTCATTCAAAATAGTCACCTATCAGAGTAATGTGGACTTAACTCTTTAAGATTTTTATTTATATTTCATTTCCCCCCAAGACAGATAAGAAACAGCATCAACAGTTTGAATATTTCAATGGGTCATGACATCTTGAAACTCAAAATGAAGTCAGACTCAACTTAAAGAAATCTAATTTTTTAATTTGAAAGCACAGTGGAACTCCATTGTTTTGCTTTTTAAAGAAAACCCTTTATACTCCACTTACCTCAGTGTTTCATTGCCTAGCATTTTCCTTGTTTGCTTTTCTTCCCTTTAAATTTCTTCCATTAAATAAATTGAGCTCCCACAAGCTTTAAGATTTCTAAATCAACACATAGAAACTGGAGCCTGCTTATCAAGTGTTCACTCCTCTCTTGGCAACTAATTTGAAAGGGCCCAAACAATGAGTTGATTTACAACATTATGTTCATTTCACCTTGCCACTCTTAGAGAATGTTGGGGAAAAACCTCACTAATTCACCCGGGGTTATCTTTATGTTCTTGAGGGAACCAATCCTTCCAGCTTTAAGTTGTTTAGCCACTCCATTTTAAGCACAGACATAGAAGAAAGTAGATGTCCACCCCCCACCCCCCCTCAAAAGTTCAGGTGATTGTCTAGTTCAACTGAAATTAAAGGATTTGTACTACTCAATTTTGCACCCAATTTAATGTCCCTAATTATGCAGGTAACCTATCATCAGGTTTCCCATCACTTCAGGAAGTTTTGTGTTCATTCTTCTACACTGATCAATGCTTCATTTCTCTCTTACATACTTAGCCCTTATTTTGGCTTCCTTCCTGTCTTTCTTTTTTGCATAAGCAGTTTCTTTCCCCTTTCAATTTAAGGAACAATGGTCTTTGTAAGGAGCGGGGAGGGGGGGACCCAGTGGCAGGTGGGAATGCTATATAAGACGTTCGCATCAATTTAGTGGTGTTTAAAAAATGTCAACAAATTACATATATTTTAACAGAATTTATACATCTATGAATTCTCTATTTAGGGGAAAATAATCATTTTCATAATATTAAATTACATTTCCAAACTTCAAGAAAATAAGCTTCTTGTAGGCATTATTAAGCAAACTAAGTTTTGTTTTTTCTCCCAATAAATAAATATTTGGCTTAAAACTGCAATGGTGTCCTAGCCGGCTTGGCTCAGTGGATAGAGCCTCAGTCTGCGGACTGAAGGGTCCCAGGTTCGATTCCGGCCAGGGGCACATACCTGGGTTGCTGGCTCCGATCCCCAGGAGGGGGTGTGTAGGAGGCAGCCGATCAATGATTGTCTCTTATCATTGATGTTTCTATCTCTCTCTCCTTCTCCCTTCTCTCTGAAATCAATAAAGAAAACATTTAAAAACAAAACAAAACTGCAATGGTAACTTCTAGTAAGGTACATATATATTTCCCATGCCCTCAGTAGTGACATAATTTAGTTTATTATTACAATCAAATGTGGTAATATGCGTAGAGAGTGGTAAAATAACCTTGGGCATTATATATTCTTTAGTTGAATATACTTTGTAGGAAGCACATGATTTAATTTACTTAGTGTATGGTATAATTATTAAATGTGAACATATTCTGCTTAGTGACATGTTCACTGGAATGTTTTCATATGTACTAGTACACCCAGGAAAATCAGAGTCAGTGAAGTGTTCCATTCTCAAAATTTCACCTGCTGTTTTCCAGAGAAAATTTTTGTTTCAAAAGAAGGATATAATAGTAACCCCTGTTCCAGAATGGTATTTATATCTGTGAAGTAGTTTTGGAACTACTCCTATTATTTAATACTCCAAGAGCAGTGATATGTTTTTCTTTTCTTTTCATTTTCTTTTAGATTATTCATTTTGGAATAATTTTAGAGTAACTGAGAAGTTGTAAAAATAGTACAGTGAGTTCTAGTAGTTTTCCCTATTGTCAACATCCTATATTACAATGGTATGTTTGTCAACCCTAAGATATCAGTATTGGTATATAATTTTAAAAAGAGTTAAAGGCAATAAATG
Organism: Eptesicus fuscus; assembly: GCF_027574615.1. NCBI lineage: Eukaryota > Metazoa > Chordata > Mammalia > Chiroptera > Vespertilionidae > Eptesicus > Eptesicus fuscus. The sequence continues at coordinate 14,896,598 of NC_072486.1, forward strand.
TTGAACTGCACATCTGTCAGTGGAAGACTATAGCTTAGCAAAATGTTGACATCTTTTTGGTCAGCTTGTCTATGCAGAGATTATATACTAAATTAGTAAGTTACTGGAAAGCTAGTACTCAGGGATATGTCCTTAAAATATAGTTTCTTAGAATAAAAAGTTTTTGGATTAAGATGAAGGTAATATGATTTGACAAATATGATCAGATTGGACTCATTAGATCATATCTTTAATATAGCCTTAGCTAAAGTGTAGTAGAGATAAAAGTTTAACTTACAGTGCTATTTTAAATTAAATGTGATTTTGTTCAAAAATTTAAAAAATATCAAATCAACACATACTGAATTATCTACTTTGTGCTAAAAATAAGCCTTGAGCATGATCATGAATCACAGTCATAATTTGAGAACTTACTCATAATTGTAAAATAGAAGTTATTTCTGGCATTCTTTCTTTAAGGGAAAAATATTGTTAGAAAAAAATAAAGATCACCCTAACATCCTGCCCTTCTGACTCTAAAATTAACTAAATATTTAACAATATGCAGGCATTATAGTATTATAATTTTAAAATGTTCAAAGTGTGTTAAAATAACTTAAAGCTTGGTCTGCAAGTGTAAATACGTTTACTGGAAATGAAGACTAATCTATTTTTATCTCAAATTGTTACAAGGGGACAGGGGTTAATTTAGTTTGTCCTCCAAATAAAGTTACTCCGTTATTAAGTAAATTTAAATATTCTATTGTGTATAACAAACGAAGAGAGCTGACGTATGGCCCTGGCTGGTGGGAGCACATGCCCTGGTCGCGGGTTCAGTCCCAGTCTGGGTGTGTGTGGGCGGAAACTGGTCCTTGTTTCTCTCACATCCATGTTTCTTTCTCTTTCTCCATCTCCCTTCCTCTCTTTCTAAAATCAATACTTTTTTTTTTTTTTAACCAGAGCTCACTGATGTTGGTAAATAGAGATTTAGAAAAGTTCTTTCTTTTTTAAATCATATACAAGAAATTCTCAACACACTGAAACTAAAAAGAGATTCCCCCCCCTGCAAAAAAAAAAAACACGAGAGAAGAGCCTATGCTTTTAAAAAACTATACTGTGAAAGAGAAAATAAGTTACAACTTACCACTTACTAGTCTTGATTAATATTTCTATCCATGCTCATGTTTACAACTTTTATTCATGGATTCTATATAAAGTGACTCAGTTTAGAGACAGGTTTTTTATTTTGTCTATAACAATGCTTCTCAACCTTTTTGTTGTTTACAAGTCCCTTTGAGACTCTGATACAGACTATCGTTCTTAAAAATATGTTCATCTCCATCAGCACCTGCCGCCTGTAAATGGACCCTAGATTTAGAGCTAGAGGTGCTCTGAGTCCTTACTTTGTATTTCTACTAAAATGTCACACATTTTAGGAAAATTTTACTGGAGTAAATAAAAGGAAGTATCTTATCTTTGGCTCTATAATCTACCTTGATAAAAATTAACGTGGGGAAAGAAGGAGAGGTAACTCTTGTCTGACAGATTGGAGTTTCTGTGAAGACTCCATTCTTACTGAAGGAGCAACTTGAAATATGTAACGTAAGAGAAAAACATGAGACTGTTGCCCCTCACATTTCAGAAGTGTATGATCAAAATTTTATGTTTGTACTTCTGTTGCTTATTTTGTATATGCTGGGGCTGGGATATAGTTTACTAGTGGTCACGCCAAATGTTTTAATTTTGTCTAGATTAATGGCTTTCTGACATAGAATGTTATAGTCAATCATTAAACACCCCACTTTCATTACTGTACTTGAAGCATCATTTTACAGTATTTCCACAGTCATTTGTATGAATAGGAGCCTCGGAATAGTTAAGTAAACCTGAACCAGTTTTGATGACTCCACCTTATGACTTGCCCAATGCATATGTCACTACTTTTTTTTTTTCCAGCTACATTTGTGAATCCGTCTTTGTTTCAGCATGATACAGCTATCACGATCTTTTTTTATCTTAACCAGAGAAAGGAATGATGCACCAGCAAGTGGGATGCAAATAGAACAAAAGAGTTATGATAAACACCCTGAAAATAAAGATAACAGGGATGATTCAACAGTGAGAGACAACCTATGTAGATACCGGGGCCTAATCTTCCCCTACCCTTGTGTGTGTGTCTGAAGGTAGGGGAGACTGAAGAATAGTGGGGAAAATTGCTAACTGCCAGAGCGGCTGCATTTCTAACCCTTCCAAGTTGTACTTGGGTTTTGTACGAGAATTTTTTCAGTGTGTGCGTGGGTAGGAAAATAATCCAGCTTCACATCAGAATGTTAACCAAAGAGGAACTATCCACCTTTGTATTTTTTTCAGTGTAAGGAGGAGGCAAACAGCAAGTTGCTTTCTAAATGAACAACTCCAAAGCACCTTAGCATTTTCAATTCCATCATAGAGGGAGAATGGATCAGCTGAGTGTGGGCAATGGAGTCAGATTTTTTGGGTTGTAGCCTCATTCTGTCATTTCCTTGGTGTTTTGACCTTGGGATAGTTCCTTAATCATTCTGTGCTTCAGTTTTTCCATTTAGTAAAATATGAAAAATAATGGGATGTGTCCTATTGTCAGTAAGTTAATACCTATAAATCTCAATCACAGTGTCTGATAGATGAGTACTCAGTGAATAAGAATTCTTTTTAGCCGAAACCGGTTTGGCTCAGTGGATAGAGTGTCGGCCTGCGGACTGAAAGGTCCCAGGTTCGATTCCGGTCAAGGGCATGTACCTTGGTTGCGGGCACATCCCCAGTAGGGGTTGTGCAAGAGGCAGCTGATCGATGTTTCTAACTCTCTATCCCTCTCTCTTCCTCTCTGTAAAAAATCAATAAAATATATTTTTAAAAAAGAATTCTTTTTAGCAGTTCTAGCTTATTTAATATTATTAATCTTATTATTGCTACAACTAATACCAGGAAAATTCCATTTTCTAATGGAAGGCATTTATCTTTGTTACTTTGGAGGTTTTCTCCTTTCTCCATTTTTGGGAGCCCTGTTGACCTTGTTCTAATTCTCCATGAACTTCTCTTCCTTTTTGGCTAATATATCACTCATTAACCCCTTTCTTCTCAGGGGACTTAGCTCTAAGAAATTGGGGACTAAAGGAATTTATGAAACTAATGTAGGCAAAGGTGTAATTCTCCCTGAATTGGGGCCATGGGACTAGAAATTTAAATTTGTACCTCTTTTCTTAAGTTTTCTGAGGATTTGATGGTGGAATATTTTTGTTCTTCAAGTACTAAGCTGATTGATTGCTGTAGTGTATTACATTTTGTTGTTTTCAAATATTTTCTTCTCTCTCCAATTATTAACAATGCTTTGGTAATCAACTTCAATCTTTTTTAGCCTGATCACCACTAACCACCTCTGCCTGCTGGCCTGATCGCCCCCAACTACCCCTCACCCCGCTGGCCTGCTGGTTGCCCCCATCTGCCAGCCTGGTTGCCCCCATCTGCCAGCCTGGTTTCCCCTAACTGCCCCCCCCTGCTGGCCTGGTCGCCTACAACTGTCCTCTTCCTGCCAGCCTGGTCACCCCACCAGCCTGTTGTTTAGTCATTTGGTCGCCCCTCACTAACCCCCCCTGCTGGCCTGGTTGCCCCACGCAGCCTGCTGTTCAGTCATTTGGTTGTCCCTCACTAACCCCCCTGCCGGCCTTGAAGCCCCACGCAGCCTGCTGTTTGGGCGTGTCAGCCAGTTGTTTCAGTCATGATGGCCCCTGGCTTTTTATATATTAGGACTAGAGGCCCGGTGCACGAATCCCTCAGCCTGGCCTGCAGGGATCGGGCTGAAACCGGCTCTCCAACATCCCCCAAGGGGTCCTGGATTGTGAGAGGACACAGGTCAGGCTGAGGGACCCCACCTGTGCATGAATCCATGCACCAGGCCTCTAGTATGCATATAAGATCTTTGGTTAATCTCTTCTTGCCCTCCCCCCTCCTCCCTTCCCTCTGAGATTCATCAATCTGTTCCATGTTTCCATGCCTGTGGTTTCCACTCCTGCATTGAGATCTGCCCCCTGGTGGTCAGTGTGCGTCATAGCTACTGGTCGAACAATTGGCCAGTAGCTTAGGCTTTTATATATAGAGATTACTGTGATGTAACAGAGTTGATGATGGTCAAATCAAATACCTCCATTCAATAGCAAAATTTTCTTGGCTTATAAAGAATAGCATTCCATCATTACATCATTTACAAAAACACAGATCCCTTTACTAGACCATTCTTTTCCTCAGTCTAATAATGCAGCAGTGATTACTCATTTACAGTTATTCACTCACTGAATTGTCTAACTTTTGTTTTTCTGAAGTTTGAATAAACTAAAGCAGTTTAAAAAGAAAAAAAATTTTAGGATTAAATTTGACCTTGATAATTAAGCATTAATCATTAAGATAACATACCCAATAAATTCAAATATTTCAGCATATTTCCATAGACACTATAATCACAGATACTATGTTTTTTGTCTAAAAAGTATGCCTCTTTAAAAAAATTTTTTAGCTTGGAATTCCCATATTTCTGCAATTTTGTCCATGTAAAAAATGTTCAAATCCACAACACTTATACAGGTAAATAAACTCTAAAGAAAAAACAGATCTCATACCTTGGGCTGAATGCAATCTTGTACTAATGGTGTGAATGTAGAGCAGTGATGGCGAACCTATGACACGCGTGTCAGCACTGACACGCGTAGCCATTTCTGATGACACGCGGCTGCATGCCAAGGATGAAACATTTGCTGCTCCTGAGGATGAAACATTTGCGACTAGAGTCTTGGAGTTAGTTTTTTCCTCAAAGTGACACACTACCCGAGTTATGCTCAGTTTTTTGGCGAAGTTTGACACACCAAGCTCAAAAGGTTGCCCATCACTGATGTAGAGAGTATTTTTTAGGGTGTGGCTGATTAATTTTATTAGACTATGTAACTGCTGTCAAAGTTTGCTCTTATCTTCACATTGACCTGTTGTACTCCTGTGAGCAGTGGCTGTGTTCTCAATTCAGCCAGCCATCTTCCTGAATAAATTTTAAAAAGTCCTTTATGCTATGATTGAGAGTGAAGGCTTCGGAGTTAGACAAGGATATGCATCCCAGAGTCCAAGTCTCAACAAGTTACTTAATTTCCTTAAGCTTCAGTTTTCTTCTCTTTAAAGAGAGATAATATTAACATGTGCCATTATAAAGTTGATGTGAGGACTAAATATTCAAGATTAGGGGATTATAATTTAGATAAGCTCTGTGGGAAATATGTGAAATTTGGCAATGTATGTTCTAGTACCAAATAATGTACATAAAATGCTTATCTCAAGTCTGTGTGGAAAATTTTACAAAAAAAATGTTAGCTCTCATTAAAAGCAGTAGTTTAAAATGGTTTTAGAAAAATTAAAAAGTGTATGAAATTCAAAAGGCTGAAGTGTGTAAAACACATATTTATATTAAGGATGCTGTTTTTACTTGCTTGCACATAAAGTTATTTAGTGGAAAGAGACTAAGGTTAGGAAAGTAGAACTTAGTATAAACTTCTACTTAATAAATCTAGTCTCAGAATAAAAGGAAATAACACATCCAACAGCAAAAATAAAAAGAGAAAGACAATTGCATTCTAAATCCTGGCCTAGCAATGAGGGTAGAAGGTTGCAATGGAAATGTATAGGACTTGGAGGCAGGAAATGTGGGTTTTTGCTCTCTCATCAAGGTATAATGATGACACTGGACTGGGTGTTTTCAGGGTTCTCTCTGAGCTTTTACTCAATGCAAATGTGTGAAAATTTGCCTTGTCTTCTCTATGGAATAAGAGTTTCAATGGATAGCCTTTGCAGTAGGCTGAGTCATGGCCAGAGAGAGATGGAGACGTGACGAAGGCAGCAGAGATCAGAGGGATGCAGGCTCAGAACAAGGGCAGCTTCTAGAAGTTTGGAAAGAACAAGGAAGAGATTTGGTCCCAGAGCCTACAGAGACTGACTTTAAACTTTTGAACTTCCAGAACTGTAAGATAAATTTGTGTTGCTTTAATCCACTAAGTCTATGGTAATTTGTTACAGCAACAATAGGGAAGTAATACATGTCTCATCAGTGTGGTTGTGCTAGAAAGAGATAAAGTTGTGTTACTTGAGGTATTATGCAGAGATGTTCAGTGATTTGTGCTTTATTTTTAAGAAATGGCTTTTAAATGAACTTTTAAATTTCTGGTAATTATTGCTAGTAGTAAGGAAATAAGGCTTGAAAGCTATGTCTCCCAATCACTCTATACTCATTCTTCTACTTCAATTTTCCCAGGTTCCTCCCTTGACTAGTTCTTATGATTCCACTTCACAAACCTACTTGGAATAAGACCTCAAACTAAAACAATGAATATATAGCTCAATGCTAACAGGAAATATTTTTATACAACAGGTCATGTGCAAAGCACCTGTGCATACTCTATGCATACGATGGTACAATAGGTCATATGTAAAGCCATTCTATACATATTATAATAGTGCCTAAAAACCAGGTTATTAGCTACAACCTAAACTGACTTAACATGAAAATACAGCACAGCTTATTTTAAGGAGTGGCAAGATGTAAAGTAGGCTGGCTGGGTTAGTTATAAAACAGGTGTGACATGGTAGGGTTTGGTTTTTATTCTTTTCACTAATACCTGTGCCATGTCTTATCCTTACCTAATTTTTTCTATTCCAATGGTACTTTCATTGGTGTTGCAATTATTTTAAGACTCACTGAACAGCCTCTCCCCCTGTTCCCCTAGGAAGGAAGGTGGTGCAAAGGATAAGATGTGATGTGATGGTTGAAGGCTACTGTAACCCACTAACATTTAGAGGATGACTGTGTGATAGATCCTGACCTCTCTGGTGAACTACCTTTTGTTGAATTTAGGGTTTTCTAGGCCAGGTATTTACAGGTCCCCTCACTCCTCGCACTTTCTTTTTAAACTGGTGCTTCATTAGTGTCTGTTGCTACTACTGTATATCCAAACCCAAAGGCAAAGGAGAAGTAGGGGGCAAGAATACTTAGGCGAGTTTAAATTGAGGTCAATCTGGATAAGTATTAGGCTGTGAATCATAACTGGCAGAGATCAGTGTTTTCCTGAGATTAGGAAGTATTCAAGATTAGGGGATTATAATTTAGATAAGCTCTGTGGGAAATATGTGAAATTTGGCAATGTATGTTCTAGTACCAAATTATTTCAAAATTAAATAAAACCAACTTGAACTATGATAAGACTAAATATTAAGTGAAAAATAAGTTAATTAAAATTACATTTACTAGGTGAATGGAAAGAAAAGGTTTTTATGGGCTTAAGCTAGCCAAGAATAGAAGTATATTATCCTATGGTCAACAATGACTGATCATACTATGATCAGGGATATGGTGATTACAGGTATCCCTGCTTTCTGAAATCTGTTAAGCCACTTTTATTTTTTTTTTTTAGGAAAGACCTACATTAGTATCTGTCTTCTCTCTCCAAAAGGAACCTAAAGAGGATTTTCAATTTTACGAAAAAAGGTTTAAAGTAAAATTAGTGGTCAGCATTTATTGAGCAGCGAGAGTGGCACCGCCAATCTCCGGAACTACACTCAGCATCTCAACACCAAGTGGCGAAGGCTTTGAACTGCCTGTGATCTGGGCATTATTTCGATTTATTTTGTGCATCTGTTAGCAAGATATGTCCTAAGATACTAGAAAAGCCTAAGAGAGCTCATAAGGGTGTTATGCTTAGTGTAAAACTGAATGTAATTAGGTGCATTTGGTATGATTTGGTATGTTATTGTTGGGTCTTGTTTTTCCGTATAAATGAAGGCTACTTCTTTGCTTTATGCCATTTTGGCTTACTAGGATAGTGGAGAAATCTATATGTGATTGTTGAAGCAAAACAATTTGCAGCTCACCAGGTTTGCTTTTCAGTAAATGTGTGTGCCTCATTTTAATATCAATAATTTCACTTGCTATGATAGTTGTCTTTTTGAATTGAATCTCAGAGTATTTAGTATTGAACATCTACTATATTCAAGGCCCTTTAAGAAGACAACATATCTTTAATTTACTGACTTGGTGCCCTGAATAATCTGGCCTTCATTGCTTAATGCCCTTATGGAAATACCAAGCTGTGAACTACAAACCTAATGTATTATTATTTAATAATTAACTTGTAAGTGTTTTAATGGGTGATTTAAAATTTAAAACCTAGATTTAAATTTGCTATTTTCTTTGTTTTTAAAGGTAAAAATGTCAATTCTTAATTTAGATTTTTTTTCAGTTATAGAATACCCTCCTTTAAGAAAAAATATAAAGATTGAAAAGTCAGACTTATAAAACCAATAAAGTGTGTAAATGATTGTTCATTTTGAAAATATTATTACAAGTTTTCCTCAAACTCTGAGCTCATCAAAGTAATTCCATAGCTGGTTGAAATAACTTTAGGGACAGGTGCTTTGATTCCATTAAGACCAATGTTTTAATTACAATATATTTTAAAACCATTTGAGAACAGCACGGCATTTTAAACTGTTAAACTAAAAAGCAGCTGGCCTCCACTTACTTTCTGCCTTTAACAGCTGATAGCCCCACAGATCCTGGAAACTGTTGGACCCCAATTCTCAGCATATTTGCTTAGTCCAGTGAAGGCAGTGACTTCATTTAAGAGAATGCTGCCTGTAGAGCATCCTTTGGAATCTTTTTAAATAAAATGCTAATCAAAATTAAGTAGGGCTATGAATTAGATGGAGAGTGTAGGGATTACAGAACCGGAGCCCAGTTCCCCTGCGGAGGCTTTCTGCACGTCATACCGCACTGCCCTTTCCTCCGGCATGCCCTCTCTGGGAAGAGAAACCACCATGCACAGCACAGTGGCCACAAGGCTTTCAGGGCCAATGCCTCTGAACACTACATCTGGTTCTCAAACTCCCAACCCTATCTTTGTTTTGCATTTTAAAAAGTGGCATAATACGCACATCTTTTAAATTTTCTCCACAAGACTGTGGATGACTGACAGAGTACACTCTAGAGAGGCTGGCTGTAGTGTTACTGTAAATGAAAAGAAATAGAATTAAGAATAGAAATAAAGTCAATAGATGAAATTACATATTTAGGTAAATGGAAAACACGACTCAGATGACCAATATTGTTATTTACACAGAACTTTTAAATCATATATACATAAAATAAGGTATCTATAAAATTTAAACAAATTTACTTGATTCAATAATAATAAAGGAATTTTTAATCATTCACCCATAATAAAAGTAGCTCTTATTTTAAGTAAGTAAGTGTTCATACACGGGTAGGCCTGTGACTTATTCTGCCAAACCCAAAGCTCAGGATAATGGAATATTCAGGGTGGATCATGTGAGGCACTTCACTTACTGATGAAGTGGAAATAACTACCTAATTTGTCAGAAATTTTATATTGTAATCCTCCTATCCCCCTAACAAAGGGAAATACTTTTTGGAAACAGTGGACATTCATTAAGAGAGAAACACTGAGAGAGATATTATGAGAGAAATTCCTAAGGTCTGAAGAAAAGGACTAGTTCAAAGTACTCTAATATGTGTTACAAAATGCTGAAAATTCCAAATTAAAGTCTTTTTTTTTTTTTTCCTGTAATGCCACAGGCCCAACTACATCTTACTCTTTCTTTGCTAAAATCTTTCAGCTTATGTCCCTCTTGGAACATACTCCCGGTTTCATGCAGAAGTCAATGGAAAATAGATTCACTTTGCAGATACCGCTTTACAAGCAAGTATGCTAGAGCATTTTTATCAAGTGAAGCATACAGGCATTGTCTCACTCAGATGAGTTTAGAACATTCTTGTTTGCTTTTACAAACCTGAAGGGAAGATGGTATGTAAACAGAACGTGTCTGTACTTGAAAAGCATGATTCTAGATATGATATATACAGTCTAGGAGATCAAAGCATGCCACATGATTACTAAGTACCTTCTCTTTGCATTACACAAAGATCAAAACATGTGCTAACTCCAATAGCATCACTGCACCGACTGTGCATTTACTAATTTAAAATATATGTCTTGGTTTCTCAGGAGCTCTTGATGAGTTCCCCACTCCTTTACTTTTCCGTTGTGCAGAACCACTATCAGATCTGCATTCTGTATTGTGGAGAGTCTGTGAGCCACCACTAGGCACGTCCTCCCCTTACTGGCCTGATCAAGGGCCTGGTGAACCACCTGCAAGAGAAAAGGACTTGTGATCACCAGCTCAGATTAGATGCTAATAAACTCGCCCAAATCAAGCCAATTAATAACAGTCTTGGTTTATTTGCTTATTCCCAAGGACGTTGCCCTACTTTGAGAAATAGTCGTCCTATTCAATAGAAATCTAGAAAAAGCAACTATGGACACTTTGAGTAAGACTTGGTTAGACAAGCTTTTGTGACAATGAATAAAAATGAAATGGTTATCTGTATATAAAAGTAAGTGGTTCCAAACTCAAAGTCAGAAAGTGTATTTCTATGGAAGTAGAATGATCTAATTTACTTTCTTCATTTCTTCTCATAGTATTTTTTTTTTTTTTTTGGTCAAATTTATCTGTAAAACTTTCCTGATTAAAACAGCATCCTAACTGCAAAGAGGTCATAAGGCTGTATAAAGGAAATGAGACTGGAGGGTAAAAAGCAATATTTGTTGAATATATAAAATGTCCCAATGATGGATAGCTTATTTAAATCTTTGCAATAAGCCTGTAAGGTGGGGTTATTTTTACTTTTCTGATGAGTAAACCGAGATTTGAAAAGCCCTGGTCACTTGACCAAGGTCACACTGCCAGTAACTGATGAATCCAAGATAACAGCCTCGATATCTGATTTTTTTTAAAAAAGTTTTTTCATCACACATGGTCTCCTTGGAAATCAAGAATGATAGTAATCTACAAATAGCATCTGAGTGGGGTTAACCAAATGAGTTCTTAGATCAGACACCCTCTATTAGAATTTAGAGGAAGTCGCTTAACTTTTCTAAGCCTCAGTGTTCTAATCTGTAAAATGAGCATGATGATAAAATAATCTAATCCATTGAATTGCTATGAGGCTTGAGATGACAGCATATAATAACGAGTACTCAATAAATACAGGGTAGGACCAACACAGGTTTACAGTGATGAGTATGGGAGACACAGAGTTTATTCTTGGTGTTATTTTCCATACGAACAACTGTAAGCCTACTTTTGCCTTACCCTGTATTAATGATTATCTCTTAGTTGACCAATGTTCATGTAACAAATAAGTGCCTAATAGGTGAAAAACTACTAGGGGACAAGGACATAGCAAAATTAAACGTCTGAAGGAGTTTGCAGTATGGGTCTGTCACATGCGTTTGCTTCCTGGTTCCCTTCCCAAACTGAGCTAATTATAGAAGGTGGAGTAACTAGCAGGCTCCCACACTAAAGTGTAGAGCACTTTGTTACACAGGTAGACTGCCTTATTAATTTGTTTGGCTTTATGGGACTAATGACAAAATAGAAAAGTTAATTTTCTTGTGCTTTTTCTTTGAATGGAGAAACATTTCAAGTATCAGGCCCCTTTTTTGATAATGAGACAAATCCAAGAGGGAACACCTTTCTAGAACATGAGATGCCCTGTGTCCCAATTCCCTCCTACTTCCCCCATCTCTTCACCAGCCTCTAACCTTAATTAGAACTGGTGACCCTATGACTACAATGATCTCCAGGCCTTTCTTTCTCTAAACTGAACTCCCCCCTCCCCCCCCCATGATTCTCCACTCTCATATGTAATATTATATTCTGAGATGAAAAAAGAGGATGTTACCTTTTCATTCTCATTGTCAAGGGATGAAGTGGCCTCATCCAACAATAAAATTTTTGGTTTTCGGAGAAGAGCCCTTGCAATAGCTAGTCTTTGCTTTTGGCCGCCAGAAAGCTGTGTTCCTTTCACTCCAACTTGTGTGTTGTATTTCTATTACAGGAACATGCAATTAAGAAAGTAAGGCTTGGTTATTTAAATTAGCACGGCAACTGTGGGTGAGAACCATCTAAATATTTCAAATTTTGCTACTCTGGAAAATTTGTGTCCCAACAAGTACTGAAATATATTCTTGTGCTTTGTTGCAAATGAATGCTAAACCAGCAGTAAACACTACCATCTCATTTACATATCAAATCTAGTCACAGGCAACAGACCTTTGCCATTATGCTCCTACAAAGGAATTGTTTGAATTAAAGCATAAGAGAAAAAACAATTGGCAAAAAAAAAAAAAAAAAAAAGAAGTGCCAAGTAAACACAAATCTTTTTCCATTAAGTTACATTACCTTCTATTTTCAGGTCAACATGATTTAAAGTATCTAAACACAAGGAAATTATTGGGTCCCTTCATTTGAGCTCTTGTTAAATCTCTACAGGCATGTCTATCTCTCCAGCTGCCAGGATGCTGTGCTCGGTGACAGGGTGCTGCCTGGCAATAAGTCAGGTTGGCATCACATTTAGCACTTCACAGTGTTTCTACAGCTCTCCTACTTACTAATGAATTACCCCTTCTCCGGTGTTTCCCTCTACAGATGGGAAAAGAGAATGTCTCATATCCTGCAGCCTTTGGAGTCCGCTAGATCACGAGTGGTCAGTTCAGTTGGCGAAAGCAGCCTCCTGCTTGCTTTCTAGATTGTCCTATTAAATCTTCCTCCGTCCAGGGTTTCACACTGCTTTCTAGTAGTGGTTGCGTTTATCTAACAAATGCATTATCTATCGTACCCCGACAAGAATGGGAGGATGGATCTGTTCTACTGGAAAGCAGGTCCAAGTGTACAGCCTTCTAAAGGTGGATCCTGTAGCCGCACCTCAGAGAAGATGCAGCATGTGATTATATGCTGTTCATTTTGTCTTGGCATCATGGAGATGCTTGAATCAATTGCCTTTCCCTTCACATCTGACTGTCACTGGGGCAAAGCTGGTATTGAGAGAGCCTATGACACAGCCGTAAGACAAATGTGTCTACTTCATTCAAAACTCATTTTTTTAATTTAAAATGTGCAGTTGCTTTCTTTATATCAAACAATGGATGTCTGAATTACTAATGCTCAGTGAAAGCATTTTTTTCTGAAGTGAAATGCTATACAAAGAAAACAGACTTCCAACTATCTCCTCTGAGATTTTATCTGGGAATGCCAGCAGGCTGGACCCCCTCCTCCTGAAATGTATTTTGTAAAATTTGGAATTATAGGGTAGGGTAATCTGAAAAAAACGTGTCATTCATTTCCACACACTGCAAAGTTCCCATCTAAAGTAGAGATCTAACCTCCAACCTAAAACAGAGAATGGGGAATGATCATGGGTTTGTAGCTCTTTTAACTAGTCTCACTTAAATTGTACATGGATTTTCCCATGTAGCTGAAGAAGGTACAAGACTAGCTTAGAAATCACTTTGCATTTTTGGCCTTCTCTGGATTATAGGAAAATATAAGTCTCAAGAATGAATTGGATGAAAATCAAATTCAGATGTTTTTGCCTATCATAGGCAGAACAGATTATAAATGTAGATATAAAGGTAGATATACAAAAACATTTTCAGATACTTAAACTGACGGTTTGTTTTTTTAATAAACCATAGAGTTCCATTCTTTCCTGTTTAAACTGAAAACATGAATCAATTTTCTGGCAAACACTGAGATGGTGAATGCCCTGAAATCACCTGTTTTATGAGATGAAGGGGCAATGGCTTCTTAATACGGGCCTGGGGCTAAAAGCCACTTGGGTCCTGGAGGGAACATAGAAAAGATCTAATCCTAAATCAGTTGCATTCTGGAAAATCCGCGGGGGCCCTGGGGTGGAGTTGCAGGGTGGTTCCAGTGGTCAAAGTCCTAGTCAAGAAGCCATGGTGTGGCTTCACTGAGCTGCCACTGTGTGATACTGTGGGGACTATGGCGCATCCACACCTGGTCTGTTTCTCAGAGGAGCCTTAAGACCAAGGTGGTGTTGCAACTCATCTCCCATGCTCCAGGTTGATATTTCCAAGTGCCTGAAGGTCATCTGCATGGCATATACCACAGATGTATTACCCTTAGCACGCTTCAAATTAACTCCCTGGTATTCACCCTCCTGAATCCCCAAAGGTTATAGAAGGTGTCCAGGAAGGCCTCTACAAAGGTGACATTTGAAAGGGCTTGAAAGTGAAGCAGCTGGTTCTGCAAAGAGCCAGAGGAAGGGAGGTCCCAGCTGAAGAAGAAACAAGTGCACATGTCCTGAGGTAGGGAAGAACTTGACGTGTTCATGAGCTAGAAAAGAGGCCAGTGTGGTTAGAGCAGAGCCAGCACGTGGTGAGGAAGGGGTTGGAGAGGTATACAGGGCCAGATCACAGAAAGCCTTGCCAGCCACGTGAGGAATTTGAACTTTATTGTAAGTGCAAAGGGATACCATTAAGAAGTTTTCAACCAGGAGTTTTTCAACATAAAAACTAATGTTTTTAAAGGATCCCTCTTAGTTGCTGTGAGGAAGAAGAAGAAGAAGAAATAATAAATATATTAAATAATAATTCAGCGGATATTAAAATAGTTTGGTCTCGGAAAAATAGTCACATAAAAATGTCAAACGTTGCGTTTACATATAACTTTACATTAGATGCTGGTAATAAATACATGGTATAACACATGGAGCACGTAAAGCAACCCTTTAACCTCACTGAACTACTTAGGCTAAGTCGGCAGCTTTGAAGTTCAAGATTTCAGATATTTTCTTACCTCAGGGAGACTCTCAATAAAAGAGTGGATATTTGCTGCACTCGCTACTTCTTTGATCTCATCTAATGGCACAGCACGGCTGGTATCACCGTAGGCGATGTTCTCAGCAATGCTGGAGTTGAAGAGCACAGGCTCTTGAGAAACGATTGCTATTTGGGAACGAAGCCATTGTATGTTCAATTCCTTCGCATCCACACCATCAAATAGCTGCCAAAACCAGAATGGAGAATGGTATGTGAAGATCCAACACTGTATCATGTTACAGTTCACTGTATTCAAACACACAAATCATAACGAGAAGGTTAGGCATTCAAGCTATTTAGCAGTATAATGTTACTCAAGGAAGGCTCATCAATCATATGTCTCAATCTAGCGGACAGTGAGTAAGTGACTAAAATGCCAACTCCTACACTTACTTGACGTTTCTAGGAATGGCCATATATTCTGGAGACCTACCCAGAGTCCAGAATAGAGCCTGCTGCTCTGTACTTAAGTCACGTGGAAAATGACCAACCTCCACCATAACAGGACCCCACTTTATTAAAGCCCAGAAAGAGAGTATGTATAGACTGATACAGTAGCCCACATGTAGAAATATGTCATTGTGCACACAGCCATGTTTATTTATATGTCCATATAACATCAATCAACCTACTCTGTGAGGGGGCTCTTTAGCACCAGGGAAATAGTGGTAAATACGACAAAGCTCTTGCCCTCCTGCACCTTGTATTCTGGTGGGGAGAGGCAGGCAATAATCACACTAACAACTCAAACTAGAAAAAGAAAGTGTCATAAAGACAGGATAATGGGAGAGAGAATGATTGAGGATGTGGGGATGTGGGATGAATGTGGGTGGATGCATTATTTTCTATGGGGTCACGTAAGAAGCCCTACCTAAAAGTAGCATTTAGACCGAGACATGAATGATGAGAAGGAGCCAGCAAAGAAGAATAAAAGCATTCTAACCAGCATAATAGGAAGATCAAAGACCCATAAGTAAGTTTAAAGAACATAGACACACAGTGTACAATGAGCTGGGGGAGAGGGGTGATAGGGAAGGAGTTTGGAGAGAGAGGCAGGTGCCAGATCATGAAGGACCTTGAATGATGCTATGGACTATGGGTTACTCTAACTGTGATGGGAAACCATTGGGGGTTTTAAAGGAGGGAGTGTCATATGCTATGTGCAGACAGATGAGTGGTACCTAATAGCAGTACTCATTGTGGACTTATTATTGGTAAAAAGGGAGCCATTTTGGACCATTCCATTCTGCAAACAGTCATTGAGAATCTGTGATTGGGGAAAAGACTGTAAATTGCAAGAAAATAAGGACGAATAAGGACTGATAGAAGTCTGACTTTTAGAGGCTTATGCTTTTTTTGTGAGAAGAAAGAGGCAGAACAGGAGGTTGTGTTTGTGTATGTGTGTAATGTGGTGGTGGTTGTGGGGAGAGGATTAGTGAAAACCTGAATATACTGTAGAGTAAGAAAAGTCCCAGGTGAGAAAAACAGTCTTTGGAGTTTAAGGAGGGAGAGGTTGCTTTTTTTTTTGAGATCAGATTTCAGGACTTAATAGAACTGATTCTGATTGTCCCTAATCATGCACAAAGTTTTGGGAATTGGAGGTGGAAGGGTTGAAGATGGTCAGTGGGAACAGCAAAAAGCCTGAGCCAGAGAAGCAGAGGAAACTGTTATCTCTGCCTTAAACCAGAGCAGAATAAAGAGCCCGGGGATGGATATTAGGCCGGTCCTCCAACACCCGTATTTTAAAAGAATTCCATGGCTTATAAGATGGAAATTTCTACCCCCATAATGGCTGAAGAATCTTTGGGTCTTTACCCTTAGCGTCAAAGTCCTATCCATCTTTCCTATTATTGGTTTGCTTGTCCTCTTAAGTTAAGGGATAGTTTTTTTTTTCTTTTAACTACTGTACTGTTTGCCCTACCCAAACCAGTGAAGATACTTAAACCCAAGAGAATGTTTAAGAATAGCACCACTAATCCCCAGAAAAGTTGTATTTAAATTAAGTCTTACTATTTGTCCTCTCATGGGATCATAAAATCTCTGCAGAAGTTGGACAGAGGTGCTTTTCCCACAGCCACTGTTCCCAACAAATGCTACTGTCTTCCCTTTCTCAATACTGAGGGATAAGCCACGGAGGATGAGAACGTCTGGGCGACATGGATAGAAGAAAGAGACTTCCCGAAACTCTATATTCCCTTCACATATGTCCTGTGAAAGAAAGTTGGCAGTGTTTAGAAAGGTTGTAACCCATTATAGCACATTGGCTTAGCACTTTCTGACAACTGAACATGTTTCCACACTACTTTAATTTTAAATATCATATTCCTCTCTGTGGAGCTGCTGCCTGCACATTGGTTTCTGTTACTTTTTAAAAATATATATTTTATTGATTTTTTTTTACAGAGAGGAAGGGAGAGGGAGAGAGAGTTAGAAACATCAATGAGAGAGAAACATCAATCAGCTGCCTCCTGCATACCCCCCAACTGGGGATGTGCCCGCAACCAAGGCACATGCCCTTGACCGGATTGAACCTGGGACCCCTGAGTCCACAGGCAGATGCTCTATCCACTGAGCCAAACCGGTCAAGGCTGGTTTCTGTTACTTTTGTTTAGATTTTTATATCTGCGCTTCTTGTTGTCTTCACTACTGGACTTCACAAAGTTGCTTAAAAGCCCAGGTTTCCTTCAGCTTCACTACCCAGGCACAGTCCAGTCTAGAGATTAGCTTAATATGGACAATTAACAATAAGTGGACATTGAAAATCATAGTTGTGCTTACTGGTTTTTTCCCTTCTTGACTATAGCTTTCTATAGTTGGTTTCTTTTCCAATAAAGCAAACAGATGTGCAGCCCCGGATTTGGCTCTCGAATACTCAGGTGCCAAAGCAAGTGTTTCTCCAATGGCCATAGCTCCGTATGCAATTGCAGTAAAAACTCTATCAAAAGATAAAGCATTTGAATCTAGTTAGGTTCATTTCAAACAATGGAGCTCCAAAAGTAAAGGAAAAAGCAGGCACAGGAATATAATCTTTTGATCCAGACAACACCACTAATGCTGAAGGCCCAATAATGATCTTTCTTGTAATTTTCTACCACGTAGTTATTGTCCCTCGCTTTGTACACCACAATAACCTTTGAGGTTCAGGTAATTTTAAAAGTTTCTCTTCCAGATAAGAGACACGGATCAAAGGTCCTAACTAGTGAATGTTTTCATATACGTGATGCCATCTGATCACCTAGGAGATAAGGAGGGCAGGAACTCGTACAACTTTCTAACAGATGAAGAAACTCTAGCCTAAAGAAATCAAGCCATTTGCCTAGGGTCACATAACTGTGAAACTGTAGGACTGGACCTTGAACTTCCTTGTTCATTGTTCTCCCTTACATGGTGCTGTTTCGAATGGAAAGCTGGCCCGAACTCTAGATGTCTGCGTGTTGGAGTTTGTTATCACTTGTTTCCGTATTAGCATCTTCAGAAGGCCCTAAATATCAAATCTCGCTTGACTTGTCTCCTTCACATCCCTTCAGTCATTGATCCCTCTATTTAGACTTCTTATCTTGTCCTCCTCTCCTCTGGATAATCTCGGGGGAGGGGTGGGGCAGGAGTTGGGTGGCTGCCATTGCAGTGAACACTAAAAGAAGACTTTCCTGTTCTCCTTGTGTTAGCTAACGAAGGCTGCTTTCCTGATTGCAATGATGACTCACAGTTCTTCCAGGGCTTCCCAGCCTAGCAGAGCAGAGCTGGTGGTGGAGGTCTAGCTTGCATCCTCATCCCTTATTATTTCAAGCTATCAACCAACTGTCAATATTTATTCAAAACCTGCCTGTTTTGGTCAGTAAAGACTTTGGCTCTGTCTCTCAGGCAGTTTTCAAAGCTGTGGCTTTTATTATGACTGTACTGAAGGCTGTCAGGCCTTGATTCTTTCTTAGCCATGTGTTCTACTTAGCTTCCTGCTCATACGTATAGCAAAGAAGGAGAAACAGAGAGGAAAGCTCAGTAGTGGGGGTATGAAGAGTTACAGTAACCTCTGCTAGGCAATAATGGTTTCTGAACCAATTTGCAAAGGGCAAGTCAGCTAGAAACTAACTTAGAGGCACTAAAAATCGGAGAGGAGAAAATTATTTTGTATTTTTCAAAGTGTGCACAATTATAGGGAAGTGAGTCAAAAGTGTTACCTGGGCTAACAGAGGCAGAGGGGAGAGTTTTACTAAACATATATGTGTATGAGAACCTAAACAAGAGATTGTCTAAATGCTTGTGCAAGGCAGCAGAGTGAAAATGGAATCACCTTTTAAAAAAATGCTCATCCCAGAGAAACTTTTATAACAACAGAGATAAAAATAGCTTCTACCATAGAAAATGTATGTTGCCCCACTTTTTTTTTTTTTTTTTTGGAGGAAAAAGTTAAGGCTTATATTAACCACGCTGATAAACTGATATTATGAGCACATCAAGGCATTCTGCTGTTAAAACTCCCTTTGTGCATCTCCCTTTAAGGCTATAACACTATTATTTCTGAAATAACACTATTATTTCTGAAAGAGAGATAATTTATCCATCCCTATAGCTATAAATCATGAAAATACATCCTCATTTTATAGGGTGAGTAAAACATCTTTATATTTAACAATAAACTAAAATATGACTTTCCCAATTTTTATATAATTCTAGGAGGTTTCTGGTAGTGGCCAAAAGAAAACCCTAAGGTTTTAAGCAACTATGGAGAGCAGACTGGGATTCAGTTCCCATACCCCTATTTCTTTCTTTAAAAAAATTTTTTAAAATATATTTTTATTGATTTCAGAGAGGATGGGATAGGGAGAGAGAGATAGAAACATCAATGATGAGAGAGAATCATTGATCAGCTGCCTCCTGCATGCCCAACATTGGGGATCGGGCCTGCAACCCAGGCATGTGCCCTTGACCGGAATTGAACCAGGGACCCTTCAGTCCCCAGGCCGACACTCTATCCACTGAGCCAAACCAGCTAGGGCCCCATACCCCTATTTCTTAAAGAAAGTGTGATCCTCAGATTGTGTGCCTCAGAATAATCCAGAATATTTGGTAAAATGTAGATTCCTGGCCCTATACCAGATCTACAAATACCTGGGTTAGATTTGTGGGGGAGCTTCAGATGGCTGCATTTTAATCAGCTCCATGATTGGTGAGTTAGGACGCTGTTGATTTAGAGAATGACACAAAGATCTTTTTACTTAAGGAGGATTCTAGTAGGAGGGAGTTTCTTTGTAATCTCTTCCACTCAGTTGACTAGATAGAAAGCTGTCGATCACCCTAGATTCTGGAAGGCACAGTCTTCTAGGCCAGGTGTAATTTAGTGTATCTAAAGAGACACTTGTGACATATTCATGGTAGTTGGGGGCTACATTGGGTTTCTAAGAAGATTGGAGACTTTGATGTTGAAGACAAACCTCATCTGTTCACATTTTTTGCACAGCCATGTACCCCTATTTCCCAGAGACTCTCCTTTGCCCATACTATAAAAGTATGGGTATCCTTATTTTGTCTGTAGATTGGTTGTATGAAACTCAAAATGTGATATTAGTTGCCTTAGCTCAGATAGCTCCCTGTTTCTTTCCTCAGGACACTGGGCAATACCAAAGTGATAGTGTTCATTAATCATTACTCTTATGTTAATATTCTATATATGTTCTGAGAGCTAAAATGCTTGTCTCCAGAAATTAACCTTTTTATGAATTTAATGTAAGTAATTCATGAAACGTGGTACACCAGAAGGAGAAGAAATTTTTGTATTGGGGCCTTCTGATTCTCTTATATTTTAGGGTCATAAAATAACATTAAACAAGTTACTTGTTCCATTTATGTTAAGAATCAGTCCAGTCCTAGATATTCAAATGTTCAGAAAGCTAAGCAAGAAGTTTTTAAAAATATAATTTTGCAGAAAGATTCTATGCAAAACTTTCTACAGAATTGGTGACAATAGTAATCATAATGATGATAATAATAAAAAATGTCTACCAAGCAAAGCCTCTGCCATGTTGAATCATGAACTAAAATCTGTGCTGTGCCACTTGCTGATTAAGTGACTTTGGGCAAGTTAGGTAATTTCCTTCTTGAGTCTTAATTTTCCCCATCTGTAAAATGGGCATTATAATATTTCACAAGGTAGTTGAGAAGACTAGTCAGATAATGCATGAAAATTCCTTAATACTTGAGTAAGGTTTGTTATTGTGATTATCATATGAACAGAATGGTTGGCATCTTCAAAGGCCCTTTTCAAGAAACATCCTGCCTAATTTCACTTGCAGGCATGATAGTGATCAGCATGACGTTGAGGTTGTATGTTTTTTTTTGTTGTTAATCCTCACCCGAGGATATTTTTCCATTGATTTTTTTTTTTTTTTTTAGAGAGAGTGCAGGAGGGGGAGAGGAGGGCCTGAAGGAGGAGGGAAGGGAGGGAGAGAGAGAGAGAAACAGAGACGGAGATGTATCAATAGAGACACATCAATTGGCGACTGGGCTACTCAGCCAATGCTCTAACCACTGAGCTATCAGCCAGGGCAAAGTTGTATCATCCTTTAACTAAAAAAATTCTTTACTTAGTTTTAATCTAAACGAATCTCAGTATGTAGAAGTAAACTCCCAATTATAAACATCCTATTTTTATATAAATAGTTGTCTTTGACTTAGTTCCAGTCCTGCTACCAAAGTACCTAGTGTTAGACGTGTGGATATAGAAGGTAAGAAAAACAGAAGAATCTATGAAAAACAGGAGTAATGTGAAAACTCTGACTTTGGAAGCACATTTCCAGGAATGACTAGACTGCTTAATTATGCAGTCCAAATTTCCCCTTTTATTTAGTCATTCATTCAATAAATATTTATTATGTGCCTACTATGTGTCAAGCTTTTGTTTTTGGTTCTAGGGCAACATTAGTGACCAAAACAGGTTAAGCTCTGCTCTCCCTAAGCTTACAGTCTATGCAGTCAATAAATAAGGAAACAAAAAGATAATTTTATATAGTGGTAAGTGTTATACATAAAACATGGTAATAGAATAGAGAGTGACGATGAGGAGGGGCAAGGGGACTACTTAGGGCCATCAGCATAAGTCTCTTTGAAGAATGCACTTAGGAGCAGAGGCCTGGATGATGAGAAAGAGGCAACTCGGCAAAGACCTGGGGAATTATTATATGAGACAGAAGGAAGACTGATTTACAGTCACCTATATATATATAAAAGGCTATATATAAAGTGTCCCCTCAGGAGTTTGAAAGACTGGGAGTTTGATCACTTGCAATGATGTGTGCTGACCACCAGGGGACAGTATGGAACATGTTGGGTGACCAGTGGTGGTGGCGGGGCACTGAGGGAGCTAGGGAAGGAGGAGGCGGGGAGGCGGGGAACCTGATTGGCCCTGATCATCGGCCAGGCCTAGGAACCCTACCTGTGCACGAATTTCATGCACCGGGCCTCTAGTATTTGATAAAACCATCTCCACTTTGAGAGTTCCATGAAGCCTCACAGATTCCGGAGGAATGGATGACCAGAAGTCATAGTTTACCCCTCTCCACATTCCCAAATTCTAATAAACTGAAACAGGAGCAATTTAGTTAGGAACTGAATTCAGATTACCTGTATTATATCACTATCAGTATTTTACCAGCTAGACTACACTTACATATATAAAAAAACTAAAAAAACATTAAAAAGTTTCCCCAGCATGCCTTTCCCACATATATGATTAAAATGATAATGCTATAAACTACACACATTTCTGGTCAATTTCAGTACATGACTCATTAACAGGGTTTATATTTTTGTACAACTTACATGAACATGCCCTCCGGGGTCATTCGTCCAGCTTGAATTAAATAGACTCCAAATCGAAACCCCACTGCATAGGCAAAATATACAAAAGCATGGCTGAAGGCATAACAGACCCCAATGATCTGTGCTTTCTTCAGGGTATTTCTGAAATGCACAAAATTTACTAAATAATGGGTCATAAGGTATACCAAGCACATTTTAATAAATGCAGAGTAATGAGTATAGGAGATTAGACATATTATTTAGGGGACATACATTTTTCTAAGAGGTAGTTATTTTTTAACAACTAAAAATTATTATAGAGAAAACAGAAAATGTAATGATTTTCTCTATAGCTATACACTTAAAATAAAATAAAAACTGATTTGAGAGAGAAACATCTATATATTATTCCACATATTTATGCAGTCATTGGTTGCTTCCTGTATGTGCCCTTTCCAGGGATCAGACCCACAACCTTGGTGTATTGGGATGATGCTCTAACCAACTAAGCTACCCGGCCAGGGCTTATAGCTATACACTTAATTCAGTATAACAAGTTGCCTCTATTTACTTTCAAATGAATGGGTAAGTCTGTCAGAGGACAGTTAATGAAAGAGTTAAGGAGATCTGGTTGAGAAGTTAAAATATTTTCTATCCTAATCTTTCACTAGGAGATTAAATAGTGAAATTAAATACCAACCACAAGCATGTGCATAACAGAGTATAAAACTATCTCTCTGATAAAGTAATACAAAGAGTATCAGTGAGTAAATGTGCTTAGGATGACTAGTTTAAAATTAAAAGGGGTGATCACATTTATTACGTATACATTTGTTTTAAAAATGTGAACCATTTTAGAGATTCAATTTAAAAGGCTGAGCACTCTTTTTTTAAAAAAATATATATTTCCCCAGTCATACTTTAGGAAATAAGAAGAAGGTACACATTTAGTACAAGCACATGGCAATGTGGGAGGACCTAAAACATATTCTAACCGTGCTTATTTTTTATTCCTCTTTTGGTCTCCGCTTGGTGAAGCCAAATGAGAAATTATGCTATGGCATTGTTAGGAAAGATTCAGAGAAAATGGGTTGGCAGGCAAATCACTGGGGTCATCAGGAGTACAGCCTTTACAGGAGCCAACTATGGTTAATGGAGTCAGTATGGATCTACAATCACCTGTGCTGAGTCTGAAGCGTCTCCTCATATTTCTGCTCAAAAGCTTTTCCTCTTGTCAATGATACTATTGTGCGTATATTCTCCACAGCTTCAGTTGCTATCTTATGAAACAGGACAATAAAAGGGAGAAATAAAATTAATAATGGTTAAAATTCTCCTGGTTGTGAATTTCAGTCATTTATACAGGGGATATATTGAGTACATCAACTCAGTAAGTTTTCCTAATGAGTTTTTTTTAGCTTCCTTTTTTTCTTTCCCCAAAATAAGATAAGAAAATAACATTTCAGGATAGATAACAGCCTCAAGGAAAACTTTTAAAAAGATTTAGTCCAACTCGGCGGCGGTCACTGAGCAGGTCGGACTTCTCTCGTGCGCGCACCTCGCTGGGCTTCCTCTGCAGCCAAGTCTGACAAACCCGATGTGGCTGAGACTGAGAAATTCGATGGGTCGAAATTGAAGAAGACAGAAACGCAAGAGAAAAACCCACTGCCTTCAAAAGAAACGACTGAACAGGAGAAGCAAGCAGGCGAATCGTAATGAGGCACGCGCCGCCAATATGCACTGTGCATCCCACAAGCCCTGCCTTCTTATTTTACTTCTTTTAGCGTTTAACTTCGTAAGGTGCAAAGAGGTTGGACCAGGTTAAGTGACTGTGCTGCCCCCTTTCACATCAGAACTGCTGACCACGGAGGCCGCCCCTGCCGCTCCCATCTGCCCGGCTGGCTGGCGGGGAAGCGGGGGAACTGGCTTGTTGGTGAAGGAACGAGCTGGGTGGGACGAGGGTGAAATCTAAACACCAAGCTGGTCCAAGGGCTCCTGCGGGCTGTAAGATGCAGTTTAATCAGAGTGCCATTTTTTTTTTTATGTTCAAATGATTTTAATTATCGGAATGCACAATTTTTTAAATATGCAAATAAAAAGTTTTAAAACCTGAAAAAAAAAAAAAAAGATTTAGTCCACTGACCTAAATTTAGCTTCTGTCAAGTCTTCACTGAACTTCTATTTAAACTGGTTCCATAGGCAGAAGGATAGGATCAAACAGTAGTGAGCATTATGTTCCTATGTAATTATGCCAAGGAACTGCCCTATGAATTACAAGATAATTCAAGGAGAAGACAGTAGAGAGAATAAAATAAATAACTATTTTATTCTAGCACAGAAAGGCAAATAGCAACCAAAAGGCTCAGGAAACATTGCAGTAAAGGAAGATGGGGTATGGCTACAGAATTCTTTATAAGCTATAGTCATTACTCATTTTGGTATCTGTGAACTTAAGAAGTACTTAATTAAAATATAATGAATGCTTTCCCATATTTATATAGTTTTAAAAAGGAGTAATCATGTGGGATCCAAAAGGGAGGAGAGTTTTTGCTTAGACCAACTTCTGGAACATGAGAACACATGTTGGCTGGGAAGAGGACCTTCCTGCTTTTACATTCTGTCTCCAGATTGGCAGAGGGGGCTAGGAGACTGAGCAAGACCTAGGTGGACACCGAATGGTCTTTGAAGGAGAATTTGGGTTACAGGAAAGGACTAGGTTTCTGGACCGTAGTCAGGAAACCTGGATTCTACTCTCAATTTTGATGTTTTGTTTGAAATTCTCAGCAATTTCAAAATGAACTCAAAGAAACCTCAATTTGTAACATTCTGTGGTATGCAAGATAAATGGAGAAGAATGCTGAAACCTTGAGAAAAAAATAGAAATGATTTTTAAAAATCTGTGATCATTTTTCACAATGGGGAAAGGACTATTATCAATTTAGAACCTTAGAAAATACTTTAAAAAAACACACTAATATGGCCATTTTAAGTCTGAAAATAAAACATTTGGTGATTTGTCAAAATCTACACATGCAACCAAAGAAGGAGCAATATGTTTTATTGTCCATATTTGAAGTTTTAATGTTTGGTAAAACTGACTGATTTAAAGGTACTGGGAAAGCTATTGCCTATTTGATTGAAGTTACTGATTGTATATTCTGTGCTTACTCTAATAATATAAAAAGGAAAAATCAAAAGGCACAGATACAACTAAAGTTCATGACATAAAAATAAGATGAGTAAAATATAATTAATTAGGGTCCCATTAATTTGGAAGTTGTGATCATTTGCATACAGGCAGAGTTAAGCAAACAACTTTTCACTATGTCTGAGGCAAATATATAGTAGGTATTTCAGTCTGTACTGCCCAAGCATACATTCCAAAGGTCCTTATCTAGTATAAGAAAGGTGGAAAAGCCCCAAGGTCATACAAACCAGATTTAGATGAGTCATGTGCTTGGCATCCCTCTTCATGAATATTCATGCTATTTATAATGTGCCAACTGCAACACAGTCAGTTTTACAGACCATAAGTAATATGTATTTTTTATAAATACATTTTTATTGATTTCAGAGAGGACGGGAAAGGGAGAGAGAGATAGAAACATCAATGATGAGAATCAGTGTTCAGCTGCCTCCTGCATGCCCCCTACTGGGAACCGAGCACACAACCTGGGCATGTGCCCTGACCAGGAATTGAACTGTGACCTCCTGGTTCATAGGTCAATGCTTAACCACTGAGCCACACTGGTTGGGCAACCATAAGTGATATTAAAATCATTTTCATATTCAGAGGATGTTTAGCAGTGTGATAAAGATCTCTGCAACCATATCTTGAGAACAGCTTCAAGACTTGAGGATGGATAGCCAAGATAAGACTCCTTGTTTACATGGTGCGTCCTCCAAAAGGCTGTCATAAGAAACAGGCTTTGGACCTGTACCAAAATGAAAGCCACGAAGAGTAGGATAGAAGGCCCACACAAAAAAAAAAAAGATAAAAAAAAAATAAAAGAAAGAAAAAAAAGAATTGGGAAAGTAATGTACTGCCTTGCATGCCCCTAGAGAGAATGGAGGGTGGGGGGGTAAGAGATGGATGGACACTTGACAGGTTGACAGGGATGTTGTACTAGGGAGTCCTACTTTGGGTGCCTGATTAAATCAAATGACACCCCTTTCAATTGTTAGAGGTTATGATATAGTATTAATGTTTCCCTAAATCCCCAATATAATTACTATTTTTATGGATATAATTGATCCTGAGAAGCTTAAATATATCAAAGCATTTTTCAAGAAATTAAATTGCTCATTTTGATCAGCATAAAAATGGTTGTCTAAAACCTTGTCTTAGTCACTATCAATTTAAAAAAAGTGCACCACTATGTATGCAGTAACTATTATATTTCTTCTTTCTTTTAAAAAATAAAATACCCAGAATTGTTCAAGAAAATGTAATTAGCCCTAACCTGTTTGGCTCAGTGGATAGAGCGTCAGCCTGCAGACTGAAAGGTCCCAGGTTCGATTTTGGTCAAGGGCATGTACCTTGGTTTCGGGCACATCCCCAGTAGGGGGTGTGCAGGAGGCAGCTGATCGATGTTTCTCTCTCATCAATGTTTCTAACTCTCTATCCCTCTCCCTTTCTCTCTGTAAAAAAAATCAATAAAATATATATATAAAAAAAGAAAATGTAATTATTCAGTAATCAGAGAATAAGGAATCACATGTTAGCAAGTTCCCCCATGAGACTGTAACAGTAATAATGGCTGACATTACTGAGTACTTACTGTCCAGATCAAGCATGTCAAATTCAAAGGCTAATATGGGCCAAATAAACAAGGTTTAAATTTATGTGGGCCACAAAAAAACAAAAGCTTCAATTTTCATAGAAATGTAGGTTTATTTCAATAGAGACGTGCTGAATACAAAGGGCTGAAATTAATGAGTAATCATTAACATAAAATAATAGAACATTTTAATAAAAATTAATATTTTTTCTTGAACATTAACTTACCAGACACTGAATAACTGCACAAATTAATAAGCATAAAGCAAATGAACTTATTTTTCTTGTTCTCTGAAAGCAAAATATTTCCTGTTATGCACACCAAACAAGTCAGTACAACAAGCATGTCAAACTCACGGCCCACGGGCCGCATGTGGCCCACAACAAATATTTTTGCGGCCCAGCCAATATAATGGATGTAAGAAATGTTTTAATAAAAATTTTGTAATTTAATTTTTACAATATCCTGTTATACATAATCCTATCTAATAAAAGAGAAACATGCAAATTGACCATACCTCTGCTATGCCCACAAGCTACGCCCACCAGTCAATTAGGAGCGAGTATGCAAATTAACCCAACCAAGATGGCTGTAGCCACGGAGCTGGAGCAAGCAGGAGGCTTGGGTTGCCCCTGGCTATGGAAGAAGCCAAGCTTCCCCGGCCCTGGCCTGCCCTGGCCTCCACTCAAGGCTGCAAAGTTTCAATTATAGAAGATAAATAAATCCCAGATACCTGCTTCCAGCTTATGCTTGGGTCACGGGGGGTGGGGGGGGGGGGGGGATGGGGGGCATGTCCGGCCTGCAAACCACCACAGGCCCCTGCCCAGGCCGCCCCACACCCCAAGGGAACCCCCATCCTGATCCGGGATACCCTTCAGGGCAAACCAGCCAGCCCCCTCCCATGCACCAGGCCTCTATCCTATCTAATAAAAGAGTAATATGCAAATTGACTGTCACTCCAACACACAAGATGGCTGCCCCCATGTGGTCAAGGATGGCTCTCCCCATGTGGACACAAGATGGCTGCCACAAGATGGCCAGCAGGGGAGGGCAGTTGGGGTTGATCAAGCCTGCAGGGAAGGGCAGTTCGGGGGACCCAGGCCTGCAGGGGAGAGCAGTTGGGG
This sequence comes from Eptesicus fuscus, assembly GCF_027574615.1. NCBI lineage: Eukaryota > Metazoa > Chordata > Mammalia > Chiroptera > Vespertilionidae > Eptesicus > Eptesicus fuscus. The sequence goes on from NC_072486.1 coordinate 14,925,035, forward strand.
GTGACCAGGCCTGCAGGAGAGGGCAGTTGGGGGGGACCAGGCCTGCAGGACAGGGCAGTTAGGGGTGACCAGGCCTGTAGGGGAGGGCAGTTGGGGGGAACTAGGCCTGCAGGGGAGGGCAGTTTTTGGGGACCCAGGCCTGCAGGGGAGGGGACTTGGGGGCAGTGATCAGACCAGCAGGGGAAAGCAGTTAGGGGCAATGAGGCTGGCAGGGGAGGGCAGTTAGGGGTGACTGGGTCGGCAGGGGAGGGCAGTTAGGGGCAATCGGGCTGGCAGGGGAGCAGTTAGACATCAATCAGGCTGGCAGGCAGAAGTGGTTAGGGGCAATCAGGAAGGCAGGCAGGCGAGCAGTTGGGAGCCAGCAGTCCTGGATTGTGAGAGGGATGTCCAACTGCCCATTTAGGCCCGATCCTACTGGGATCGGGCCTAAATGGGCAGTCGGACATCCCTTGAGGGGTCCCAGATTGGAGAGGGTGCAGGCTGGGCTGAGGGACACCCCCCCATGCACGAATTTCGTGCACCAGGCCTCTAGTTATTAATAATGAACTACAATGTTCGCTAATGACTGATTAATATAATCATTTTGCATTTATTTCCCTTACGCGCCTTACACGCAGGCCCACCATTTCTCTCCACTAATACTAGCAGTGAATATTTTAGCAGCCAATAGCCATGTCATTAGTCTTGTACTGACTTGTTTGGTGTGCGCAACAGGAAATATTTCACTTTCAGAGAACAAGAAAAATAGGTTTATTTGTGTTACGCTTATTAATTTGTGCAGTTATTCAGTGTCTGGTAAGTTAATGTTCAAGAAAAAATATTAATTTTTATTAAAATGTTCTATTATTTTATGTCAACAATTACTCATTTATTTTAGCCCTTTGTATTCAGCATGTCTCTATTGAAATAAACCTACATTTCTATGAAAATTGAAGCTTTTGTTTTTTTGTGGCACACGTAAACTTAAACCTTGTTTATTTGGACTGTGTTAGCCTTTGAGTTTGACATGCTTGCAGTACAAGACTAAAGATGTGGCAATCGGTTGCTAAAATATTCACTGCTATTATTAGTGGAGAGAAATGGTGAGCCAGTGCGTAAGGGAAATGAATGCAACACGATTATAGTAATCAGTCATTAGTGAATGTTGTAGTTTGTTATTAATAACTAGTAGCCCATTTGCAGGAAGAATCCTGCAAGCCGCTGCTGCGGCTGCTGCCGCTGCTGTTGCGTTGCGGCTGCCATGCCTGCACCCGCGGGCCACTGGCGCCCGCCCCGCTCCGCCCCACCCCGCTCCGCCCCGCCCCCCCCCCCAGGCTTTCCCTCTGGCAGCCACCTTGCTTTCCGCTTTTCCTTCCTCTTCCTTCTAAGTGGTCTTCAGTCTTCACTTCTCCCTCCCTCCGCATATGCAAATTAACCGCCATCTTGGTTGGGTAATTTGCATACTCATCCTGATTGGCCGGTGGCCGTGGCTTTGGCTGGTGGGCATGGCTTGGGCATAGCGAAGGTGCGGTCAATTTGCATATTTCTATTTTATTAGGTAGGATTATGCATAACAGGATATTGTAAAAATTAAGTTACAAAATTTTTATTAAAACATTTCTTACATATCATTATATTGGCTAGGCTGCAAAAATATTCACTGTGGGCCACATGTGGCCCACGGGCCACAAGTTTGACATGCTGGGTCCAGATACTATTCTAAGTGTTCTGCATATAACAATGCTAAGTGTTTTATGTAATTCAAAAATATATAAGTGGATACTATCATTCCCACTTTACAGATGAAGAAATTGAAGTCCAGAAATGTTGACATAGTTGCTTGTATCACATATTTGTTGGTGATAGGATATGGATTCTAATTCAGCCAATTTGACTCCAGAGTCCATGGTCTAAATCATGTACCCTATTGCTATAAAAGATCTATACCCAATCTTTGATTTGTATATGTGCATTTCAATATATATATAACACTTTACAGATTCCTAAGGAAAGAAGTTAGCATATTGTAAAGATGGGAGCTCTGATTGTTTTCTCTTAAAATGTTATGATGATAACAGTCTTTATTTTACCTTTCCAGCATGCTTAAATTCTTGTTTATCCTTGTTGGCAAATCCAACCATTGCTGAGGTTTCAATCATTCCTGTCAGAGCAAGTACTGGAGCAATACTCAGAATCAAGAGTGTCATCTCCCATCCATATATGAGGGACACGATAATGGACAGTCCCATGTTAGTGGCATTTTGTGTTAAGACACCAATCCTCGAACCTGTTGCCTATAATCAGACATATTTTGGAAAAAAAGTCAGTTAATCTAAAATTTATAAGAATTGCTATTATAGTTTCTTGAAAAACAAGTTAGGCTTTCTTTTTTAGGATTTATACTTAGATTTTAACTTTGAATTTATACTTAGGGATTAAGTAATAGCCATATTTTTAAAATGTCCTGTGCTATAGACTCTTTATGCTTTATTTATCTACCTTATGTCCGATATTGTTGTTCTTTGACATATTTCTGTCATGCTTTAAATACTTCCTGACACAAAAAGATTTTCCAGTCCCTACTCCTGGAATCTGTCTTTTCTCTAAGGAGTCTTGGTTCCTTTTAGTGGAGAATGTGATTTAGAAGTCAATATATGGTGCCAATTGTGCTCATTGTTAGTGAAATGTCAGTGGGTAGAACTGGGGAATATGTATGTGTGTGTGTGTGTGTGTGTGTGTGTGTGTGTGTGTACAGATGCATGCACACATTGAAATCTACATTTATTTCTCTAGTTATATTTCTTGAAATGCATGAGTTCACATCAATATCTACAGTTCCAATCCAACACCACAAGGTTATTGCCAGCATTCCCCCTTCCAACATTTGTTGTCCCCCTTTCAACAGTGAGAAACCTGGCTCCCATTTTCTTTAATAGACTCATGTGATTAATCCCTCAGTATGTAACCACTCTGCTATCATGGCCCCTGCCTCTGCCCTGCATGGGCATCTTCCTCACTCTGCTCTGGCTCGGCATTCCCACACCAGGCTGCTGCCACACATGGGTGCCCACTCATGGTATGTGGGCTGTAACCCCAGTCCTGTCCTCCCCGCTGCACTGATGGAAGGCTGATACTCTTAGCCACTATGCCATGGTAGAGTTGAATGGAATAACTGAGGATATTCATTAAAATGTACACTTTGGATATGATGTCTACATTCCCTTTCTGCACTTTATAACTTGGTTTCGCTATGCAGAGTCTAAAGAAATAATATCAAAGTAGAAAAGGAGTTGGAAACATCATGGTATAAGGTAACAAAAGAAATTTAAAAAAAAAATAAATAGAAATATATTTTCTAGGAACTACATGCCTTATAAATCAACTTTCAATGGGACATGTGAAACATAATTAACACAATGTTAAATTCTTCTGAAAAAATGAGATCCATATTTACCTAGAAACACAACTATAATCAACCAAGATATCAATTCACTTTTTTTTTCTTTTTTCTTTTTTTGGTGCCCTGACAGGGATCAGACCTGCAACCTTGGCCTATTGGGACTATGCTTTAAGCAACTGCACTACCTGGCCAGGGCTCAATTCACATTTTAAAACATATTTTTCTCTGATCATGAAAGTATTACAATTGGAAAAGATTTAGATAATGCTAAAACTTACATCATTCTAGACATAAATAGATACATATTCAAGTTAGGATTATTATATGTATGTAGCTTTTTCTATCCTGCTTTTATCACTTTACATTATACTACAAACTTTTTCCTGAGTCATTATAATTAGTCTTCAAAAATATTTAGGTTGTTTCCTAGTTTTTTTCACTATTAATAATAAAGATATAATGAGCACCTTGTGTGAAGTCTTTGTACTTATATTTTATTTTCTACTGTCAAATTCTTAGTCTGAAGTCATATGTAAAATGGTATGTGCTCTTACATTCTTGGTAGCTAGTGTCAAATTGCTTATCTAAAAGATCATATCAGCCCTAGCTGGTTTGACTCAGTGGAGAGAGCGTGGGCCTGCAGACTGAAAGGTCCCAGGTTCGATTCTAGTCAAGGGCACATGCCAGGGTTGCAGATCCCCAGTTGGGAGCCTGCAGGAGGCAGCCGATCAATGATTCTCTCTCATCATTGATGTTTCTCTCTCTCCCTCTCCGTTCCTCTCTGAAATCAATAAAAAAAATATATATATATATATTTTAAATCATATAAATGTTCACTCAAGTACTACCAAATTAGTATTGTCATTAAAAAAACAATAATAAAAAGCCCTTTCTACAAAGTGACTTGCACTTGCAAATCTTTGCATTTTGGTTATCCATTTGTGTACTAATCTGCTTAAAAAATAAGATTATATACCTTTTTACATGGTATTTTTAGTTTAAGTTACCAGAAACTTCTTGAAATGTCAGCTAAGAACAGGCTACAAACCTTGCCTTTTGTTGATGGAGGTAGGACAAAAAAAGTCTGAATATATTTGTCCTGTTCCATGAAGAATTAATAGAAAATAACAGACATTTGGCTTTGAAAAATGCTGTAAGAACTAAAGGAAAATGGAAAACGGTCTTAGAGGAATAATGTATCTCTCTAATGAATTTAGAACTGGAATCAGAATAAGTGTAATGAAACTTCCTTAGATCTTTTAGAAACATGCACAAAGATACAGTTGTTTTTTCTTGGAAATTAAGAGCAGAAAATCATGATTAAATACTTCTCTAGATAATTATTTATAAAGTATATTTCAATTCTTAGGTACTATGCTAAATGTGAGGAATACAACTTTTCTAAGAGAATCACAGTATACAAAGAGGAATGGCTAGCATAAGAAAATAAAGGGAAGGAAACTCAGTACACAATTGTAGAAATAAAGTTCTATATATTGGATTTCTGCTTCTGGCTAACATGGAGTAATGGAATGGTTTTATGCTCCCATCTAAAACAAACAAAAAATAGACAAAACTATGAACCAATGGTTTTCAAGGTACTAAACGTAAGGCAACCAAGGGCAGAGATGGGGAACAAAGTAGGTGAGCTCTATGATTGTCATAGCTTACGCCTTGAAAGAGCAGCCAGGCTTCAGAGTAGGAATTGTTAATTACAACAGAACCCAACAGAGTAGAGCCCTAACTTGAGTAAATGTAGCTGAGCTCTGGAGAGGTCACGGAAGCTAGAATTTGTTGCACAGAACACCAGAGAGAGGTATACAGAGAGAGAAATCTGGATATCTGCAGAAGGTCTTCCTTCAATACTCAGCTGAGTAATGTATGTGTGAGGGCTGGGAATAGTGCCTGGTCATACCAGCTAGACCAGAAAAACCTCACGATTCACAATGTTGAATATAATATGTAGAAGGATTTTGCCTGAATAGTAGGCTGTAATCCTGCCTAATAAACCTTAAAATCAAGACCCAAGTGGATCAAACTGTTTCTAAGGTAACTTAATTGCATCTCAGAACAAAACCAGATATATAAAAATACAAAAATATACAGCACTCAAAAATGTTAAATTTACAGTGTGTCAAAATTGCAGGTATGCAAAAAGCAGCGAAATAAAACCCACAATGAGCATAAAAATAAATTAATTAAAACTGATCCAGAATTGACACAAATGTTAGACCTAGCAGACAATGATGTTAAAAGTTATTAGTATTGTACTAGAGGCCCAGTGCATGAATTCATGCACAGTTGGGGTCCCTCAGCTTGGCCTGCGCCCTCTTGCAATCTGGGACCCCTCAGGGGATGTCGGATAGCCGGATTCAGCCTGATCCCCACAGGCCCGATCCAGACAGGAGGGAGCCCCATCCTGTGTGTTGAGCATCTGTCCCCTGGTGGTCAGTGCGTGTCATAGCAACTGGTCAACTGGTCGTTCAGTTGTTCGGTCGCTTAGGCTTTTATATATATAGATAATATATATTTCAAAGTTAAGAGATAATGCAGATATCAGAAAGACCCACATCAAATTCTACAAATGAAAATTTCAGTGTCTAGGAATAAACTTTCACTGGAACCTATTGCCTGTGACTGTCTTAGTGCTATAATGATGGAGTTGAGTAGTTGCTAGAGAAACCTTATGTGTCACTCTCCTTACTTTGTACTGCTGCTCAGCGTGTGACCAATCTGTGAGGTGATTACAGTTTGACAGCATGTTGAGTGCCACATGTATTGCTATACTGACATTTTATCCTAATTTTAAAAAATTACTAGTGCATGTTCAACATCTAAAAACAAGAAAGGAAGAGAAAAGACTTTGAATGTCCTGCTTTTAAGGAACAATAGACTGTGGGTTACTTTGTGTTATAATTAGATGCCATAGCATTGTGTTTATGATGCCATGACATTATATAGTACTAAAAATGTACAAAATACATCAACATTACCAGACTAAGCACTCATCACAATATTTCTAATTCATAGAAAAGCAACACTCAGAAAAATTAGAAAATTTAAGTGAAGTATCTCATCTTAGCATAATTTCTTCATAAAACTAAAAAGTGAAAATGAGGCTGAAATTAAGTTTCTGAGTGGCTCATTTGTTAGCTAAGCAAATAAAGTCATTTATGGATAGTGAGTTAGTTAAATCATGTTTGCTGCAGTGGAAAAAAATTTGTTTAGAAAGCACAAACTTACATCAGACAATTAGTGTTTTGGTGAGAAAAGTTGCTCAAAAAGCTGAGAACTTTGTCAGCAATAACAATAGTCAATTAAAAACCAAGGTGGATTATTTTGATTAGCTTTACCTGGCTCTTGATGGGCTGACATATGTTACTGATATTGCTCAATTGTGGGTTTTTGAGGAGCCAATGCTGAGTTTGAAGTGACTGAAAAGTTAACTTCAATGAGTAATCTGCATGGAACAACTACAGGTGAGAATATTTTCAAAGAAGTTGAGAAAAAACTAAGTCAGTACACCTGAAGTGGAATCTGCTAAGATGTATTATAATTGATGGTGATGAAAAATATTTGTAGAGCACAAAAAAGACTTAGTTGGACAAATATATGTAAAAATATAAGGTGTTTAATATTGTTATTCAGTATATTATTCATCAGCAACTATTTAGTGGAAAATTATTGAATTTATCACACATTATTGGACCAATTTGATGATGATGTTCATTTGCTCTTATAAACTTAACCATCTTTATTTCCATTTTTGTCAAAAACAGAAGCTGACTATCCTTACTTGCCTTATCACACAACAGTTCGAGGGGTTAGCACTGATAGTTTCATTGCAATATTTTGAGTTCAGAGCTGAGATTAAAATTTTTCTTTACAAGAAGAATCACCTGTAACCATTATGGCTTTGGATATTAGCTTCTGCTGCTGTAGACTTGATAATGCCTCTAAATGAAGGCAAAACAAAAATTATATGTCTAATTTATGCTATGATAGAGTCATTTTGATTATATGCCACACTTATACTAAAGTTATTTTGATGATTAGTAACATTTTTAAATAAATATTTATTGTTGTAGCCCTAGCTGGTTTGGCTCAGTGGATAGAGCATCAGCCTGCGGACTGAAGGGTCCCAGGTTCGATTCTGGTCAAGGGCACATGCCTAGGTTGCAGGCTTGATCCCTAGTGGGCGATGTGCAGGAGGCAGCCAATCAATGATTTTCTCTCATCATTGATGTTTCTATCTCTCCCTCTCCCTTCCTCTATGAAATCAATAAAGATACATTAAAAAAAATCCTTATTGTTGAAAGTATTACATATGTCCCGTTTTCCCCTCCATTGCCTTCTCCCATTCTAACATTCTTTGAATCACAAATAATGACAAGCTGTTTTATACATTTCCTATGTCAAAAAGTTAAGTCAAGAAATGAGGTCACTATTGTCCATGTAATGATAACCTAGTTATACCTAATCAATTCGTTGGGCTTTTGGAATTAATGAGGTGTTTTTTTTTTATTTCTTTGGGCAGTATAATCATATTTATGATGAGAAGAATTCTTATAATTAATATTTGTGTCTGTCAGTATTACATCAAGTGTACACTGTAGTGTCAATAATACACTTTTTTGTGGACAAAAACGAGATAAGACTTTTGGTTGATGCAGAAATAATATCTTTGTAATTTTGTGGAATCTAGTCTTCCAAAGGATCTAAAATGGCCTTATACCTTTAGTAAAGCTACATTTTACATAGAAAATAGTCTGTTGACAGATACAATGGTAATACAACATGACCTCAGGCTGAAATAATACCAGCTAAATTAGTTGTATTTATTGAACTATTTCAGGAATCATGTTGTCCTATGACTTTATTTTACTAACATGTCTTTTTCATGGCTCTCAAAGTATCAGAGTTTCTAAAAATGGCCAGGGGCATATATTTTTTGGTTATTAGTAAAGATTTCAAAATAATATTTATTATTATTAAGGAACTATTTTATCAACATTCATCCTAACACATTTGATAAAATAAAATATAACTAAAATTACATGATGAAGAAACTGAGATGAATATGTCTTAAATTGCTATGATAGGAAATATGACCCTGAATTATCCCATAGGGTAGTGTGTCTTTGTGAGAAAAGAAATAGTGGACAAATAGGACTGATAAATAATTCTTCCTTAGATAAAAAGAGTATCCATTCAAGTTAGATATGAATTTATCTTTATATGGCAAAGCAAGGCCTTATTTGAATTACATGCTAGTAGACATAGTCTCACTCTTGAAATCCTTCATTGGCTGTTTTGCTTTTTAAATTCAACAATTTAAAAATCTACCATCAGTATTTCAACCATTTTTTCTTTAGCTACTTCTTCTCATTCAATGAAAATGACCTGTCCAAAAGTTGTTATGAGACCAACATTTACAATTGCAACAAAGTTTCAAGTGATCAAATTGTATTAGTCAGATGCTTATAAGGAATTAGGCTCACACATATTCTCATTAATTTCTCTTGATGAGAGACAACACTATTTATTAGAAACAACTAAGGAATTTAAGGAAAATAATGTTGGTCTTTCAATCCTAATCTGTTCTTTTGTTAAAGTAAATACTTGCTAAAAGAGAAGATGGCTCACATATAAAATACAGCTGCCAGTAAGAATGCCTTTTCACTGAATTCTTAAAAGATCTAAATGATAGACAGTAAGAAAAACATATTCCCACAGTAAAGAAGAAAACAGCAAATTGTGTAGAATGGGGATTCAAATGGAATTATAGAGAATGATATTTCTGTCTAAAGAGTTAAACCCTGGAATTTCTAAAAAAAGACATTGTCATTTACGTAATTCTATTTGTGCTATTAATGCTATGCCCATTACTTTAGTAAGTGAAATTCTATCATTTTCCCCACTATGCCAGTAAAATTTAACTACTCAACCCTATCTTAATATTTAAATACTATCTAATGAAATTTAGAGCCTTGACTTCAAAATTATCAAAAAGAGTTTCAGGAAAAGATAAAGGTGATGTCCCTTTCCTCTTGAGCTCTTTCTATATGATTAAAATACTTTTCCAAACCAATATGGATATATTGGAATACTCACAGCTGTAACCAACTTGTTCTATTCTCTGGTAATAGAAATCTGCCCTTGTATCTATATATTGAACAAAGTCTTGCAGAAGTTACATAAGTTAGAATAATGGCTATATCCTGTGGAAATAGCCTCCATAAAATGCAATTTTGATGGGCTGTTTCAGCTGATAATTTGTTGCTCTGGTAGCAATGCTATAATTGACATTTTAATATCCTATCTAATAAAAGAGTAATATGCAAATTGACAATCACTCCAAGACACAAGATGGCTGCCCCCATGTGGTCAAAGATGGCTGCCACCATGTGGACACAAGATGGCCGCCACAAGATGGCCTGCAGGGGAGGGCAGTTGTGGGCAGTTAGGAGTGACCAGGCCAGCAGAGGAGGGCAGTTGGGGGAGACCAGGCCAGGAAGGGAGGGCAGTTGGGGGGGGGGGGGGGACCCAGGCCTGCAGGAGAGGACAGTTGGGGGGGATCAGGCCAGGAAGGGAGGGCAGTTGGGGGGGGGGGGGACCCAGGCCTGCAGGGGAGGACAGTTGGGGGGGACTAGGCCAGGAAGGGAGGGCAGTTGGGGGGGGGACCAGGCCTGCAGGGGAGGGCAGTTGTGGGTGATCAGGCCAGGAAGGGAGGGCAGTTAGGGGTGACTGGGCCAGCAGAGGAGGGCAGTTGGGGGAGACCAGGTTAGCAGGGGAGGGCAGTTGGGGGACACCAGGACTGCAGGGGAGGGAAGCTGGGGGGGACCAAGGCCTGCAGGGAAGGGCAGTTGTGGGTGATCAGGCCAGCAGGGAGGGCAGTTAGGGGTGACTAGGCCTATAGGGGAGGGCAGTTAGGGGCAATTGGGCCGGTCAGGGAGCAGTTAGGCGTCGATCAGGCTGGCAGGGGAGTGCTTAGGGGGTGATCAGGCTAGCAGGCAGAAGCGGTCAGGGGCAACCAGGCAGGCAGGTGAGCAGTTGGGAGCCAGCAGTTCTGGATTGTGAGAGGGATGTCCGACCGCCCGTTTAGGGATGTCCGACCGCCTGCAGGGGAGGGCAATTGGAGGCGACCAGGCCCGATTGTGTACCGGTGGGGTCCCTTAGTCTGGCCTGCACCCTCTCACAATCCGGGACCCCTCGGGGGATATCGGAGAGCCAGTTTCAGCCTGATCCTGTAGGCCAGGCTGAGGGACCCCACCGGGATTGGGCCTAAATGGGCGGTTGGACATCCCTCAAATGGTCCCAGATTGGAGAGGGTGCAGGCTGGGCTGAGGGACACCCCGCCCCCCCCGTGCACGAATTTCATGCACCGGGCCTCTAGTTTGTAAATAAAAATACTTTTAAGATTTCCTGTCATTCTGAGAGAGGTGCATCATTAACTTTCCTTTTCTCCCACATTGATGATAAGGAAAAATGAGACTATAACTGCTAGACTTCTTGTTTTAACAAAGAGATTAGAAGCTTTACCTCATTTAAGTTAAAAGTGTGAAAGCTTGTTTTGGACTCATTTTCTCAATCATAGTTGAAATCCCACTTGTGATCAAAGTTTAATTTTCTTAAAATAACTGGAAGAAAATTAATAAATTATTATTTATCTCTTCCATACTACTGTACTCCCCATACTTATTTAAGCATCACTTTGACATATATTATACTGGTCATTCTGTCATCAATTTTGAATATGGTGCATAAATATTTTGTTTATGCGTAACATGACCAGTCATTATTACACATATCTCTAACTTGATCTGTATAACAACTAGTACAGAATCATTTCCAGATGTACACATGAATCTAACTTGTTAGATATTATGGTAAATAAGATCTTATTTATTGGGGGGCAGAAAAAACTAAATGTTCTTTTTAAATTAAAAAAATGTTTTTATTGATTTCAGAGAGAGAAAGGGAGAGGGAGAGGGAGGTAGAAACATCAATGATGAGAGAGAATCATCAATCAGTTGCCTCCTGCATGCCTCCTACTGGGGATCGAGCTCGCAACCCAGGCATGTGCCCTGACTGGGAATCAAACTGTGACCTTCTGGCTCATGAGTTGGCACTCAACCACTGAGCCACACTGGCTGGGCTAAACTTTCTTCTTTTATTAAAACTTCCTTACATCTTTTACTGAGATCTCTTTTTAGCCCTGGGACTTACCTGTTCTCCTTAAAGACGTGGGTCATCTCAGTATAGCTCACATATATGCACACACACATGTACATACATGCATACCACATACATATGCCATTTAAAAAAATAAAAGCAATATACATACTCCTTGAATTTGTGCTATATCTGTGGCTAATATTGTTGTCAAGGCTCCTGTATTGTTTTCCTTATCATCAAACCAGGAAATATCCTAGAGAAAAAAGGGAATTAACATACAAGTATCAAAAAGATTCTCTGAGTTATTATTTTGCTGTAATATGTCACAAGGCATTTACCTGCCTCCTCACTCACAGGTCCTTAATTTTTGCAAATATCATAGATCAAATGACTTTTGTTTCTTATTTCACAATGATCTATACTTAGATATAAACTGAAAAATTAAGTCCAACAGCTTGGACTTATTGCCATGCTACAATCCTATATGATAAAAGCCTAATATGCTAAGTGTCCAGTCACCCGTTCAACCAATCAAAGCGTAATATGCTAATGATATGCTAAGGCTGCTCAACTGGTCGCTATGACGTGCACTGACCACCAGGGGGCAGATGCTCCGACTGGTAGGTTAGCTTGCTGCTGGGCTCTGGCTGATCAGGACTGAGCTAGATGGGTCGGACATGCCCTGAAGCCCTCCCGCGGTCCCTCCCTCTGGCTGGCCAACCTCCTGCGTCCCTCCCTGGCCCCGACTGTGCACCGGTGGGGTTCCTCAGCCTGGCCTGCACCCTCTCACAATCCGGGACCCCTCAGGGGATGTCGGAGAGCCAGTTTCAGCCTGATCCTGTAGGCCAGGCTGAGGGACCCCACTGGTGCACGAATTTGTGCATTGGGCCTCTAGTATTGTTAGAATAATCAATGTTAAAAATGATTAGTTTGAGCCACCAAGTAATTTGTAATTTTACTCCACAAGTAATTTGTGGAGAGCAGACCCTATTTAAAAAGCAAGGTAATGCACCACAGAATTTAGAAATATTTCCAGATCTTTCTACTTAAACCAATTAGTAATAAAAAGTCTATCTTTTTCTCTGTAGGACCCACATAAGCAAGGCTTTCTCTGACACTTCATATTACCCCCTACATTTTACAAGCACTGGCCATTGTGAGAAGCTAAGGAGGCAGAAAGGCTGCTATGAAACCCCTGCAGCCAAGAAGCATGCAGTCTGAAGAAGGAGACAGGTAAAAAATATAAGCTATAAAAGCAACATGTTATAACCAATTTCATTTTCAACAGCAAATAGAGACAGCACTTAGAACTTTTCAACCCAAGGAATTCTGATTTTATTAGCTATTGAGTGTTTCCTCCCACTCACTCAAACCACGTATCTCTTGTGGGTTAAAACTACAGGAGACTGTCTCTGAAAAATGATTTGTTTTTAGTGAGTTAAATGACTGGGCTTACAACAACCCAGCCAGGAACCTGATGCCTAGGTTACATACAGATTTCTGCCAACTAACGAAACAAAAGCATAACAGATAGAAGGCTATGCAGTAATCATGAAGTCACGTGAGAATAAAGCTCCCAAGAGGGAATAAGGCAGGAGCCAGAGTGTGTACAACCCTGGCATGACAGCACTACTGTCTAAGCCCCTGAATTGGGAAAGTGTCCCAAAGAGTTTAGGGTCCTAGATACCCAGAGGGCATCCTATGGAGATCATGATCTGCACTACACAGTCACTTTGAAAACAACCCCAGTCAAGAGCCTAACATATTGGGAACTCACATCAGCAACAGTAATACTACAGTACTCTTGAACTGTAAGACATTGCCTGTTTTTTATTGTAGACACAAACAATTTAAGATATACTGTACATTTTCTAATTACCGTATTTTCCGGCGTATAAGACGACTTTTTAACCCAGGAAAATCTCAAAAGTCGGGGGTCTTATATGCCGGAAAATATGATATTTGGGTTTTAAGCAATCTGATATACATTGTCAGAGATTTTTCTAACCTACCGTATTTTCCAGCATATAAAACCCCCGACTTTTGAGAAGATTTTCCTGGGTTAAAAAGTCGTCTTATACGCCGGAAAGTACGGTATTTTTATATTGCAATATGACATGAGTTGCATAGAGAATTTTTATATACAATAGGATGTTAAAATGTAGAAAGAGAATTCATTACTGAATATTCCATTCTTGATTCTATAGTAACACAAAGCGTAGGATACATATGTGACTAGTCTTAGTCATTATCTTGTGTTCAATCAGCAAGATGTACAGAATTGCTTTTCAAGTCAGCAGCTGTACACTCTAGGGTTTGTTTTCCAGCATAGGCAATATATGCTCAAACGCTTAGAGTTTCTAGAACATAGCTGGTGTTGAGTAAAAATGAGCTTGCTCCTTCTATTTCTGATGGTAAAATAAGTAAGGCTATCAGTTTTTTTTTTATACTAGCAAATCCACTTTTTTCCTGCCAAAAAATTTACTAGAAATAAATAACACTATGTATGTACTTGGTATGTACTTTTTCATTTAATTATCACACCTCTGTGAGGTAGATATTATTATCCATATTTTATAAATGAGGAAACTGAGGTACAGAGAGCTTAAATATGACTTGCCCCAGGCTACACAGCTGGCCAGTGCTGAGGCTAGGATTTGAACTTAGGCAACTAGAGATTTTAAACAAGTACCTCCCATCTAACTGAAGTATTATAGTTGAGTTTCATTACTTATTTCTCCTGTTTCAGTACTTGTTACCTCAAATACTTTTAGAATTAGCCCTTTGAGATCCCTTAGGGATCACCAGTTAATGCCATCATCTTACGATTTAGAGACACTCCCACAGAAGACTTAGCCAATCTAATTTAGAGAGTAATGGGCCAAAATAAATCTGTTAAAAAGCCCAATAGATTTATAGGTCAATATTTATCATTAAGAAATATAGGGTGTCCCAAAAAAATATATACACACTTTGAATAATTATAAAGGCAGTGTTTATTAAAATACATTTCATGCCCTGACCGGTTTGGCTCAGTGAATAGAGCATCGGCCTGCAGACTGAAGGGTCCTGGGTTCGATTCTGATCAAAGGCATGTACCTTGGTTGCGGGCACATCACCAGTAGGGGGTGTGCAGGAGGCAGCTGATCGATGTTTCCCTCTCATTGATGTTTCTAGCTCTCTATCCCTCTCCCTTCCTCTCTGTAAAAAATCAATAAAATACCTATTTTTAAAAAATACATTTCATTTTCAAAATTGAGCTCTCAGTTGTGAAAGTGTATACACATTTTTGGGGACACTCTGTATAAATTTAGCTTTGGAACACAATTAGCAATGAATTATTTACAACCACTAAAGTCAGCAACAATTAGAACATTCTTTTTAACTGGAAGGAGCACAGGTAATCAAATAAAATATGGATTTTATAACTATAAAAAGACACACCTGATTCCATAAATACCTCTACCTCAAATGAGGTTTCAAAACGGTTATAAAAAGCACTGCAAGTCTCAGCATGCTTTCTAAGCCTTAGAAAGTCTTAACTTGGGACAAAAACCAGGTAATAAGAGTTAGGCAAAACTGAACATTAGGAGCTTCCCTCACTGTAGACAAAAGTGAAATTGGGAAAGATATTTATAAAGAAACCCAAATTACTATTATTTTCTTTTCTTCCAATTACACACACACACACACACACACACACACACACACACACACACACACAAGATAAGAAGCAAAAAGAATGCTGAAGGATGAAAAGGGAAAACAAACACTAAGCTGAGAGGGCTGAGTTAAATTTACGAGGGAATTTTAAAAACATGAATAACATAGAGATTCTGTGTGTATCTTTGTACATGCATGTTTTTTGAAGGACCAGAGTTTATGGCTTAGAGATTGGTGCATTCTTATTGGCAGAAGCTACTTTATCCATGAATGTTACTGTCCTTATGTTCACAAGGCTAGTGCTAGGCAAAGCATCAGTGTCTATTACTAACAATCAGGATATTGGATTAATAATATCTACAAGTTGCCCTAACCGGTTTGGCTCAGTGGATAGAGCGTCAGCCTGTAGACTGAAGGGTCCCAGGTTTGATTCCGGTCGAGGGCATGTACCTTGGTTGCGGGCACATCCCCAGTCGAAGGTGTGCAGGAGGCAGCTGATCAATGTTTTTCTCTCATCGATGTTTCTAACTCTCTCTCTCTCTCCCTTCCTCTCTGTAAAAAAAAAAATCAATAAAATATATTTAAAAAAATAATATCTACAAGTTGAAGTGGCTTGTGACCTTGAGACTCTTCTACTAAAAGCATACTGTAAACCTCTATAGAGGAATTTCAAAGTAATGCTTTAAAGGTTAAAATGTATACTCTTTTGTTTAAAACATTCAATCAGGGAACATTTTAAAAAATTTCCAGAAACTGAAAATCCTTGAATATGAAAAAACATAAATCATAAAGAAAAAACAAAAATGAGCAAATGTTGTCAACTAGTGTGAAACATAGTATTAGTTAATTAAAACTCCACCTTATATCATCAGAAATTTGCAGTAAAGACATTGCGTTCAAAAATAAAAAAAAACAAAAGCAAAACTAAAGTACCAAGTTTGACATGAGCCAGACATGCAGGCACTATATGGTTTTATGATCCCTTAGATTTTCCTTTTTCTGGATTAAGGAGAGTCTCCAGTTTCTGGACGTTTTTGAGCAGAGGGGGTGTCAGGCACCAACTGCTTTAGAGCATCAGGTTGCTCTGGGAAACCTCCCATTTGTTTTGCTGCATTTTGTATCTCCTAGTTCCCTAAGTGCACAAAAGTGAAGGAGTTTTGTTATACAGCAGCCCTTCAAACGCTACTGCTAAAAGTCACAAGATGTAAAATCTGGTTTTGATGACTTGGCTGGAGTGACAGAAACTCTATTTCTGAAAAGAAATGACCCGGCAGGAAGCTATTTGTTCCTGCACAGTGAGTTCTGGTGACAGAAAGTGTGGTGAAGGGCTCCCAGTGATTACTGCTTTCAGGGTAACCCAATACACCTCAGCCTCCTGAAAGAATTTTTGAGGTGCCAAACAGAGACATTCCTATCATTTGCCCCCAAGACTTACTTCTCAAGATCATTACTTAATCCACCTAGTTTTATTTATTTCACAAGTGTGATTGATCACCAGTGTTCAGCAGGCCGATCTGCCAGCTAGACTGATGTTATCTGAATTCAGAACTCTTCTGAGGAAGGAGAAATTGGCTGCTTTAAGAAATATGAAGTGATTGTTTCCATGCCTCTGGTTCTATTTATTCATCAGTTTATTTTGTTCATTAGATTCCTTGTTTGTTTAGTTTATGCATATATGCATTACCACTGGACAGAGACAAAAGGTCGTGAAGGCTTGGGGCAAGGTAGAAACTGGGTGGAGGGGGGCAATGGGAGAGAAAAGGGGTACATCTGTAATACTCTCAACAATAAAGATTTAAAAAAAAAAGTATGAAGTGAAAAAACTTAAGCTGTGCACATGGGTGAGAACAAGGGGATATGTTATTCAAGATATTGTAGCTCTTAACTTTCCTTTTCAGTTTTAATTTGAGTTTCCATTCTGATCCTAGAACACTACATTATACATTAAATAAAGATTTGTCAAGAAATATGCAAGGAATGAGGAGCAGACTCTAAACCCTGCTTTCTATAAGTTGTATTTTTGTATACAATTTTGAACTTGCTTCTCTTACAGAAATATACTATAAGAATTCTGACATCAGATGCCACTTGGAACACAAAAAGCATGTTTTTAAATGAGCAAAAGAAAGGTTATGTCAAGAAATTGATTTGAAGAAATACCCAAAGCTAGAATATTTAAAAGCACATTTTAAATAAAATAAAATAAAAAATCAACTAAACACTGACCTGATATAGCATGGTTTTAAATGCCAAGTGCCTTAATCTCATGGTCAAAATTTCCCCTGCTCTGCCATAAAAGAATCCCTGGAAAACAAAAAGAAAATCTACATTTATTCTTAACTCTTTTCCATTTCTTTGTAACAGTTACTATATTTACTTATTTATATTTTATTTAGTTATTACATTTAGCTATTATTCTTATCTCAAATAGAGAAGATAACATAAATAAGTAATCACATTAAAGCGTGTTTAATTCATTGAAATCTTACCTGAATGAAATAACTGACAAAGCAAATAACACCCAAAATGATAAATACCATGGAATAAATTTCTGCGTCACGCTTTAATGTGGTTTTATCATCTTTTTCAAACATCTGAAAAAGAATAGATTTTTAAAAATCAGGTGATTGGAAGAAAATACGAAAGAGAGAAAAAAATTAAAATGTCTATTCATCAGGATTTAAAAAATGAATTTCAACATAATAAGGTGTACCTTGTTTTATCCTCTATGTTTATTAAATGGGATAAAAGCATAATTTGCTGTTAATTCTCTCACTTAAGCTATGTATTTATAAAATCAGACAAATGAGTCCTCTACCTGTTACTATTTTCACAGTATATTGTCAAAGAAACTATCAGTTTGAATTATTACCAATAATTTTCAATAAGTCAGATTTCTTAGTATTCCTCTATTTAGAGCACTACCTGCAATATGAAAACTTTGCACATGTCCCTAGAAATTGTACCTAAAATTGGTAATTATACATGTACGTATTGGCATCTATGTTGATAAGGCATGACTGCAAATATGGGAGACTGAAAACTTAACATAGCGCTAGTAAAATCCTTGAACCCATCAACTTTCCTAGGTCCCTCAGCACAATCTAAAACTCTTTTTTCCTCTCCCTGATCTAGCTGTTAATAAAAAATGGCCATTGTTCTGAACAGTTGAAAGAAGAGCAGTCGTATTTGTCTATTTTATTGCTTCAATGCTTTGGAATGCTGATACAGCACTGGAGTCAAAATTAGAACACAAAGCAATTTATTTACTGATTGCCCAGTCAACAAGTCCCAGCCAAAAACTTCACAATAGTGGCTGGTTTTTCCCTGAGAGCATTAGTTAACCTTTCTGTCATGGATCCCACAGTAGAGGGGACCCCAATTTTCCTCTTGCTGGATCAGAGTACAACAGGTCTGTTCTCTCAGGTCACACTTTGTTTATAATAGTTGAAACTATTAGCAAATTAGTTTTACTTACAGTTATGATTTTTGCAAAGATGATGGAAAATACTGGATGAACAGTTCCATTTAGAACAGAAGCCAATGTCCCCAGAACCACAGAAGGCCATTCAGACTTGTTTAATTTTAAAATTTTTAATAGTGAAACTTCAGGGAGACCTGTCTATAAATAAAATACCTTGGTTAAAACCCCAGTTTGAGAGAATAATGGAACCTAGAGAAGTTAGCCATCTTAAACAGACCGATAATGTAAAATATCAAATACAATAGGTGAATCAGTAGAAATAATTTTTCTTAGAAAGGTTTCACTGCCCATATTAGTGGTGATGACCTCAAAACAAAGGAATCTTGCTTAAAAGTTACTATTTGTGCAACTTCTTCTTTTGGCATTTCACTCAGTTGCTACCATTAAAAAGTACAAATTAACCCACATGTTTTGATAGCTAAGACTCACAGAGGAAATAACATGTATATTTTTCTTTACTCCTATTAAACTGTATGAAATGTTATTCTCAGAAAATAGGAATTCCTTCCTCTTCAATTTTCTGTTTGGTATAATTCACTAGTAAAGCCACCTGGGCATGGAGTTTTCTTTATAAAAAAGGTTTTAACTACAAATTTAATTTCATTTTAATAGATATAATATTATTGAAGCTATTACATTTTTTTGAGTAGGCTTTGATACTCAAAGAGTTTGCCCATTCCATCAGAGTTGTAGTATTTGTTGGCAGAAATGTTTTCATATGATTGTATTATTATTATTTTAATATCTGTAGTTTCTGTGGTAATGTCATCACTCTAATTCTTAATATTGGTAATTTGTGTCTTCTTTCTAAGTTTTACTTGCTCAATCAGTCCAGAGGTTTTTCAGTTTATTGATGTTCTCAAAGAACCAGCTTTGGAATTCATGGATTTTTCTTCTTTGCAGTCATTCTTTTCCTTTTAGTTTTTTTAAGGGGGAAGTTTATTAGTTTACTAATTTGAGATCTTTTTTAATATATAATATAGGTGTTTAGTAGTATACATTTCTTAACATCCTTTTGTGCTTCATTTGAAATTTTCATTTCGTTCAGTTAAAAATACTGAATTTCTCTTTTGATTTCTTCTTTGATCCATGCATTATTTAAAACTGAGTTATTTAACTTCCAAAGTCCCTATCTACTTTCTGTTCTTGATTTTTTATTTAATTCTATTTTGGTCAGGTAATATACTTTGAATTACCTGAATTTTTAAAAGTTTATTGAGACTTGTGTTATGGTCCAGAATATGGCCTATCTTGGTGAATGTTTCAAGTGCATTTGAAAAGAATGTGTATTCTTCTATTGATAAGTCTAGACTTTTATAAATGTCTATTAGGTCAAGTCGGTTGACAGTACTATTAACGCCATTTCTATCTTTATTGAACTACTGTTTATTTGTTCCATCAATATTTAAGAGAGGGGTGTTGAAATCTCTGAATATAATTGCAAATTTATCTATTTCTCTCTTCAGTTCTTGACAAACTGATATTTTTGCTCTGAAATTTACTTTGACTGCCATTAACATCACAGTCTATCTTCAACTAATATATATCATTTCAGAACCTGAAAATAGAATACTTCCACTTTTTCTTCCTGCTCTTTCTGGCGGCTCACCGAGAACACTCCTGCAGGGTGAGCTCTTTTCTTTGTTGTTCTGCCTACAGTTTTCTGAGAGCTAGGTGCCTGTTTTCTCATGTGTTTGAATACCAAGTGCTTTCTCCAGCTCTTCGCTTGGCCAGTAAAGGTGTAACCATGAGGACCAGACAGCACGGGCCTATGTTTTAGTCAGATCACTGATGCCTGCACGCTTCTGCACACAGCTTTGTTCACTTGAGCAAGGAGTACTTGTTCTCATGCTTGCTTCCCCACTCCTACCCCCAGGCTCTCCCCTAGTCCAGATCACCCTGCTGTAACCCTCTGTACATCTCATACCACTTAGTACTACTCTCTTCAATTTCTAATTTACCTCACTCATTTCAGCCTCCCGCCTCTTAACATGCCCAGGATGCACTTTGGCCTCAACGCATACTCGGAACATTTTCCTCATTCTCTCTGGTTGTGCCCTGGGATTAGAGGACTAGATCCTGTACATGCTGGTGCTTATCTGTGTCCTGGTAGTGGGGTGGATCTGGGTCTTTATATGACCCAAATTAACTTTGAACATCACTGGTAGTATCTGTACCACAATTCCTGAGGCACTGTTTTAACCACAGTTTGCCTCATAGGAAAGAAAGAATAATGTAAGTTTCTCATGGGATGTCTTGTCTGCACAATGGCTTCTGACAAAAGTGCCGGCTTATTTAAGGGCCTCTTTCCTTACAGTGTCCCGGTGATACTAGAGTAAAGTTTGGGAAAGAGTTATGTTTTGTAAGTTTAGTGCTAGAGTAACATTTTATCGTAAATGCATTCTAAATATTGTAAGGATTAAGTAAAAATTCATTGGAGAACATGTGGTAAACTTGTTGACAGTTGAACCATTACCTCTTTATGTTGAGTAGATTCCTCAGACTTGTCAGTAAAGTGTGACTTGATGGTATTCATGGAGCACAGAGTTGCTGAACTAGTATTTTTTTCAGAATATGCCACTGATTCCATCTGTTCATCAGCTTTTTTAATATCCTTAAATGACAAACATACAGGGTACCATTAGACTAATGCCTTAAATATTCAAAGAAACGTTATTAAACATCCCTCTAAACAATATTGCCTCTGTTATTGAAAGTGGTATATTCTTATGCAGGTCTTGCTGAAGTTTTCAGGCTTCATAAAGAGCAAGTCCAACTTACACTAAAATGTTAGTGAGTGACAATGACTTAACTGTTCCTTCCCCCCCACACACTGTCTCTCCCTAAAGATCTGTATAATTAACTGGAGAAAACAATGCCTTAATCCCAAACAATTATTCCACCAGCAGGGGCAGATCTTAGTTAAAGGAGCTTAGTGAGGGAGATGACGCAAAGATAATTTTCTAACTTGTAGCTAGGCACTTAAATGTGAGGCTGGTCCTGAGCCTCAGGAAGATCTCAGGAGAATAATACTTTCCAGGCCGGCCACGGCTGCAGATTCCAAACTGATTAAAAAGCAAAAGTGGTGGGGCCAGTTCATAAACAATAAGGAGTTCCAAAAATATCAAGTTAAACTTAATGGAACTGTTTAAATCATAGGACATGATTTAAACAGTTCCATTATGAAGTTCTAAACCAGAATGCTCTGTCTAGTTTTGTTTTTCTTGCTACTCAGAGAAATGAGACCAGCTTTAATGAAATAAAGGAGCTAGATATTGTCTGCTCATCTGAGTGGTGTGAGTAAATAAATTTGACTTCCCTGAGAAGAGAGGAGAGGAAGGGGGTGAGACAGAAATGAGGAGTCTCGTCAGGGTGATTGTGGCCCAGATCAGGGTGGGGAGGAGAGATGAAAGACATAGGTAGATTTAGGTACAAAGGAGAATATACACATGAAAGGCTTCCCAGGGACACTGATTCTTTGACAAGCTTAACAACTGTTAATCAGTCATTTCAAAGTACAATGAACTTTAACCAGTCCTATACTATCCTAACATCTTTAATCAGACATTCCTTTGTGCTATCACTTTCTATCCTCCCCTATAAATTTCTGTACTAAGAAAGAAATCTTTTATTTGGCTTTTTTTCAGGAGATATTTACTTTGTGACAAGTTTAAAGTAACATTTTGACCTCTTCTAATAATAAATTTTTCTAAGAAGGTTCTCTAACAGGACAAAGACAACTTCTTTTCCTGAGAAGGCTGCTAGACAAAATCAGTTTTGGTATCTCTATCTGTTTTTCTCTCATTTTCATGTGGAAACTCACTAAATGAATATGTCTGCAAATAATCATGCATGTTCAAGACAAATAACTACAGCATAAATCTCCATGGTTTGAACTTTTCTGAAAAGTTTCACTGGATAATGCTAATGCTAGTAATCATAATATAATACAATTTATGTCAATAATAATTCAAAGCACTGTATATGAATGAATCAATTTAGTACTCACAGGAATTCATGAATACGTTACTATTATTTTCCCCAGTAGAGATTAGAAAACTGAGGCCAAAAAAATTTAAATAACTTAGTCAAGGTCCTAAAATGATTAAATTGCAGAGTTGGGATTCTGGTTAAAAAGAACCCTGCTAACATAACATTATGTCTCGTAAACATTACCTGTGACATTGCAAGTGAATAATATAAACTTTGTTTTGCCATTAGTTCCGCATGTGTTCCTTTTTCTACCACCACCCCATCTTTTATGGTCACAATCAGATCTGCAGTTCGAATAGTGGAAAGTCTGTGTGCTACCACAATTGTAGTCCGACCTTTGCTTGCCTACAAAACAATAAATACAGAAACAATATAAAATTAATAGAATAACAAACTCTTCAATATTCAAGAAAACTACTTGTCATATATTTTAAATGTTAGAGAATGTTACTTTGGATATAGAAACTTGGAAACACTGATACATTAGGAAGGCCAATGAAAATTAAAATAAGGAAGTCATAAAGTTAATTAGATTCCAAATTGGTGGATTTATAAAACCATGGTATCTTAGAACTAGAAAGGAAGCTAAAAACCATTTAATCTGAGTCAACTAACAGCTCTCTAGTTATTAGTCACTAAAAATAACTAAGTAGCCTGACCAGTGTGGCTCAGGGGATTGAGCATCATCCCATGCACCAAGAGTTGACCGGTTCAATGCCCGGTCAGGGCACATGCTGCCAGGTTGTGGGCTTGATCCCCTGTAGGGGGTGTGCAGGAAGCAGCTGATCAATGATTCTCTCATCATTGATGTTTCTATCTCTCTCTCCCTCTCCCTTCCTCTCTGAAATCAATAAAAATATATTTTAACAAAATTTAAAAAGTAACTAAGTAACTTAAACTCACTATTTCTCATTTTCTTCATCTCTAGAATGGGGATATTTCTTAATGAGGTGGGTACAGATTTAAGGTAATATGTTTTTAACTTTTTTACAAGCATCATATACATATGGAAAAGTACACGTAAGTGTACAGATCAATGCACTTTCACAAACTGAATAGATCCAGATGTATAGTACCCAGATTAGGAAACAGATCAGCTGAGATTCTCTCAGGCTCTCTTCTAATCACTGTTGCCCAGCTCACACACACCAATGGTAACCACGATCCTGACTGCTAACAGCATAGATTAGTTTTGATTTCTTTTGTTATTTTATATAAATGGAAACATAATGTTAAACAAAAACACCCAGTCATATAACCTTCTATGACTGGGTGTTTTTGTTTAACATTATGTTTTTGAGATTCATCTATTTTGTTGTATATAATTGTGAATCATTCATTCTTATTGCTGAATTCTATTGTGCAAATATACCACAATTTATTTACCCATCCTATGCTGATTGACATTTGGGTAGTTTCAGATTTTTCCCCATAATAAATAGGTTCTTATACATGTTTATTTGGTGAACATATGTACACAATTCTACTAGTTTTATACCTAGAAGAATTAATGAGTCATATGCTTAGCTTTTGAAGGTTCTGCCAAACAGCTTTTCAAAGTGGTTGTCCCAATTTATAAACCTCCAAAAGTGCAGGAGAGTTTTGGTTACTCCATAGTCTCACTGACTCTTAGTAATTTCTGTCTTTGTCTGGTAGAAAAGTGCTATCATATTGTGACTTTTATTTGCATTTCCCTTTTGACTGGTAAAGTTGAACAACTTTTCAGTTGGTTCATGACAATGTGGATATTCTCTCCTGCAAATTGTAGATTTTTGCTCATTTTTTTTCTATAGGAACTGTCTTTTTCTCATCAGTTTTCAGGATTGTTTATATATTCTATATATGAGTACTTTGTCAGATTCTATGTTTTACACTTATTTTTTTTCCCTCTAAATGGTTGTCTTTTCACTTTCTTAATGGTGTTTTTGATGAATATAATTTAAAAAATTTTAGTGATCAGTTTATGATTTTTTGTGCCCTATTTAAGAAATCTTTACTCCAATGTCATGTGGGTGTTTTTCTATCTTTTATCTTACAATCTTTATCATTTGTGTTTCATATTTAGATCTATACTTCATTGGAACTGAATTGTATGTGATGTCAAGTAGGAATCAGTGTACATTTTTCCCATACAGTGGTACCCCTTATTGAAGGTTTCACTTTTTACAGTTTCAGTTATCCTGAGTCAACTGTGGTCTAAATATATTAAGTGGAAAATTCCAGAAATAAACAATTCAAAAGACATTATGAGAGAGACCATTCATATGACTTTTATTACAGTACATTGTTGTAACTGTTCTATTTTATTATTAGTCGTTGTTATTAATCTCTTACTGTGCCTAATATAAATTAAACTCTATCATAAGTATGTATATATCAGAAAAAGCATAGTGTATATAGGGCTCAGTACTATCTGCAGTTTCAGGCATACACTGGGCGTCTTGGAACATATCCCCTGCAGATAAGGGGACTAATGTATGTTAACCAGTTGTCCCATCAGCATTTTTAAAAAAGACCATCCTTTCTCTGTTGCACTGCAGAGCTGTCTTTGTCATTAAATCAGGCGACCATTATTTGTGTCTGTTTTTGTATTCTGTATACTGTTCTATGTAGTTTGTCTATTATTGCACTACGTAGCGGCCCGATGGACAAAATTCATGCATGGATAGGGTCCCCAGGCCTGGTTGGCAATCAGGGCTGATCTGTGGGGCATCCAGCAGGGCGATTTGGGGGCGGGGGGGCTGCTGGCACCCACGTTGGCTGGCCTGGAGCCTCCCGCTAGCCAACTGGCCCTACCCCCTGGTAGACCCCTCCCCCCCACTGGTCGCCTCCCTTTGCACAGCGACTGGCAGGGTGATTGGGGGGTCCCCGCTGGCACCTGCCTTGGTTGGCCTGGGGCCTGCAGGCTGGGGGAAGCTCCTGCATTGAGCATCTGCCCCCTGGTGGTCAGTGTGCATCATAGTGACCAGTCATTCCACCAGTCTTCCACCGTTCTGTCTATTTGCATATTAGGCTTTTATTATATAGGATACTACACTGTCTTAGCTACCATAGATTTAAAATAGCCCTTCATATCTATTAATCTAGGTCTTTCAGCTTTATTACTCCTCTACAAGATTGTCTTGTTATTCTTGAGGTACTATAGCTTTGTAAATGCTTAGCACAATATCTGACACTTTTGGCATATTACAGGCACACTAAAAATGTTCTGGGTACTTAAGAACTGATAGCTAATATTATTAATACTACAATACTTACATATTACTGTTTACTTTTATTGTTCTTATTTTTATTCTTATCTATTACAGAGAAAGAAATTAGAGCTCAGAAAACTTAAGAGGCTTGCTCAAGGCTTCATCTAATCACTGGAAGGACTGGTACTAGAATCTGGTATGGTGTTCTCTATTCTCTAAGAAGTCCTCTCTATTGCAGTATATATTCTTGATGAGGCAGATGAGTATTTATTTCAAACTCTTCTATTCTAAATCTATAAGTAAAGAAAACTTTTTTTGAAACTATTAAAAACAATAGGATAGAATTTATTGGAGGTTTCTGAACAGGGGAATCGTGTATATAAATTAAATTTGTTCTTTAAAAATTACCCATCACTCTGTCTTTTTCTATTAGATTCTATTTTTTCATACAGGCAGATCTTATCATGTTTTTGAGATTTAAGAGGTTGTAAAATGATCAAGTTAAAAATGATTGATGTTGTAATAAATAACCTTAGACATACTAGTTTGAACTGTTTTTATTGTGGGTTTTCTCTTTTTGCTCCTTAAGACAACTAAACATATATATGAAGTTTAATTTCAGGTAATGCACACTAGTCAGTTCTGCTATCTTTAAAAAAATAAGTAGGAAGGCCATAAAAATAGTCATCCATCAATAAGCCAAACAATATTACAGGTTAATTATTAAGTAAGGTGGCAAAAAAATTCATACTTTTGAGAATATCTTGTATTTTATTTTAATATATTTTATTGATTTTTACAGAGAGAGAGAGGGATCATCGATCAGCTGCCTCCTGCACACCCCCTACTGGGGATGTGCCCGCAACCAAGGTACATGCCCTTGACCGGAATCGAACCTGGGACCTTTCAGTCCGCAGGCCGACGCTCTATCCACTGAGCCAAACCGGTTTTGGCGAGAATATCTTGTATTTTAAAGAATGTTAGATTTTGCAAGGTTCTTTAACTAACACTTCTCTATTTGGTTTTGCGTACACAGTCCTGTGAACTGACTAGGAAAGTATGCTCTGAGAGAGAGGGAAACGGCAGCTCAGAGAAGTTAAGGAGTGGTTACCAGTCCACATAGCAGGTAGGTGGCAAAGCTGAAACACAAACCCAGGTCCTTTGAATACTCAAAGTCCACCAACCCGGCCACTTCTCTGTGAGATGTCTTCCTGTTAATGTGACTAAAGCACTTTGCATTGACCAGTTATACCTTGTAAGTTTTCTCCTCCTGTGCCCTATACTGGCACTAAGGACAGGCTTTCATGCAAGAGTACAATTTTGTAAAAGTTTTACATATGAACAAAGTAGACCTATTTAAATTCCCTCTGTTGAAATGCAGGTTATGATGAGAATGACTGGTCCCTAACAGTGATCTTATAATACTAAAGAGCTATTTTTACCTCTATAATACATACTTCCTTTAAACAATATTTATGAACTATATCCTCTGATAGTTTAATATGCATAATTCCAAAAATGGGTGATTTCTGAATTTTATAAAAAATAAAAATATTGGCCGAAACCGGTTTGGCTCAGTGGATAGAGCGTCGGCCTGCGGACTGAGGGGTCCCGGGTTCGATTCCGGTCAGGGGCATGTGCCTTGGTTGCGGGCACGTCCCCGGTGGGGGGTGTGCAGGAGGCGGCTGGTCGATGTTTCTCTCTCATCGATGTTTCTGGCTCTCTGTCCCTCTCCTTTCCTCTCTGTAAAAAAATCAATAAAACATATAAAAAAAAAAAAAATAAAAATAAAAAAAAAAAAAAATAAAAATATTGGAAAAGGAAAATACCACAGCAGTGCCTCAAAAACTGAAGAGTCAGTTGTATAAAATAAAAGACAAGCCCTGCTGTCAACCATGATGGAATATCAAGAATAAGATTTACTCTCTCACCTGAAACCAAGAAAACAGCTGGAAAATATATGGAAAAATGGTTTTCAAGACACTGAACATTATTAGGCAATGAAGCATGGTGACCCCTGAGATACACAGAAGATGAGCACTACAATTGTTTACAGCTCTGCTGCATCAGAATTGTGACCTAAAACTGATGTACTAGCCACAGGGAACAAAACAATTCAACATGAACTGTTTCAAACTTAAAACAAAAGAGATTTTGAAAGCAGTGTCTCCTAGAAAACCAATCAAAGAAATCTAAGCTGATTCTTCGTCTTTTAGCAAGAATTACTGTAAAGATAAGAGAAGTAGTGCAATCCATTCCACTATTGTTTTTTTTTTCTTCTTTCTTTCTTTCTTTCTTTTCCCCAAATTCCTCAAAGTAGGTGTGGAAGATTTTCAATATGTTTTCGTTGCCATTATTTCTTCTAGAAAATACCAATTTGAAATAATTTCCTAGCATCTCCTCTTCTCCTTCACAGTTCATAAAGCTAAAGCCAAATAATTAGGTATTTGACCAAAGAAACATCAATAGGAAGATAGGTCTCTACTTGACACTTTGCTAGTCTTTTTCAGGTTACTTCACCATTCCACGCACAACCATAAGTCACCAGGTAATTAGTGTGGACTTTGAAATAGAGGGTGCTTTAAAACATCCCTCCAAGAATTGCAGAAATAAGGGTCTGAGGAGACCAGCCAGCTTCTCACCAGTTGTGGTAATGGGCCTTGAATAAAGGTGGGCAACAGGAAAAGAAAGAACAATGCAAAGCAGGGAGCATTTGAGAGAGCCTGCATTTGACTGCTTGGTCAACTAACAGGGATAATATACTCTCTGGAGAAGCCTGTAAGCACAGAGTTCTGGTGTCCCACAGCAAGAGTGGGGGTGAGAAACCTATGAGAACACAAGTTCCCACTGATTCCACTTAAAAATTGCCTCAGGTGAATTGGGGCCCATTGACAACATATGCCTGTGGTCTTCAAGCTCTCTCTCTCTTTTTTTTCTTAAAGCTTTTTAAAAGATTTTAAACAAAATCCTTTCACCAAGTGAAAGCACATGTGGAAACTTGATATATTTAAATAAACCATACCAATTAATGGTGGCTGCTCTGTTTGAACTGACTGTGGGGGAACTCACTCCATCTCCCCACCTTCTTCTACTCCTCAAGAGGCTCCTGGAAAACCCTAGTCCCCACTACTCCAAGAATACAGTGTAAAAACACTCTCACTACTTTTTTTTTTTTTTTTTTTTTTTTTACAAATTTCCACCTCTTTTAGCTACCAAATTTTAATTGACCATCTGCTATGAGAAGGTCTCTATGGTAGTTATATGGGAAACATGGAATTTCTAGTGTTTTAACTACCTCACTATGATGTCAAAAGCCAATTGGCTTGGTCAACACTGGTTCCAATGTCAAATTATTGTCAGGTTACTACACCTCCCCAAGAATACTTTCTCTTTTGTAAAATGAGATGACAAAAAGCAAAATATCAGGCACTTAAAGCCACCATACTTAAGTGACTCATCTACTCCTCGAACCCTTCCTTTCAACTTCTAGGAATCTACTCATGTATGCCTTTAGAAAGGAAAACACATTCAATATCTAAACTCTTTGCTGAGATGAGACCATGTGTACAAAGAATAATACTCTGTACTTCTTTTTATAGACTGAAATCTCACTTCTCACTTCTAAATAACTTAGTAATAAGTTAGTTAATAAGTTAGCAATTGGCAATAATACAAATAATTTATAGTTATTTAATACCTTTCTCCTTCATTTAACTTTATTAACAAACTAATATTTGTGGATAAATTTCCAAGAAAAAGTAAATGATGGGCAAGAAGAGAAAAATGCTAAAATAGCTCATCTTTCTTTCAGTAATGTCATACTTATGCCAGAATGATGACCAAGAAATAATACATTATAAATAATCTTATTTGGTAGCAAGTAGGTAGCAATTATATAAAATCAATATCTTAAAAAAATATCTTATATATAGGAGTTTTCCTTATTTGTGAGGGAGGACAAAACTTAGGAATAATTTAAATTTACAGAAATCACTAAGATACTTATCCATATCATGAAAATATTTTGCTATATTTTTAAAGCTTTTCATTTTATTTTTAAGACTTTGAAATATCCTGCTAATTAATAATTTAAATTCATTTGTAAAAGAAAAATCCAGTATCTATACTAATAAAAGGGTAATATGCAAATTGGTCACAACGCCCTCACAACCAAACAGCAGGCTGCATGGGGTGACCAGGACGGCAGGGAGGTTAATGTGGGACGACCAAATGACTGACCAGCAGGCTGCGTGAAGTGACCAGGCCAGCAGGGGGGTTAGAGAGGGGTGACAAGGCTGGTGGGGGGGGCACTTGGGGGATGACAAGGTAAGCGGGGGGAGCAGTTGGGGACAACCAGGCCAGCAGGGGGGCAGTTGGGGGTGACCAGGCCGGTGGGGGCAGGGGGCAGTTGGGGGAAGTTGGGGGTGACCAGGCTGGCAGGGGGTGGGCACTAAGGGGCGACCAGGCTGGCAGGGAGGGGGCCAGTTAGGGGTGACCAGGCTGGCAGAGGGGGGAAGTTGGGGGTGACCAGGCTGGCAGGGAGGGCAGTTAGGGGTGACCAGGCTGGCAAGGGAGGGCAGTTAGGGGCAATCAGGCTGGCAGGCAGAGGTGGTTAGGGGTGATCAGGCTGGTGGGGGCAGTTAGGGGTAATCAGGCAGGCAGGAAGGTGAGCAGTTAGGAGCCAGCAGTCCCAGATTGTGAGAGGGATGTCCCTGGGATCAGGCCGAAACCATCAGTTGGACATCCTCCAAGGGCTTCAAGATTGGAGAGGGTCCAGGCTTGGCTGAGGGGACCCCCACCCCTGTGCACGAATTTCGTGCACCGGGCCTCTAGTATATTTATAATAGGATCAAAATAAGCAGCTTAAGGGAATAAAAGTGAGTCTATTATAAGCCTACATGAGAGCCTCATGTGGGGTATGGCTTGAGTTTCTCTCCCAAAAGGGCAGAATGTTTTGGGAAGAGACTAGATTGTTGTTGTTTTTAAATGCTGGTAAAATATGTATACCATGATATTTCTGATTTTAACCATTTTTAATGGTAGGGTCCTCCCAGATCTGAGAGGCTAATTTCTTTTGTATCACTTTTCTTTTATACTAAGGCTTAGATAGCTATTTTTCTTTCTGTAGTAAAATATACATATCATAAAATTTTAACTATTTTTAAATGTATAATTAAGAGGCATTAAGTACATTCACCAGTGCCATCTTAAGAACTTTTTCTTCATCCCTTACTGAAACTCTGTAGCCTTCATACCATAACTCTCTATTCCCCTTTTCTCTCAGCCCCTGGTAACCTCTATTTTATTTATGACTATAAATTTGACTATTCTATCTCATTAAGTAATAATCATACAAACTTGTTTTTCATCATCCCTCTTATTTCAATTAGCATAATGTCCTCAAGATCCATCCATGTTGTAGCATGTGTCAGAATTTTATTCTATTATATGTGTACACCAAATTTTGTTTATCCATTCATCTGTTGATGGACGTTTGGTTTGTTTATACCTTTTGGCCATTGTAAAGGATGCTACTGTGAATATTGTTATAGAAATACCTGTTTGACTCACTACTTCCAATTTTTTTTTGTGTGGTATATGTCCAGAAACAAAATTGTTGTTCATATAGTAATTCTACCTATATACACTGAGTGGCCAGATTATTATGATCTCAGAATGCATAATAATCTGGCCACTCAGTGTGTGTGTGTGTGTGTGTGTGTGTGTGTGTGTGTGTGTATTACAGGCCCGGTGCATGAATTCGTGCATGGGTGGGGTCCAGCCAGCCTGGCCAGGGGGAAGGGACATGGGCAGTTGGCCGACCTGCCTGCTGGTCGAACTCCTGGTCGAGGGGACAATTTGCATATTAGCCTTTTATTACATAGGATATACACTGAATGGCCAGATTATTATGTGTTCAGAGATCATAATAATCTGGCCACTCAGTGTATATATAAAAGGCTAAGTGACCAACCATCTGTCCAACCATCTGACCAACTGATTGGCCAGTACATATGACATGCACTGGCAATTTAAAAATAAACGTTGACTTGCACATGCGTGATACATATGAAGCTCTTGCTGGCGCCAATCGCACGAATGTGTTTTGATCTGTCGTTGTCGATCGTGAATTTGGTTGTTTTTGTTGACATTCTGAGAAATTTTGGATATACTCGATGGAGATTTTCATACCTATTTGAGTGATGATTCCATCGATTCAATGGATGATACTGAAAAAGAAAATTTTCCCATCGAATTTCTTAATAGTGTTACTCCTTTGGGAATGCTGTGCCATAAATTAAAATTGAAAGTAGGTGTCATCATCATGCTACTGAGAAATCTTAATAGTAAATGGGATCTTTGTAATGGTACTAGATTTATTATCAAAAGGTCGTGATCTAACATAATCGAAGCTGAAGTATTAACAGGATTTGCAGAAGGAGATATTGTTCTGATTACAAGAATCAATTTGTCCCCATGTGACACTGGTCTCCCATTTAAATTAATTCGAAGACAGTTTCCTGTGATGCCAGCATTTGTGATGACTATTAATAAATCACAAGGACAAACTCTAGACAGAGTAGGAATATTCCTACCTGAACCTGTTTTCGGACATGGTCAGTTATATGTTGCTTTCTCTCGAGTTCGAAGAGCATGTGACATTAAAGTTGTAAATACTTCATCACAAGGGAAATTGGTCAAACACTCTGAAAGTGTTTTCACTCTTAATGTGGTATACAGGGAGATATTAGAATAAGTTTAATCAATTTATCAGTCATTGTTTTTATCAATGTTGTTTTTATATGTCTTTGTTGTTGTTATATCATGTTGTTATTGTTTATTTATTAATCAATTTATATATTATTTTCATATACATTTTACTAATTTTCTTTCATTTCTGACACTTCTATTATAGAGAAAGGGCAAATAGTGCTATTAAAATATTTCTTCTAATTAATTTCCTTTCAATGTGCATGAATCCATGCACCAGGCCACTAGTATTTAATAAGAGGCTAGTTTTGAACAGTGACCTATATTCAGATTTTGCTTCAGTCCCTGGCAGATGTATAATTTTGATGCAGTACAGCATGGTGGTTATGTGAATGAAGGTTGACAGTCTGGGTCCAGGTTCTGACTTCACTATTACCCAAATGTACTTCAGTGTGTACATCAGTAAAGCAGGAGAATAAGTGTTCTTATATCATTGGGTTCTTTTTATAAAATATATTTTTATTGATCTCAGAGAGGAAGAGAGAGGGAGAGGGAGGTAGAAACATCAATGATGAAAGAAAGAGCATCATTGTTTGGCAACCCCCTTCAATCCCCCTACTGGGGATCAAGCCCACAACCTGGGCATGTACCCTGACTGGGAATCAAACTGTCACCTCCTGGTTCATAGGTCAACGCTCAACCACTGAGCCACACCGACTAGGATCATTGGATTCTTAGCTATTATTATCCATTTATTCCTTTATTACACCTAAAATAATGATACATGAATGGCTCCAGGGAATCTATGAACCCTTCAATATTATTTGTAAATCTCTGTGTATAAATGCATTTGTAGATTTTTCTGAAGAGTCTCAATGGGGCATTGATCTATTAAAAGGGAAGAAGCACTACCCTAAAAGAAGTTAGTGACCTATAATTTTTTTTAAAAATATATTTTATTGATTTTTTTACAGAGAGGAAGAGAGAGGGATAGAGAGTCAGAAACATCTGATGAGAGAGAAACATCGATCAGCTGCCTCCTGCACACCCCCCACTGGGGATGTGCCCGCAACCAAGGTAGATGCCCTTTGACCAGAATCGAACCCAGGACCCCTGAGTCCGCAGGCCTGACGCTCTATCCACTGAGCCAAACTGGTTTCGGCTAGTGACCTATAATTTAACACCAAGCCTTACAAATGTGAGCTTGATTAAGCAGGTTTATAAAATATGCCATGATGCTTTGGGAATGAGGTAGTTTCTTTGTTACTTTTGTTTTCCTGGCTAAATTCCAGCCAAGGAAATTCCCTTGCAGAAATCCCCTTTCTGTTCCCAATTATTATAGTGTTGCTACAAATGGTTAAAAGAAAAAAAAAAAAAGAAAAATATTAAAAAAAAAATCCTCAATATCATAGATAGCAAGATATGTAACTGACATATGGTAGACACACCAAAATGTGTGTGTGTGTGTGTGTGTGTGTGTGTGTGTGCATGCGTGCGCACGCGCAATAATTAAGCTAACTTCAACTTTGGATAACCATTTCTTGGGGCTTAATTTAAGAAAGTAACCCAACGCTTACTGTAATATACCGATTTCCTTATTGTTCAGTTATCCAGGTAGTATAAATGTAAAGGCTCTTGGAGGAACACCAACCGAATGCATCATCGTGGGAAAGAACAGTGATGATAAAGAAAAGCCCAAAAAGGTTGCAATAGAAGCAGTTCTATCTCTTCTAAGAATAAAACAATGATGGAAACATTTCCCTCATAATTAGTAAAGGGCCTTTTTAAAGGTTCTCCATTGATGTGGTATAGTTGACCTTCTCTGAATAATAATTATTCCTTAGATTTGCATTCCACTTCTAACAGTTCAAAGAGCTTTTACAGGTCTCATTCCAAAACCAGTGTGGGCTTCCTCTGCTTCCCTAGTAATCCGGAGATGTACGTGCTGTGCCTCCTCACAGTGGGACAGCCTGGAAGCTTGCTGCATTGGCATGCCAGGTCCAAACCAGCAGAGTGGAACCCCATAGCCTGTGGCATTAACCTTTATCCATGGGCCCTAGATTCTCTTCTTGAACAAGATTAATGAATCAAAACTAGTTTTGGGAAATTAAGAAATCCAGAAAAGGGCACTTCAGGTCTTGGAACTATTCTGTATCATACTCATCCAAAACCCTTTCAACAAGTATTTATTACCTGTCTACTAAGGGCCAGTCATGGTCCTAATGCTGGGAACACTACAGTTAATTAAGCAAAGCCTTTGCCACCAGAAAGTTGACATTCCAGTGGGGAAAGAGAGACAACAAAATAAGTAAATACATACATACACAGTATGTTAGCTGACGAAAAGTGCTGTGACATGTTTAAGGAGCAGCCAATGTGGGGGAGAGTGGAGGGATGTGAGTTTCCAGGAGTTTGGTACCTAATTCCAAAGAACTTACAGTAGCTTACTGTAAGGAGTTAGGTTTTTATTTAGAGTGAAGTGTGAGATAAGAAGTCACTGGAGGATTTGAAGCAGAGGCATGTCATGGTCAAATTTACACATTAATAGCATTACGTGGCCCTGTGTTGAGAAAAGACTGAAGTGGGCATGGGCTGAAGCAGGGAGTTAGATATTGTAATAATCCTAGTGAGATCAAGAGTGATAGTTCCCTTATGTCCCTTTTTAATAAAAACCCATCTTCTGCTCCAGGAAACTAATGATATGATTTTTAAAAGTCACTACAGATTAGTTTTACTGGTTCTAGAACTTAATATAAAAGGAAGATAATGGGGTAATGGAGAGAAAGGGTTGGGAAGAATATGTGAAGGCTGGGCATGGAGAGATGCATCAGTAAGAAGGGATATTTTAACTTACCTACATTTTAACTCTCCTCTTTGCCAAGAGTCATTTGCCAATAAATTGAGGCATATATAATTAATCCAATTTACTGTGCTACATCACCCCATTTGTTACCATTTACCCTTACCCCACAAAAGAACAAACACTGCTTAAAGCAGTTTCACATGTATACATCTCTACAATGTTGATTTAATACCATGCTTTATAAACTGAAAAACAGTAATAGCAATGAATTTTTAAAAAACCTTAAAAAAACCCATAATTCTGCCACACAACTGTTATTACTTTAATATATGTTGCCTTCATTTTTGTTCACGTATACAACTATTTTATGTGATTGGAATCATAGTTTACAAATATTTTTCATTGTTCTCTTTTTTACTTATGATGTAGATTTCATTTTAACCAGTAAGGAAAAAAAATTGTGTATTAGTTTATCATGTTGCCAAGCAACTATTTATTTTTAAATTTTAAACAAGTTGTTTTTTTTTAAATCCTCACCAGAAGATATTTTTCTATTGATTTTTAGAGAGAGTAGAAGGGAGAGAGGGAGAGAGACAGAGAGAGAAACATTGATGTGAGACACATCAATTGGTTGCCTCCCGCACACCCCGACCAGGGCTGGGGATGGAACCTGCAACCCAGGCATGTGCCCTTGAGCCGGAATTGAACCCATGGCCCTTTGATTCAAGGGCCGATGCTCTAACTACTTAGAACTCTGGCCAGGGCTAAAGTTTAAACAAGTTTTGATTGCCTGAAGTGGTTAATATACAGGATGAAGAGACAATGGAGATATTTAACCTTTAAACAATTCCAGGGCCTATTATAATATGTTTTTAAAAATCTTATATACGTATGTTAACTATACCTCAATACACCTGGAAAAAAACTCTTATGTAACTTAAGAGATAGTTATGTTAAGTGTAATCATTTTTTAGTACATTCAAGCCCTAAGGAATGAAACATCAACAATTCTGAACATAATTTGAGTGCATTCTATAGATAAAAGCCCTGTCTTAGATAATAAGTATAAAAAATGAATAAGCATTAGTCATGCCCTTGAGGGAATCACTGTTTCTTCTTCACCCAAATGAACCAAATTAGCAAAGTGTCCACAATAAACATGAATTTCCTTATCACTTGTTTATTTTATGAAAATAAAAAATATCACATACAACATGTGACATACTCATCATGTGATGGAAACAAGGGTCAAAAACATATACAATCTGATTTGCAAGTTGATGATAGTAAGTAATAAATTTTTCAGTAAGCAGTGAGCACTCTGGCTGCCAACAACCATTTCTGCTCCCACAAAGTCAATATTTAAAAAGAAAAGTTTATCCTTTTCTTGAGAAAAAAAAAAACACAGCACATTTTCAAATAAGGTTAAAGTAAAATGTGACATTAAGCCTTCTGAAGGGTTTGGAGGCCATGATTAAAAAGAGGGTTTGGCCATTGAAAAATTATCAGATCCCCCACCAACCACCCTTCCAGATGCAGTACAATTTGGTCAAGAGTCATGACTGAACTGTGGCCATGAAGCATGTGCAGCAGCTTGCAGTAAGCAGGTCAGTATGAGGTTTGAGGGCCCAGGGCTGTAGGGGTAGGATGGTTCAAGTGCAGGTCAAACCACAATGTATGCTTCTCTACTTGAGGTGAAATTAAGTTAAAATGATACTCCAAGGCTGCCCTAAAGAAGAAAAGCTGTCAGAGAAGAGAATCCCATAGGTGTGTATGGAAAAGGCAAAGGTGAACATAGTTATAACCACGATGGTAGTAGTGGTGTGAGGTTACTATGGGGAGGTGGAAATGCAGACCCATTGGAATGAAGATTTATATAGGATGACTGCTTGGATATCATTCTCAAATATATTTTTGGCACCAATTACAGCATCTTCTTCTCTTCTCCATATCATTTCCTATAACCATCACATAAATGTTTAAGAGGGTGAACAAACTGCACGCATATGTTAAGGAGCGTACTAAACTTAATGAATAATGTACTATGGTACTATACTTTCTTGTATTGAAAAACAATGCTGAATCAGGAATATAAAAATCAGAAATATGTCTGCTCACTTACCTTTTCCAGTGCAGTTTGAACAACGGATTCGCTTTCTGTATCTAGGGCAGAGGTAGCCTCATCTAAGATCAGTATCTTTGGGTTTCGAACTAAAGCTCGAGCAATCGCGATTCTCTGTTTCTGTCCTCCACTCATTTGAGTTCCTTTTTCCCCTACTAGGGTATTAAATTTCTAATGGAAAATAGGAAAGAGCATAGAAACAGAGGATAGCATGATCAAATGATTAAAAAAGGAAGTGACAAATAATCAATTATGTTTTAATACTAGTCTAGCTGATTTTGACCTTTGGTTTATTCTTTATAAAAATAAACAACTATTAAATTAAAAAGTCGAGTAAAGAGAGGACCTAAGAAAAATTTGGCTATGGATAAAAGAAATGAGAATATATGATATATCAAGAATTTTTAATAATTTGAATTTTCAAAGTTTTTAGGTAATTTTTAGAATATGTTGCTATCTTTAAAAGAACACTGTAATACGAAAACATACTTAACTACTATTAAAAATGTTTATTAGCAATTTCATGCATTACACACAATCTCTGTCCTGGATATTCTGAAAAAGAGTATGAAAAAGTTTTCTGCAAAAATAAACTTCCCCTCAAAACTTTTTTCAGTTTAGGTTTTCTTTTACTTTTTTGGGGTATATACATATTTAATCTGGCAAGATTGGTAGTTACTCTTCTTTTTTGTTGTTTCTTCATCAGCCCTGATATAGTTTTACTGATTTTATTAATCTTATCAAAGTACCAGCTTTTGGTTTCAATGATTCCTTCTAATGTTTCTCCATTTTTTATTTTATTAATTGCTGCTCTAATCTTTATTATTTCCCTCCTTCTGCTTGCTTGGGGTTTGACTTGCTCTTTTTATTCTAGTTTCTCAAGGTGAAACTTAGTTTATAGATTTTAGATCTTTTTTCTTTTCTAAAATAAGTATTTAATGCTATGTTTCTACTAAGGCAGTGTTTTAACTGTATCCCACAACTATTGATACACTGCATTTTCATTTTTATTTAGATAGAAAGATTTTTTAAATTTTCCTTTAAATTTCCTCTTTGAGCTACAGATTATTTAGAGGTGGGTTATTTAAATTCAAATGTTTGTGGAGTTGTATTATTAATTCTATTATGGGCATATTTTATTTTATTTATTTTTTATTTTTTTATTTTTTAAATATATTTTATTGATTCTTCACAGAGAGAAAGGGAGAGGGAAGAGAGATAGAAACATCGATGAGAGAGATACATCGACCAGCTGCCTCCTGCACCCCCCCCACCGGAGATGTGCCCGCAACCAATGTACACGCCCTTGACCGGAATCGAACCTGGGACCTTTCAGTCCGCAGATCGATGCTCTATCCACTGAGCCAAACCGGTTTCGGCTATTATGGGCATATTTTATATATTTTCTTTGAAATTGCAAAGCTATTAATTTTTATTTTAATGGCCGAAAATATTATCTCAGTGAACATTTCATGTGCATTTGAGAAGAATGCATTCTGTAATTATTAGGTAGAGTATTCTATAAATGTCAGTTAGATCTACTTGGTTGACAGTATTACTCCAGTCATTCTATATCCTTACTTTTTGCCTATTTGTTCTATCAAGTATTGGAGACTTCAGCTAAAATTGTGGATTTGTCTATTTCTCCTTTCAGATGTATCTTTTCGCCTCATTCATTTTGAAGCTTTTCTGAGGTGCATAAACATTTAAATTATGATGTACTCAATTCTGTGCATATGTTGGAGAGACTCTGAATTTGTTTTCTTGTGAAAAAAATTTTTGATTTTCATTCTACTAGATAATTCAAATATTGACTTACCACCTTGAACTTGTATAATCTTGGTTTTATGATTGTTGGGAGTAAATCTGTTGTAAGTCTTGAAACTTGGCAGGACCCAACCTCCAAGTTATGTCTACTCTGTGGATCTTGTCATGGCGTGGTTTTAGAATTTGTTAGGGCAGGTCTATAGTCAGCCTTACTCTAAGGTGTGGTCTTTACTCCTAAGGTGTAGCTTTTATTGGTGTCTCAGCTACATGCCTGAGGTATTTAAAAGGTGTTAATGTGATCTCTCCATTCTGGCTGGGCTGTGCTTTCAACTTCCCCACCATCCTGCTCAACTTCTAGCATCTCCATTCTCCTCTCAGCTTTGTATCAGCTGCTCTCTGGTAAGCCTTGGATAGTCTTATACTCAGACAAAGATTCCCCAGCGATATCTACATGGACTTCTGACCCCACCTCAGCTCCACAGCTCTCTCATTTCCTCTATCTTTTCTTAAGCTGCTCTGAAATTCTGTCTCTCAGCTCTGTCTGGATTCCACTTCCCAGAAACGGGGTCAGAAATTTGTTCCCAGGCAGAATGCTGCAAAATCATGAACTTTCTTCATGAGCTTCCTTTCTCTCAGGAATCATAGTTTTATGTTACCTTTCATCCATTGCTTAGAAACAATTGTCCTATTTTAGCCAGACTTATGGTTGTTTATTGGAAAAGGCTAGCAAGTATTAGTTAATCCTAATAAAATAATTAAAAATATATGTATATCACAGAAGTTTCACAAAAGTAATGTAGTTTTATTTTGAGCATAACTTTTTCAAATATTTCACCTATATAAATTAACCACTTTTGGAATTTTTGTTTATTATTGTGCTTATCCTTATTTCTCTGGATTAACATGGCTGTGAAATTTAGTTTCCATCATCATAAGTTAATATCTTTAATTTGTTCTTTGGATTATATCTTTAGGATTTACTATTCTATTTATAGCAAGTGACATTTTTGTATAACTGTGATACTTTTAGTAAAAGACAGTAGTAACTTACAGGGTATAATTTCAGAGGCACCAGAAAGCTCCCTAATTTCAAGTGAGAAACTGAAGATGACTGGTGTTTTGAGAAAAGGAAGTCATTGTAAGTCTCAAAAGGTCAAAGAAAGGAAATCTGTGTTTTCCTGAACCATAAGGCAAAGAATGACCTCAAGTCTTTAATGAGTTTTCTGTCTTAATTATGATACTAAGTAATGGGGATAGGAGGTATTTACTAGCATAACAAAAATTTTTATTAAAAAATGAACAAAATTATGATGATTCATGGAGGGCAGTTTGTAAAACATACTCATTAAAATGAACTTTTTTGTTATTGTTTCCTTCAGGGATGGTGGAATTTTGTCTGTATTTTAATTTCAAATCTTATCCTTCCATATTTCACAGGGTACTCCCCACAACAATTTCAGTGATACTGATGAACAAATACTTTGAAAATGCAAATAAGTGGTTTTATAGCAATCAATTCTAAATACCCATTAAGAAATGTCCTAATACCAAGATATTAGTTTATTATGTCTATTTCCAAGTATGATTTCACATTTCATGTCCAATATTAGCTCTATGTGCTTCTAAAAAACAATCTTATTCTTTTGCCTAATCACAGAACCAATCTGAACATTTTGTGTGACATTCCTACTCTTAGCCACAAGATGGCCTTGCAAATCAACATTTTTGAGACATCATTTCTCTGCTTTGTCTCATATAATCTTTATTTTATATTTTCATTTACAGTGAGAACCAATTAGAACCAAATATGATTTTAAAAATTTCAATGATGCATTTTTTTGGTTGTTACCATGCTCTCTCATTTATAGATGTTTCATCTAGGACCATGGTGGGCAAACTGCGGCTTGCAAGCC
The DNA here is from genome assembly GCF_027574615.1 of Eptesicus fuscus. Taxonomy (NCBI): domain Eukaryota; kingdom Metazoa; phylum Chordata; class Mammalia; order Chiroptera; family Vespertilionidae; genus Eptesicus; species Eptesicus fuscus. Next base: position 14,966,242 of record NC_072486.1, read on the forward strand.
ACATGCGGCTCTTTGGCCCCTTGAGTGTGGCTCTTCCACAAAATACCACGGCCTGGGTGAGTCTATTTTGAAGAAGTGGCATTAGAAGAAGTTTAAGTTTAAAAAATTTGGCTCTCAAAAGAAATTTCAATCGTTGTACTGTTGATATTTGGCTCTGTTGACTAATGAGTTTGCTGACCACTGATCTAGGAAAACTAAAAAATTAATCACATTTTCCTGCTCTGTAGAAGTTATTGGTTTTTTATTTCATTTTGGAATATTATAGTGCTTTAGCTCTAAGCTAAGGATACAGGCTACATAGTATACTTACATGGGGAAATTCCATTATAAAATCATAAGCATTTGCTTCCTTTGCTGCTTTTTCAATCTCTTCATCAGTCACGCCTTCTCGTCCATATTTAATATTGTTATTAATGGTAGTCCCAAACAAAACAGGCTCTTGGCTGACCACTCCAATATGTTCTCGATAATGCTGCACATTTAAAGTTCTGATGTCATTCCCATCCACTGTGATCTGCCAATCCAAAGGAATGAATCATGTGGTGATGCCTTTTACTTCACTGTTTTGAGTCTTTTTTACTAGTCTAAAACATAAGCTGAGAAGCACAGTTTTTCAGGAGTCAAAGACTGACTGTATTTTGATAAAATATTTATAGCGTTTATATTGTTAAGAGACTTTTTCTGGTAGATAGGAACAAACAGAATATAAAAAAAACTGCTTCAAATCTTGCCATATCATCTAAATATCTTTATTCTAAGATCCACAAACTAGGTATTATAAAGATATATCCCGCCATTGTGTAGATACATGTAACAAACTTCAGTTTTGTTATTTTAAGACTGATGTGATCTTTCATTTTTTTCTAGGAAATATCCTTCCTTACTTCTCTTCAACACCCCATTCATTGCAAAATAATAGTAAATTGTCTTCTCCAGAGATAGTACCATTACCTATTACCCCAACATATTCCAATGACAGAAGCCAATGTTTGATAAATATAACTTATAGAGTCTCTCTTTCTCACCAACTCTGGTATTTTTTGCAACTGCTTTATATACAGAATGGTTATCCAATAATTTATTCAACATTAGCATGGATACATGAGTGGGGTGTTGAAGATTCTAAATGAAGACTTACTTAGAAGTCAAATTTAAATGAAATCAGGCAATTGGAGAGATTTTCTTTTAAAAAGAACAGTTGAAAATTTGAATAGAAGCATTAAAAATTATGGTCCTGTGACTATCATAGTCTCATTCTTTATGCCATGTACAAGGGTGAGAAAATTAAGTGCAACATTATGGGTGACAGAAAAAAATGAGAGAGCATATTCTCTACAGATGTCATTCTTCTGGGATGTTTTGAGAAACTGAAATTCTTGGTAAGTTCTGGGTACTACAAATCACTATGCTATTTTTCTCTACAGCATTTAATACCTACTATATAACTTATTTTATTTATTGTCTGTCTCTACTTATTAGAATGTAAACTTGATGAGGGCAGAGTTTTTTTGGGCTTTGTTCACCAATGTATTCCCAGGACCTAGAACAGTGACTGGCACATAGTAAGTGCTCAGAAATATTTATTGAATGAATGCATATGTAGCAAAGAAAACAACATTGCTTCTCTTGGAGCTCCACAGTTAAAAATTAAAAGTTAACATAGCTGTAAGATCTTTGTAATAGGTGGTATGTCCAAATCTCACTGTGCAGATTCTGCATAATGTTTGTAGGTGCACTTACAAAGCCGTCTTGGGGATCATATAACCTCTGCAGGAGTTGGACTGCTGTACTCTTCCCACTGCCGTTGGGGCCAACCAAGGCTACTGTCTCTCCAGAATTAATCTTGAGATTCAGGCCTTTCAGAATCTATTGGAATGTATGGGAAGAAATTCCATAAAACTAGGTTAAATGAAAATATGGTTTACCTATTTTCAGAAATTTAATGTAATTTAACATAAAACAAATTCTTCAGTGGCCCTTAAAAACAAATTTAGATCTTGTTTGTTTCACATACATATATAATAATAACCTATATAATTTTGGAAAATAATAGTTAAAGAATCTCTCATCATCTCTCTATATAAAGAAGAAATATAAATTAAGAGTACTTATTAAATATTAACTAGCCACAGCAAACTGTATTTTCAGTTGAAATACTTTATATGAATTTCATGACTACCAAGTTAGTGAAAATTTTACTTTTAATTTGCAACAGCGGAATGAAATCTTGCCAGATATCTTGGTGAGCTATTTAAGTAATTTCTTTTTTTATAATATATTTAACATTATTGCAAAATATATTCCAAAGTAAAACAACTGTTGAAACTTCTTAGGGACTCCCCTGAATGAGATTCCACCAACAGAAACCCTCCTTCTCCTAGTGGTGGATCCCATGGAGACATTTCAGCTTAGGGGAAGCACTTCAAAATTTTCTCAATAACTTGGAGGGTTGAAACCAGTATTTACTGGTAGTGTTCCAAGAACCTGCAAAGTGAGAGAAACCTCCCAAATGACAATAGCAATCCTGTTGAGAAATTCTCACCTATCTTTGCTTGCATTTGTATGTATTTAGCCCTAAGTATGGGAATCTTTCTTTGGATTCCCTCACTTTGATCTCCCCATTTGTAAAGAAACAGACCCTTTAAATAGCCAAACATAAAACCTTCAAAGGGCCAAGCAGAGAAAAATTCCTTAAAGGAGGTGAGAAATCAGGACCCCCAGTGGGAGGACCTCCTGCCCCACCTGCACTTTTACTCTAGAGTAGGTTTCTGTTCTTTCCCTAGAAGAATTTGTGTTTTATTTAAAATGAGTGAACTTTTTTCTTTTTTAATTCTTCAGCTTAACTAACAGAGCTATGTTTCAAAAGTTCATTTCAAAAACAGTTGCTTACAACCCAGAGAGCACTTTACTTTGCAATATAATAGCACAATTGGTACTTGTTTCCAGGAAGACAACCCAAGCGTAGTTGCAAAAATGGAGTTAATCCTCTATTTATGTTAAGAAAAATGGAAGACAGTACTACTGTAATAATGGTAATTAAGTAACAATAAATTTAAAAAAAGAGCTTTGAAAAGAGAATTTCAATCAAAGACTTAGAGAAAAATAAGGAGACAGGAGTAGGAAGATCTTTTTTGATGCAAATTATACAGGGGACATTTGTATACATACTTTAAAAGGCAATACTAGTATAGTTTGATAACGAGCAATTTTATTAATTTCACTTAAAATCATGTCCTTTTTCTATGAACAGGTATTTGTTAGTAGTTACTCTTTGCATTCTTTAACTACTCTTTTGGGGAAATACACAATGAAATGAAAGGAGGAAGACAACAGAAGAGACATATTTTCTCAAGAACTTGTCAAAGGCTGAATGACAGAAGAAGGATAAACTGCTACGTGTGCATACAGGAGTGTGTTTGTGTGTGTGTAAAAGTGAGAGGGGAAGTAACTGAGGCACAAATGCTGGTGCAGTAAAAGCCCTAGGAAAGGGAGAAGTGAAACGCACAACCCGTGCATAATTCTCCCAGGTTAGAAACTAGATTAAAATGAGTTATGCTGGGTGGATAACATCCAGGGACCACCAATAGGTGGCACCATCAATCCAAGATATTTTGGTGTGCTCCCAAATCCAGAGTGAAGGAATCCCAGGGAATTGAAAATGCTTTAGTCAGCTGAGTATAGAAAAGAGGCTGCAAAATGTAATTAGCTCATCCAGGGTTATCTGTCCATTACTGATCTTTCTTTCCTTCCTCCCCACCACCATCGCTTTCCTCTTTCTCTTGTCTCTCTTTTCAAGTCTCTGAACAAAGTGGCTAATTTTAGCCAAACTGATCCCAGATTATTTTATAAGAGGAGATCTTAGCCAGTTGGTGATAATATAAGAAAACTATACAATTCTATAATTAATTTTAACCTACCTTGACAGATGGTCTTGATGGATAACTGAAAGAAACATTTTTAAATTCCACAGTTCCTTCTATGCATGTGGGTTTATAACCTGTTGTTGAGAAATTATCTATAGCAGGTTCCTTGGAAAAACAAAGAGAATGCTATAAATCTTCAAGGGAATAAGTTGACAAATAGCTACTTTCTACATTATAGTTTAAAGATGATTTTCTTTTATAATGTTTTCCTTTTTGCTTGAAGGGCATTGATTAGACATGAAGATTTTAATAAAACAATCTCCTTGTAGAAGAATTAAAACAATCTTTCCATAGTCAATTGCCCAACATGAATTTTGCCCATCTTTTTGTTTTGTTTCCTTATTGCAGCAATACTAGTTATATTTCAAAGCAATCAGAAGTCTTACCTTGTCAATAACCTGAAAAATATTAAAGGCAGCTCCTCGGGCTATAGTGAAGGTTTCAAAGTTAGGGGCTGCTGTTCCAATGCAATAACTACTATGAATTACACTAAAGAAAACCTAAAAGAAAAAAAATAATATTTATCTTTCCTCAGTTATATAAGAGAGACAACAGAATAAAGTATATAGTTGGCTAAGACTCAGATATCAGAAAAATTATGTAGGAGAGGATAGAAGCTGCTGTCAAATATAAAGGAAACAAGTTAATCCAAGTATATTCGGCCTTTTCCTAATGTGGAACAACTTTTGATTGTCCCACAGTCCTATCATTATCACCTGGGAAGTCTGAGCAGAAAAACTGGCTTACAGAGGAGTGCCTGCCATACCTGAACCTGGTTGAGTGAGGAGGTGAGTTGCACTTCCCTCCTTGTGGGTCAACCCCTTGATCTTTAAAGAGAAGAATGTCTTTGATTTTACTAACTTAGAGACATTATGCTATTTCTGTCCACACTCTTATGAACTCTTATCTTACTGAACATTTTCAGACAGACACATCTCTGCAAAAATTCAAATAAGGAAAGAACCCCACAAGCTAGGTGCTATTTTCCCTACTTATAGATGAGGAAACTGAGGTATAGCAAGTCGTTTGCCCAAGTCACACATAAATTCTTCACGCTGAAGTTTCATTTATATGGAATAAATGAATAGCTTAAAGTCTTTACTATGGGAGTCTCAAATTCAGAAGATGATTTTAGCTGAGGAAAATAGAAATCTATATAGAATAGGAGAACCATACATAAATTGAAATATATAGACCAGATCAATTCGGTTCAGCAAGGCAAATAGTTCTTAATCCTGAAATGATCTGTTGATTGTTGAAACTTGGGAGGTGCCAGAAGCCAATTCCAGCATGTCAGCAAGGGCTGAATCATCTGGGAATAGCTAAAGGCATTTCCCCAAACCTGAAAAGGATGCATTAAATTGATTATTTGCTGCCAGACAGCTTAGGGCATCTTAATCTACATGTTATTGCCTCCTGTTGGCCAAACACCTGAACAGCCAAAGGCAATTCCCCAATCTGACAATGCTTCTGTAGGGAAACCCTACCCTTTGAAGTGTATATCTCCACCTTGCCTTAGGACAAATTGTGCTAATAAAAAGCAAGGGGTCCTGAGACAAGGAGAATTTGGTTTCTTCAGCCAGGCTCCTCTGCCCCCCACCCCCCATATGCCTTTCAAAATTTTGTTTCGTCTCTGGACTTTTATTTAATTTATGCACAGCCCCTTCTCCAGAACCCTTCTAGATGCCGGATCAAGACCACCGGCGTTAAATGACACCCAATGTTCAGCAGAGAGGATAACTGAGTAAATTCAAATTTAATGTATAACCCCTAAGAGTTTAAATAATTCTAAATTGTGATATGGACAATTTAGAATTATTTATATAGTCTGATTTTATTTGTTTGTTTGTTTAAATGCTCACAGGATATGTTCATTGATTTTGAAGAGAGAGAAACATCAATGTGAGAGAGAAACATCTATCAGTTGCCTCCCATATGCACCCTGACTAGGGATCAAATCCACAACCTAGGAATGTGCTCTGACTGGGAATCGAACCTGCAACCTTCTTCATATATGGGACAATGTTCTAACCAACTGAGCCACTGGCCGGGGCTAGTCTGTTTTAAACATGCCTATATGTGGAAAGAACAGAGACGGACAGAAGAGTCCAATCTATAGAATATTTCCAGAGGGAAGACATTTAGCAAGGTGAATGTAGAGTGCCATTTTATCTCAGCAAGATTGAAAGGAAGAAGTCTCACTAGACACTGGCCTTTTTGACTACTAGATTAAGAAAACTCTATCTCTCAGTGGAAAATTAAATTATGATTCTTCTAAAAGTGTGATGCTTTTAGAAGATAGGCTGGATGAATATATCCTGCCATTCATAACTAAAATTTAAAGCTATATACAAATCATTTGAAGGAAACAAGTATTCCTATGTTTACTAAAAATATTCACATTTGAATATTAAATATTATTCAAAGAGAATTTTTTACTATACTCTTAAGTAATAAAAAAATGTATCTAGGCCAGTTACTTTTGTTCTCACATACAACTTACAGCAAGGACAGTTCCGATGGTATAACCAGGTTCTCCACTCAGAATCAAGGAGGTTCCATACCAGAAAGTGAGTCCATAGGTTCCATTCATAAAGAAGTACACAGCACCAAGAGAGAGTTTTGAAGCTATAGTCTTTTTAATGCCAACATCCTTTGCATCTTTTAGATTGTATGCATATCTTTAAAAGACAAAACATAATATAATAGCCTTTGGGGGAAAAAATAAAACCAAGCATATATTGTTATAATTAAAGGAACAGACCTTTGAATTTCTTTCTCTTGGGCCCCAAAGGCTACGACTGTTCGGATTGATGACAAAACTTCTTCTGCCACAGCTCCAGCTTTGGAATAGGCATTTAATTCCTTATTGGTCAATGAGATGACTATCTGTAATAAACCATAACCACAGTTAACCAAAGAATGACCCAAGGGTAGTAACAATGCACAGAGCATTTAATTCAGGTAGAATCTAGAATAACATAATTTTACTAGAGGCCTGGTGCACGAAATTTGTGCATTGCGGGGGAGGGAGTCTCTCAGCCCGGCCTGAGTTCTTTCGCAGTCCAGGACCCACGGGGGATGTCCGCCTGCCAGCTTGCTGTTCCTCACTGCTCGGCTCACTGTTCCTTAGTGCTGCTGCAGAGGTGAGAGAGGCTCCCGCCACCACCGCTATGCTCACCAGCCGTGAGCCCGGCTTCTGGATGAGCAGCGCTCCCCCTGTGAGAGCACACTGACCACCAGGGGCAGCTCCTGCATTGAGCGCCTGCCCCCAGTGGTCAGTGTGCATCATGGCTACTGGTCGTTCTGCCATTCGGTCAATTTGCATATTAGCCTTTTATTATATAGGATTATTGCAAAGGTACTTAATATCACTTAATCTAACCTCGTTGGTTGGTTTACAAATGAGGAAACGAATGGCCAGATATATCAACTGATTTTTTAACCTTTTGCACTCGGATGTCGAGTGTGACTCGACACGGTTAGCATCAGTAGCAGCTCGAGAAAAAAGCAAGCGAGTGCAAAGGGTTAAAATTCATTTCAGAGAGGAAGGGAGAGGGAGAGGGAGAGAGAGATAAAAACATCAATGATGAGAGAGAATCATTGATTGGCTGCCTCCTGCATGTCCCCCTACCGAGGATTGAGCCCACAACCCAAGCATGTCCCCTGACCGGGAATCGAACAGGGACCTACCTCCTGGTTCATTGGTCAATACTCAACCACTGAGTCACACTGTCCAGGCTTAATTGACGTTTAAAGTCTCACGGCAGTGAAAGATCTTAACCTAACATAACCTAGAATCTAAATCTCTATTTTTGCTTTCTACTAGTAGAGTTTTATTGTTTTTTCTCTCTGTATTTTTAAAAACTTGGGTGTTTATATAATACAATTGATAAAGACTTGATTTGGAGAAGGATATTAGGAATACAGTTATTTTGGGTGTACTCTGGAAATTAGTAAGCTTAATTTAACTTGATTTGATTTGTTATTATGTAAAAAACAAGGCTTATAGAGGATATTGGCCACGGGGTTGTAGCAGGAAAAGATGATCCTGCATATGCCTGGGGTATGACCCCAGAAGCTATTACTGCGTAATGCAGCCTTCTAAGAAAATGCTGTATCTCCAAACACTAAGAGGTGAGATTCCAGAGACAAAGAGAGGAGAATATCACTCTTTGTCATATTAGGAAGGTTTATGTGATTTCCCAAAATTTAAAAATCAGAATGGGCTCTTTTCTCTATTATATGCACTTATTACTCCTTTAATTAGTAAAGGATTTAATTTAGTAATTAGCACAATGAAAGGGAATGAAATTTGTCCTCTGTGCTGTGAGTCTGAGTCTAACTACTGCCTACTCACATAGCAGATCTATCCACTTTCAAAGTACACTTCACATCATTGGAGCTGATTTTATATAAGACAAGCTTGGACAGTTGTTAAACTCAGAAGGTAGCATAAACTGAGTAATACCCATTATTTTATGAATTACTGTAAAAGATTATAATTTCTATGATATATCACTAGAAGGGAAGCAGCAAAAAGCCTTGAGTATAGTGCGTATTTATTTAATAAATGTTTGCTAAATAAATTAAATTGAAGGAAGCTAGAAACTGTCCACCTAACTTCTTTAGTCAATTGGATAACTTTTACTTTTACTTGCTTCCTCTTCATAATCAGTTAATACAACAATAGCAGAACTTAGATTCCCCACTGCTATTCCTTTTAAACAACTTGTCTACGTCACTTCCCTGGGCAGTTAAGTTAAAGATTTGATCTTAGCAACATACTGTGGGTAATCTTTCTCCTAAGAGGTTCTAATTTCAAATAAGATTTTGACAAGGGTTACCAGGTCAACACTCGAAGTCACACTAAATAAAGATTTGCTATGTAAACATTTGGGTCTATTGTTAAGGAATTATTAACCACAAAATATTATCATTGCTAAAAATTCTTGCTAGGTTGACTTTGTATATTGCTAGAAAATACACTCAGTGAATTTTATGGGGTTGCTTTTCATAATGAGTAATTAGCTTTGCAAAATTAAAAACTCTATCCATCCCTTAAGAGTACACTATGCCTCAAATCTAGGAGATGAGTATATACATTGGTGGACTTGCCAAAAACATGATTTGGAGAGAGCTATTAGGGATATATTGGTTGTTTTTAGACTTCACAAAGAACATTGGTTTCAAGATTTGGCTGTAAATAGGTTAATATCTTGTGGTATACTCACAGTATAACAGTGCTAAAACTATAATTTAAAACAAACATACATAATTTATTAAAAAATTTAAAGAGCTTTACATAGTACATAAAAATAGACATTAGCAAACATTTTAAATATAATTCAGAGCCTTATTAACATTTTAAACTTTAAATGGCTGACATAAAAAAGTATTTGAATATTTACTGTTTTAGGATTTTCTCATTCTGTTCTAGTGAAATAAACTGCAACACATTTATCTGGGAATTTAGAACACTAAGGCACTCTCAGCATCTGATATATCCAGGCACAATACTTTATTCATGCTATCATCTGAAGTTGCATTAGGCTGCTAAATGAAGATGAATATTTTTAATGTTAATAAGATACTAAAACCAGCCTCACCACAGCCAAATAACTTGAGGATAGAATGGTGATTAACAGTAAACAAAATCAAAAGTAATTTTGATGTATAATGTCCCTTTCTATTTGAGACATAAAAAATGAACAGAAATGCCTTTCTGACAAACTCAGTAAAACACCTCATTCACATTCCCACTTCTAGTCAACACATTAGCCATCTCACCTACCCTAGAACACAAGGCCGCTGAAGCAATTATAAGAGGAGACGTAGACAGAGTCACTAGGGTGAGTTTCCAGCCCTTCACCAAGCCAATCACCAGGCCAATGGAAAATGTAGACAGGTTTTGAAACAACAGAGCAATCTTGTCTCCAATACCATCATTGATTTTGTTGATGTCACTGAAACAAATAAATGCAGCAGATTTGTTTATATGTCAGATATGAAAACAAAGTTGATAGGCTACATGTGCATACTCTTACTCAGTTATTTGAGTGTTCAGTTCACTGGTGTCACAGCTGTCAAACCAGCTGATGTCCTGTGCCAAAATGGAATGAAAAAACTCTTTTCGAATTCTCTTCGTCTGTCGTGCTGCAGTCATAACCCAAAAGGAAATTTGCATGTAGCCAAAAACCAAAGCAGTAACTCCTATTCCAACATAATATAGGGTCAACCTGAAAAAGATGATCAGAAATGTTAGTCAGATACAAGAACAACTTTTCCCTTGTCACCAAAGAAACCCCAACACCTCCTTACTACACCCCCAAACCAAAAAGAGCCTATCACATTTGTGCTGAAAGACTGGGGAGGAGAATAGAGACAGGTCTTCAGCCCATGTTTTCTCTCAGTAGCACTTCTACATTGAGCATTTAACATAGACATACTAAAATTGGAGCATTTTTAATACTAGTAAGTGGTTAGCACTTAAAATCAGATTTAAAAGAACATAGATCCCTCATAAATTTCACTGATTGCAAATTGAGTGATGCTGCAACACATACTATACAGAGGTCATAAAATATAACTAGTTGTGGGTAACTCTTAACCAGTTAGATACTTAGTTCTAAGAGATACTCAGAAGGCCTGCACAGGCTTCCTAGGGCTAATGGGATGGTGTCTAGGCATATTAAAAAAAGGGGGAAGATAGCTCTCAAGAGCTTTGTGCTCAAACTACTAAAGTGGATGTTATATGTGTGTGAAGAAGTGTAGCAGAGTGTGGTACTATATTAATTTAATTCAACCCAAAATAATTGGTAAGAATTGATGGGCCTGGCATCTTCCCTCAGGCCTGCAATTGACAGAGGCTGTGGTGTTCTGACTAGACCTCACAGAGCAGTAGACATCTTGAAGTTACAGATTCTTATTAAGTAGGTCTGTTAGGAGGCAGAGTGTGTGGAGAGAGGAGTCACTGGTTTAAGACTCCTGGCTCCTAGAAGAGACTGTTTCATTGAGGTAGGTACAGATTGAGAGGGAAAAAGACCAAGAGATTTTCAGCATTGCAATGATAGTTACAGTTACTTGGTTATCAATGAAGGGTTGTGCAAGACAGAAAGGACTAGGAATAATCATATATCTTGTCACAGATGTCATGAAAAGCCAGGAGAACAGTGGCAAGAATGAGGAAGAGAGAGAGGAGAGCACAATAACTTTCTTGGGCATAAAGGTGCTAGACAACTAGGACCCCAGTTGTAGGCAGGAGCCAATGTGTGACTGGTGTGGCCTCACTGATGCTTTTAGAGGAGGAGCTGTCCTACTGGAACTGGGACCAAGGGGAGACAACCTATGGAGGATAAAGACTTGGGTGGATTTAGGCACTGGGGGAAGAGGGGTTATTTATAAATAGAAGTTGTTGGTCTAAGTCAAAAGGAACTATCTTGCTAAGCTTTGTGAAAGGAAAAATGTGCCTGGTCTGTGTGATATGACTCGGGTGTGAAAACACTGTCTTAGGAGAAGGAGCTGAAGGAGTGTGAGTAACAGTGGGAATGCTTACAATTTAACAACTGTAATCTCACTGGGGGAATAAAAGTGGTTCTGTAACCATTAGAATTGCTTTGGATTTGTAATCAAAACGGTTTTATGATTTGTCTTTGACTATTCACAGATAATTGCAAATTCTGGTTTTATAATCCCAAGTCATTTTACATTTCCTTTCCCAAAATTTATTAAATTGGAATTTTTTAATCCTTTATATATCCTATCTAATAAAAGAGTAATATGCAAATGGACCGCACCTTCGCTACACCCACAAGCCATGCCCACCAGCCAATCAGGAGCCAGTATGCAAATTAACCCAACCAAGATGGCTGCGGCCACGGAGCTGCAGCAAGCAGGAGGCACTAAAGTAAAAATGAAGTGCACTAAAGTAAAAATTTAGGTTTCCCTAATAAGGCATCTAGAGTATGTCTCTCTTATATTATTAGCAGTAATTAGTATTTTTAAAATCCTCATCCAAGGATATGTTTTCTTGATTTTATTTTATTTTTAAAAAATATATTTTATTGATTCTTTACAGAGAGGAAGGGAAAGGGACAGAGAGTTAGAAACATCGATGAGAGAGAAACATCGATCAGCTGCCTCCTGCACGCCCCCTACTGGGGATGTGCCCACAACCAAGGTACATGCCCTTGACCAGAATCGAACCTGGGACCCTTCAGTCTGCAGGCCGACGCTCTATCCACTGAGCAACACCGGTCAGGGCTGTTTTCTTGATTTTAGAGAGAGGAAAAGGGAGGGGAGAAGGGAGAGAGGAAAAAAGAGAGAGAGAGAGAAACATCGATTGTTTGCCTTCCATAGGTGCCCGACCCAGGATCAAACCGACAACCTAGTTATGTGCCCTGATTGGGGATCAAACCCACAAACTTTTGGTGCACAAGATGATGCTCCAATCAACTGAGCCACCTTGGCCAGGGCAGAAATTAGTATTTAAACATACAGTAGGTCCTCGGGTTACATCGGAGATCTGTCCCTATGGTGCGACATAACACGATTTTCGCAAGTCGGAACCCACCTACATAAGCACCTACGTCACTCACATGGAGCACATACACAGCAGTTATAAAGTGAAACAGTAAAAAACATTTAAAAGAAAGATAATAATTCCTGACCTTTACTTGTGGTAAATAAATAATAAAAAACAAAGCACATATGTACATACAGCGAAATGACGGAACTTTTTTTTTTATATAAATAAACTAGAGGCCCAGTGCATGATTGAATCATGCACGTGTAGGATCCCCTACACGCTTTCGCTTTCGATCACGGGGGAGCTGGGTGCCTGTTCGCTGGTGCACCAGGCCTTTCAGAAGCCTCCTGCGTGGCGAAGGCTTCTGAAAGGCCTGGTGCCTGAGCGGACAGGCACCCAGCTCCCACGCTTTTGCTTTTGATCGCTGGTGCACCAGGCCTTTCAGAAGCCTCCCCCGCTTTTGATGGTCCACGGTGGGACTTGAGCTCGCTGCCCCAGAGGCCCATTCTGTGCTGCAGCACAGCCATGGCGCAGACGCTGAGCTCGAGCTGCCGCTGGCGACGCGAGCTCAGCGGCCCGCCGGCTCAATCGGCCACCCCGAGTCCCGCCCCCCTGCACCTCCTGGCCAATCGCGGGCATAGCGAAGGTATGGTCAATTTGCATATTTGTCTATTATTAGGTAGGATGGGAGATGGTGATGTAACCACTAAACAATGTATGTCTAGTCCGATGCAATGCGAGGACTGCCTGTATCTCCTTTCAGAATTTTTTAATACTTTCATTTTAAAAATTTATACTGGCATTCCAGAGATGGAGACAGAGATAGAGTGATAACATGCCTAGCTAAAGTGGATGTAGCCATGCTAGGCCAGTGTTGCTCAGTGGTTGAGCACTGACCCATGAACCAAGATGTCACTGGCTCAATTCCTGGTCAACCCGGGTTTCAAGCTCAATCCCTAGTAGGGAGTGTAGAGGAGTCAGCCAATCGATGATGTTTTTCTCTTATCGATGTTTCCATCTCTCTATCTCTCTCCCTTCCTCTCTCTCTAAAATCATAAAAACATATGTTTTTAAAAATTAAAAAAAAGAATGATGACCTAGAGGGTGTCACTGTGATGTGATAGGTATCCCCTGGGATTGTGCAACATAGAGGCTTCACCCTTGGGTGAAAACATGAGAAATCCCCTTGGTCTATAGTAAGGACTCATAGTTTTAGTGAGATACTACTGAAATCCAGTGATTATACCCTGTACAGTAGTGTCTCTTTAACTAACAAACTCAATATGGTGTCCCCCCAAAATGTAAACACACTTTAACAGCTGATAATTCACTTAATTTTCATTCCTTTTCAGGTTTAACTGATTGGAAATAATGGATGAAACCAGACTAAGTTTTGAGCAAAGAAAATTTATCCTAAAGTGCCACTAGGCTTTTTTTATGGAGATACATAAAAGATAAAGTTTATGGCAACAGACCTAACCGGTTTGGCTCAGTGGATAGAGCGTCAGCCTGTGGACTGTAGAGTCCCAGGTTCGATTCCAGTCAAGGGTATGTACCTTGGTTGCGGGCACATCTCCAGTAGGGAGTGTGCAGGAGGCAGCTGATCGATGTTTCTCTCTCATCGATGTTTCTAACTCTCTATCTCTCTCTGTAAAAAAAAAAAAAAAAAAAATCAATAAAATATATTAAAAAAAAAAGTTTATGGCAACAGTTGATGAACTGAGGGCTTGCAAATACAGAACAAAATGATTCTTGATGTTTATGATTCCATTGTGTTGAGTTATCAGCAGTGCCTGGACCAGAATGATCATCAGTTTGAAACAGGTATTGACAAAAATATTATTCATTTCTGTAGATTCTTTTAAATATTGAGAATGAACTGTATGTTAATAAACACTGACTTTATAATCATTTAAACTGTGTATGTATACATTTTTTGGGACACCCTGTATGTGAGAGAGGAAAGCATGCTGTTCAGTACATAAAACTACTAACAAAAAATGTCCTTATAAATTACTTATTTCAGTCTTTACAATTTTTAGTCTAAAAAGAACTACAATAATCTGAAATAGTCTCTAAAATTAGTCAATAAAATTTTACAATTATTTTTACTATTTTTTTGCATACTTCTTTTTATTTTTTAAACTCTATAGAAGTGACATTTTTTTCTATAAGATTTTTAAGAAAAATAATTTTTAAAAAAAGGAAAAACAAGTCCTTTAGTCTCTAGGATATGTACCTTCAGTTCTAGGAGGCAAAATTTGTGTAAAACAACTTTTCTATTGATGGCAATTTTGTCAAATAAAGCTTAAAGCATATGAACCTAAGTAACTTTCAAATAGAAAAAATATGTAATAATATTTTATATACCTAAAAAATCAGAGGATATGTTTGCTTTAATCCCTTATATGTCATGTTGATGATCAAACTTTTCAGTTTTCCTCATAAGTATTGAATAAAGCAGCATGCAATGTCCATGATATTAACATTTCATTTTGACTTACACAATCATATCTTTATTCAGCTTGTCTTGAGACTGAGTACAGTTCCGATAATTTGCTGTAAAAAAGTTTTTAAAATTATAAAAGCAATTAATTAATAATTGGCCATACTCTCCAAACCAAATATAGTGCATTCTTAAGAAAATAAACTTAATGACTTTAACATAAAATTTGAAATAATTACCTCTGATCTCAAGAAGTGCTCATGCAATGTGAAAAATTATGTGTTAATATTAACCATGAAACTCATACTTGGAAAGAATTCTTTAGGACATCTTTGATTTCAGACAACAATTGTGTAACTAATAGTAATAAAGCTCTCCTTTATTGCTGAGATCATGCATTTAGAATTCAGTTTGAGATACCCCAAGGAATGATTTAGAAAGTCCAAGAAAAGCAAGAACACATAAAAATTCTAGAAGCAGTAGTCATGGGAAAAATGTAAATAAAGCTCATTGAAATATGTTGAGTATAACAAGGATAGCAACATAATAAAACAGTATTTAAAATACTCCTTGAGTTACAAATTTGCTATATAAACTTTTATTTATATCATCTGGTAAAAAATATATCAATAGATATTTGCTCAGTGAATTGGCTGTTTCTTTTGTTTAACAAACAGAATGACATCCTTAATTTAGCTTCTATCATTAAAATATTAAAAAATTGAGGAGAAACCAAGATGGTGGCATAGGTAAACACCTGAACTTGCTGCCTCGCACAACCACTTCAAAACTACAACTAAAAGACAAAACGGACATTAACCAGAACCACAGGAAGGCTGGCTAAGTGGAAATTCTACAACTAGAAGGGAAGAGAAAAGCACACTGAGACTCAGAGGAGCTGTGGAAGTAAAGTCCAGAGGTATGGAGGCGCGCGCATGCAGCGAGGGCTGGCAACTGAGTACGTGGCTGGCTTTTTCAATCTGCAGGGAGACACAATCTCCCGACTGCTCTGAACTCCAGTTCCAGGCGAGACTCTGGGGACCCAGACTCATACGGGCTGCTGGAACTCGAGGGCGGCTTTCTCTCAGAGGTGCTTGCAGTGATTACCAAGGGACACTGAGACCCGGGGGCCTCTTAGGGCAGGGCGGGTGGGAAGCCATTACTGTTTTCTCCGCCCTGAGACTCCGCCCCATCCAAACTGTGCACAGAGGCTTTTGCATATGAATGGCCTGGTCCTTTGAAAACTAAACTTACCTAACAAACTGCATCTGAGTCAGAAAGACCCAGAACATCCAAAAGAAGGCCCAAGGCCCCACAGCAGTTTGCATTACTTCACAACTGGGCCTCATCTGGGCACCTCCAAAACCCAAACAAAGAAGAGGAATCTGCAGATCTCTCCGTAGCTCCTGCTGGGTGGCCTCAGGCAGAGGCTAAATTAGCACCTCCTTGGAGATCCAAGAGCCAGTGTACCCAGGGGTCAGAGTAGGACCATCCAGATTCAACTCCTCAGATCCATAAGGGACACACTCAGGGGGCAGACTCAGTGAGCACCAAAGCCCCACTGAAGCAAGTTTTGCCTCATAAGGGTGTCTCCAGCACAGAAGTTCTCCCATTGTAGACACAGCTGATCCTCACAACCAGTTGGCCTGGAGGTCAATTCCTCCCAGTGATACCAACAACTATCAAGATTTAACTACAACAGCCCACAAAGGGGTGCACCAAGAGTGTCCACCTCAGGTAACTGGGGAGGCTGAGCCACTGGGCCCTATAGGACACCTTGCACACAAAGCCACTCTATCAACTCAGGGAAGCAGCCAAAATGTGGAGACAAAGAAACAGATCACAAATGAAAGAAATGGAGGAAAGCAAACGACTGGATATAGAGTTCAAAACCATGGTTATAAGGTTTTTCAAGAATTTTCTAGAAAAGGCCGATAAATTTAGTGAAACCCTCAAGGATATGAAAAAGGACCAACTAGAAATTAAGCATACACTGACTGAAATAAAAAATAATATACAGAGATCCAACAGCAGACTAGAGGATTGCAAGAATCAAGTCAAAGGTTTGAAATACAAAGAAGCAAAAAACACCCAACCAGAAAAGCAAAAAGAAAAAATAATCCAAAAATATGAAGATAGAGTAAGGAGCCTCTGGGACAACTTCAAGCGTACCAACATCAGAATTATGGGGGTGCCAGAAGAAGAGAGAGAGCAAGATACTGAAAACCTATTTGAAGAAATAATGACAGAAAACTTCCCCCACCTGGTGAAAGCAATAGACTTACAAGTCCAGGAAGTGCAGAGAACCCCAAACAAAAGGAATCTAAAGAGGACCACACCAAGACACATCATAATTAAAATGCCAAGAGCAAAAGACAAAGAGAGAATATTAAAAACAGTTAGTTACCTACAAGGGAGCACCCATATGATTGTTAGCTGATTTCTCAACAGAAACTATGCAGGCCAGATGGGAGTGGCAAGAAATATTCAAAGTGATGAATAGCAAGAACCTACAACCAAGATTACTCTTCCCAGCAAAGCTATCATTCAGAATTGAAGGTCAGATAAAGAGCTTCACAGATAAGAAAAAGCTAAAGGAGTTCATCACCACCAAACCAGTATTATAAGAAATGCTGTAAGGTATTCTTTAAGAAGAGGAAGAAGAAGAAAAAGGTAAAGATAAAAATTATGAACAACAAATACATATCTATCAACAAGTGAATCTAAAAATCAAGTGAATAAAAAATCTGAACGGAATATAATATGGTGAATATAATAGAATCAGGGGCATAGAAAGGGAGTGGACTGACAATTCTCAGGAGGAAAGGGGTGTGGGGGGTGTGGGAAGAGACTGGACAAAAATCATACACCTATGGATGAGGACAATGGCGGGAGGTAAGGGCATGGGGGGGGGTGGGAACCAGGTGGAGGGGAACTATGGGGGGAAAAAAGAGGAACAATTGTAATAATCTGAACAATAAAGATTTAAAAAAAAGAAACACATGCTCAAATCAGAGCAATAAAAATTTTTTTTTTCAAAAAATTATTAACTCTGTAGACAGGAGATCATCACATGCAAAGACAGAGGTAGAATCAATGGCTTTACTCCATTCAAACAAGATTGGGACATTAGAAAGATTAGCCTTCGGGTGGAAAACAAGAGGCTATAAATTAGTATTTAAAGTCAAATAGGGCACAGAGGGAAGCACACTGTATAAAACTAGGCTTATGTCTAAAAGACAGTCAGATTTTAATGAGACATTTATCCTAGTTATAATAAACTAGAGGCCTGATGCATGAAGATTCATGCAAGAATAGGCCTTCCTTGCCCTGGCTGCCAGCACCGGCTTCCCTCCAGCACCCAGGATCCGGGCTGCTTCGCTCTGACCGCCACCGCCACGCACTCCTGGTGTGTGTCCGCTGGAGCTGGGGGCAGCACGCAGTCCCCTCCCGCCCATCTGCGTGCACAGCTCCTCCTGAGTCAGTCGTGATGCAGCCTCCTCCTGAGCCAGTCGTGATGCCTTAAGGCGTCTGGCTAATTTGCATATTACCTCTTTATGTATATAGATAGATATTAGGATACTACCTACTGTATAATTTGGGGAAAACATATCAGGGAATTATTAATATTTATAATATCCACCAGATTAAAAAAAATGGATATTCACTATATTGGTGCATAGGAGAATTGATGGAAATTATATCTGAAGAATGTCACCTTGAAGGACACGACCCTAAAATAGGATGCTACAAAGGTAACAATACATGAAGGATATTTATAATTTGGAAGCACAAAAACACTTTTTCCACACCTGATTGCTAAGATTCCCCTCCTATCTTTATTCAGGCTTTTTGTTTCTAGTACTATAATTTTTCTGCATGTTCTTTTTGGCTTCTTTGCCATAGTATGTTCTATAATGCCATGTATGTCTATATATTATTAATGAAACTCTAAATAGATCTCTGAAAGATTTAGCCATTCTTGATTTTTTTTCTTCTTAAAGTTTGAATTACAGATAAATAGCCTGGAATGGCCCAAGCCTTTGATTAAATCTTGATGTAATCATCACTGTTTTTTCCCTTTTAAATAATTTTTTATTTTTCTATTATAGTTGACATACAATATTATACTTGTTTCGGGTGTATAACCCAGTGATTGGACGTTACATAACTTCTTAAATGATCACCTTGATAAATGTAGTACCCATCTGACACTATACATAGTTATTGCAGTATGATTGACTATATTCCCTATGCCATACTTTAAATAGAAAATTATTTGAAATTCTAGATAGACAGCTGAGCTATACGAATCTCAGATTATTTTTATATACCATGAGCAGATAGATGGCCATTGGACTTGAACTGCAACACTGGTTCTCTCATGAGTCTCCAGCCTGCAGGCCCATCCTGAAGATTTTGGACCTGCCAGCTTCCATTATTGAGTGAACCAATTCCTTGAAATCTCATCTCTCATCTCTCTCTCTCTCTCTCTCTCTCTCTCTCTCTCTCTCTCTCTCTCTCTCTCTCTCTCTCTCTCTCATATATATGGTGTCCCCCAAAATGTATGCACACTTTAGCAGTTGATAACTCACTTAATTTTCACTCCTTTTCAGGTTCAACTGATTTGAAATAATGGTGAAGCTAGACTAGGCTTTGAACAAAGAAAATTTATCCTAAAGTGCCACTTTTTTAAATGGGGATACATAAAAGATAAAGTTTATAGCACAAAACAAGCAACAATTGATGAATTGAGGGTGCACAGATACTAAATAAAATGATTCCATTGCTTCATGTTATCAGCAGTGCCTGGACCAGAATGGTCATCAATTTGAAAACAGGCATTGACAGAAAAATTACTCATTTCTATAGATTCTTTTAAATTTTGAAAATGAACTGTATGCTAATAAATACTAATTTTATAATCATTCAAAGTGTGTATATATTTTTTGGGGACATCCTGTGTGTATGTGTGTGCATATGTGTGTCTCTGTCTCTATACACACACACATATAATGTGTGTATGTATGTATTCAAACACACACTCATCCTATTGGTTCTGTTTCTTTGAAAAATATTGATGAATACAGATCTTGGTTCTTTAGTCCCTGGCAATATAGAAAAATAAATGACTTTAATACATAACATGTAGATATTGTATGGAAATACAATAATCTGTATTATGAGCTCACTGTTTTAACACCTCTGAGTCTCCAGCAATATAGAAAAGTAAATATTGTACTCACTTGTGTTGCTTTTGAGTAAACATCCACTAAGAAGGTTATCACTCATTTCTCCTAAAATCAGTGACATTACAGGAAGACATGCTCCATTTATCATTGATGCCAGTAATCCCAGGATCATGAGTGTGATGTCCAGCGCATCAGCAAAGCGAAACTGAGGAAAATAAACAAAACGGTAGCATTTTGCTGTAAAAAATTAAAACCCAAAACCAACCTACAGTTTTTGCCATCAAGTAAATGTCATTTTATAAATTAATTGACTAAATAAATGAATAAAACAATGGAAAAGTATTTATAAAGTAAAAAAAATAGTCACCAATTTTAAGGAATTACAATGTATATTGAAAAATATAAAGTAGCAAAATCAGTAAAAATTGTAGACCTGTGACACAAGTCAGGTCAGATGTGGATATGAATCAGAAACTTCCTTCATTTGGTTAATTCTGGAATAAATTAAGATATTTCAAAAGACTGCAATGACAATATCTTGATTGATGGACAATGATCTTCAATTCCCTAGGCTTATCAACATCATAGCAATGAAAACTAAGTACAATGAACCTAGTAAAAATCAGTTCACCAAATGTAATAAATTATATTTTTCATTCTTATTTTAAATTCCTCATATTTATTTCTACTTAGGACAACATGTATTCTGTAAATTAAGGTCTACAATAATTCGCAAAGCTGTTTAGAAGAAAGAAATAACAAAGTCAAATATTGATTGCTTCACATTCTATTCTATAGCAAGTCCCCATAACACTATTCCAAAGCCAAAACATGAACTTGAAAATGTGGATTATTTATTTTACTGGGAGAGGTCAAGATAAAATGTATAATGTTACTGAAATGAAATTAGATTTGAATAACAGGAACTTAGTACATATTTTATAAGTGGAAACTGAAAAAACTTAATGTTTTCCCTTCATTCATGCACTAGCTAATAAATATTTATGAATTAACTGCCATACCATTGTACTCATTACTACAGATGATAAGAGGGTATCTGCTCCTCCACCATCCCCAGAGTAGTGTGTTATCTCCTTGATAAAGTTTCTCATGTTCTGCTACTTCCCAGATTTCTTAAAAAATGGACTTCTGAAAAAATACGTACTTTCAAGTGTATTTTTAGTGATATTGATTTGATAGGTTGATTTAGAGATTAGATTAAGTAGAGGAGCTGTTTTGAGAACGCATTTTTGAAAATTTTCCTTAAACATAATGCTAAAGAATTGTGCTGAAACATACTCTGATGCATACATAACTTTTACAAAATATTTAGATAATTATTTTTTATTTAAGAAGGATTTATACAACTTTAAAAATAAAAGCAACTTTTGTCAATATCACTGGAAAATATTGAAATGTAAATAAAAATAGTAAAAGTCATTTACAATTCCACTGGAGGCCCAATGCACGAAATTTGTGCGAGGGGCTTGGCCCTTGCAGCCCCGGCTTCGTTGATAGTTCTGCTGTTCAGCCTAATTAGCATATTATCTCTTTATTATATAGGATACCACTCAGAAATAACCTCTGATAACATTTACGGATCACACATACACACACTCCCACCCCCCAAAATTGGAATCATTGTCTAGTTCTTGTGTTGGTTTTTTCCATGCCTTATTGTGAACCTGTTGGGTTGATTATATATTTTTCCTTTTGGAAATAATACTTTGAAGAATTTTTTAAAAATTCCTATTTCCCCCAAATAGATGTAAACTATCAAACAAACATTCTATACACTACTGACAATTCCCTAAAATTTTTTGATATGCATACTTTCTAACAGATGTTACTTACTATCTCAAAAGGTCCAACAACTTGGTTTCTTACTTTGGGCAGTTGTTCTTGCAGTTTTCTGGAAAGTATATGTTTAAAAGGTAACATTACAATGTGAATGTAATTTGTAACATTTTCTAGTTATTATTGTGCTGAAGAGTCAAATTTCACCCAGGGTAGCAAATTATACCAACACTGCAATTTTAAAAACAAATTTAATCACAGACAATACAAAGATTTTAAGTATAATCCCTGGAAAAGTAAGTTGTCATTGGCTGTTCACATTAGAGTAACAACTGAAGATATACATCTGGAGTGAATTTTTTTATTGTGGTAAAGTACATTTAATTTACAATCTCAACTCTTTTTAAGTGTACTTTTCAGTGGTATCAAGTACATTCATATTGTTGTGTTACCATCACCACTAACCATCCACAGAATACCATGAATCTTGAAAAATGGAAACTCACCACCATTCTCCTTTTTTTGTTTTTTAAGTCTTTATTGATTTGAGAGAGAGAGGAAGGGAGAGGGGAGACAGAAACATCCATGAGAGAGAAACACTAACATTGATCAACCCAGGCATGTGCCCTGACCAGGAATTGAACGAGGATCTTCTGGTGCATAGGTCGATGCTCAAACACTGAGCCACACCAGCGGACCCATTCTACTTTTGTCTCTTGAATCTGACTAGTCTAGGAGACTCATATAAGTGGAATCCTACAGTATTTTGTCCTTTTCTCATAGGCTTATTTCTTTGCATATCATTAGGGTTCATTCAAGTTGTAGCAAATGTTGGAATTTTCCTTCTTTTTAAGTCTGAATATTACTCCATTGTATGTATATACCACATTTTTAAAACTAATTCATTCATTCCTTAATCAATGTACACTTGGGTTACTTCTACTTTTTGGCTACTGTGAATAATGCTGCTAGGAATATGGGTGTACAAATATATCTTCAATTTCTGCTTTCAATTCTATTTTTAACTTCTTAAGGAACCATCATACTGTTTTCCATAGCAGCTGCATCATTTTACATTCCTACCAATCATGCACAAGGAGGTTTCTTCACATACTCACCAATACTTACTATTTTCTGTTTTATTTTTATTATAAAATAAATGAGAAGTCACTTAATTCTATTCCACCTGAGGTTAATAATTTACTTATGTACAAGGCCAATTTTCTCTGAGATGAGTCATAGATGACAAAAAAGTGCTTTAAGATCATAAAAGACCTTCCCCCACTCCAAACACTTAAGACCCAGTAAGCTCTCTTTTGATAAATTTTGTTTCAGGAAAACATTTCTGTCTCTATTGACTTTCATGGAAAGCCTTGGAAGGAGCGGTTGGGTAGTCTTTTAAAAGACCAGAGTTGAATGTGAAGACTCAGAGATACAGAATAGACTGACAGCTTTCAGAGGGGTTTGGGGGTTGTTGTGGGGCTGGGTGAAAAAGATGAAGGGATGAAGCAAATAACAACAACAACAACAACAACAATAACAACAACAACAACAAAGAAACCAACCAACAAACAAACACAAAATACTCATAGACACAGACAGCAGTATGGTAATTACCAGAGGGGAAGGTAGGTGTGGGGAGGCAGAAGAGGGTATAGAGGGGTAAATGGTCGTAGAAGGAGATTTGACTTAGGGTGGTGAACACACAATACAATATACAGACGATATATTATAGACTTGTACACCTATATAATTTTATTAACCAATGTCACCCCAATAAATTCAATAAAAATAAAGATTGTACAATGATAATAATTTTTAAAAAAGAAAGTGAAGAAGAGCACAGGTATGGCAGGAGCTTCCTTCCTGGCTACGACAGCCCTGCATTAATGAACCACAGAATCTAGAGGGGTCCACCTGAGGCTCACAGTTTATACATTGAAATTTAACCCAATTATTATGGTAAAGATGGAAAATTTTAAAACATTTCAACTTTAAATCTCCAAATTAATGGATTATAGGTGAAGAAAAATTTTATAACTTACACACAGACATCCATTCAGTGAAAAAAATAATCAAAACTTAACATTTTATTTTATTAAATGTACCAAGTGGAATGAAGGATCCATAGATAATTAAAATGGAATTCTCTGTATCTGGTAAACTACAAGAAATTCAGAAGAGGTGATATCTGAAGTGCTAATTCAATAAATCCTGTAGCTATTGATTTCCTAAAATTACTATTAAACCAGTTGTAACATTGATTATGTAGAAGTACAGCAAAATGCAAATAGCATTGCTAGTTTTGGAAAAAAATTACCTTTTTTGCTACAGCTGTGAAAAGGATAAGGTATATATGAAGTTGTAGAACACATTTTTGGAGAATTTAGGCAAAACTTACCTATTTCTCTGGCAATTTTCTTGCATCTCTTCAGCTTTTTCATAATCTGCCATCTTCTTTATAACTTAATTATTCTGAAGTAAATATCAACAAATATATCATGACTATGTGAAATTTTATCACTTAGCTGATAAAAGAGTTCTTTATATCCCTAACAGCTTCTGAAAAAACATGCTGCCTCTTCACCCCTCCACCCCAACTGGAGTTCTGGTTATGTATCTTTAGATTTTATCATTGAATTTATGACTTCTTGGTCTCATTTGGGCTTAGATGTAAAGCTAATGAAAATTATAGAAATGGAAAAAAAAAAGAAGGAATATCAAGTTCCATGACAATGCATAGTTTTTCATGACATTGGATTTTATCTCTATTCTGCCACTGATTTGACTGTAATTGATGAAAACTTTAAACTATCTCATGCTTAGTTTTCTCTGTAAAAAAATTAATGCAATAGTGTCTGTGAGTAGTTTGAGGGAGAAGGCCTCTCTAGTTCACCAAATGTAAGCAATTTAGAGGTTCTGCCATATATAAATTAATAGTTATTAAAAGTAGAATAGTTTGAAAACCCACTCATCATTATAATTATACTAAGCATAATGTATCTTCCTTTGGATGACACTTCAGAATCTTAGTTTGTCTTCAGATTGAAATTATTTACATAAATTATCATTTCAATGCAAATGTAATAGAGATGTTTTGACTGAACCTCATTTGTTTTGAGTTAACCTCATGTATTGAGATGATTATACAGAATATGGAGAATCTGAATTTTAACTCTAGAAGTACTAATTAAATCTTACCCGAACATCTGAGAAAACCCCCAACACTTTGAAATAGTAAGTTTCTCCATGAAGAAATAAGACCTAATGGGTCAGTTGTTAGTGCCTGAGAAAGAAGGCATGCACTTCCTTTTCCAGAAGTCAATTGTCCTAACTCCAAATAGGAAATCTTTATAACTACTACACTAACTTTATACCACGTCATTGTTTTGACATATGTGTAGGAAAAGTAATAAAACATACTCTATCAATCATTTTCATTTTATGGAAATTAACAATTATATAATAAGATTCATATTCACAAAAAGAAATAAAAACAACTGAGGCTCACCGTGTTAAATGCATGATCTGTTCGTTTACATCAAAGTCATGTGCGGTTTCTCTTCTCAACAAATAACTAACTATACCTTCATAACTATGCTTTAAAAAGCTTATTTTCTGGTCGTGCTGTAACATCTGATTACAGCGGTTAATTTCCAGCTAAAGCACATTGTGTTCTTCATGTCATACTGCACTCGGGACACAAGGTGAGCAAAGAAAATTCACTGAGCCAAACAAACACTCTTTTAAAAAAAAAATCTGTAGTGTTTATATATACCCAGTTTTCTATTGTTTAGTCCCATAATATTTTTAGTTAGCTGAATTAGTAATTATAATAACTAAAATAAATCTCTTTCATATGTCAGTGGCACAGTAAATAATCATTTAAATAATAGTAAATGACATAGTAAATAATCATTGAGTACAAGGCATTCATTCAGTTACCTCATTGTTACTCACTGAAAATAATCACCTCCTTTTGTGCTTTGGTCGTATCTGTATTATGTGCATTGATACATTCTGCCTTATATTACAACTAGAGACCCGATGCACAAAATTAGTGCAAAAGTAGGCCTTCCTTCTCCCGGCTGCTGGCACCAGCTTCCCTCTGGCACCGGGACACGGGCTTCCCTCGCAGCCCCGGCTTTGTCTGGAAGGTCGTCCGGAAGGACATCTGGTCTAATTAGCATATTATGCTTTTATTATTATAGATTCCTAGTTACTGTATTATATTTATTTAATCTATTCCTTTAGGAAAGTATTGAGCTTATATTGTAAGCCATTAGTTTATAAAAATAAAAAGATAGCTTTCCTTCTCCTGTTCAGTCTGGGAAAACCTCTTCTGGAAGATAGTGTTTGAGGTGAAAGTGGAACTACAAGAAGGAGAATGACATATAAAGATCAAGAAGAGTATCCCAAGCAGGTGGAGATAAAAATGCATGAGACGAAGGAACACAAGATGCAAGAGCATGGGACAATGAAGAGGTCATTATTACAGAGGAAGATATAGGTTGGAAATGACGGCTACTTCTTGTTCCTCTAGATTAGCCAATGTTTTGGAAGAAAAGTAAGTTTGGTTTGAAACATGTAATGTGAGATATTGTTGAGATAATCAGGTAGTAATATCTAACAGTTAGTGGGTAATGTGAGAATAGAACTCTTTGTTGGCCTAAATAATCTGTCACTCTGCCAATCCTTACTGATTGATAACTATGTAGATTATCATAGCAAATATTATAGAGGATACAAAGAAATACAAATTTAGAAAGAGATATTTTGTTTACAAGGGCTCTTGCTTTAAAAAAAAGTTCTGGGTTTGTGTGCCAAGATAAGAAATCAGATGAGAAATTGGGAAGAAATTTTTTGAATGGCAATTAATTCTGAAACATGGTTAATAAGAATAAGATGATGCCTAGCTAAGATAGACAGGTTGGATAGAAAACATGGGATTTTTAATTAGATGAAGAAAGATATAAATTTTATAGAAGCTACAAAGAGAACAAACTAATAGTAGGAAGATCATTGCTGAGTACAGACAAATTTCATAAACAATTTTTATTTCTGTCTTCTCCATAAAGCTATTCGATTGCAGAGCGCACACACACACACACACACACACACACCCACACCCACACATATATGCTCTAAAAATATATATACCCAATGTAATGGTGGATTTTATGCATCCATTTGGATAGGTAATGACACCCAAATGTTTGATTAAACACCAGTCTACATATTGTTGTAAAGGTATTTTTTAGATGTGATTAATATTTAAATCAGTAGATTTTGAGTAAGGCAGATTATCCTTCATAATGTGGGTAGGCCTCATCCAATTAGTTAAAGCCTTAAGAGAAAAGACTGAGGTCCTATGATGAGGAAAAATTCTGTCTCCAGACTCAAGATGTCAACTTCTTGCCAGAATTTCCAGCCTTCTAGCCTGCCCTGAGGATTTTGGTCTTGCCAGCCATCACACTCATGGGAGCAAATTCTTTAAGATCAATCAATCAATCAATCAAAATTTATCTATCTACCCATTCTCTCATATCTATATAAGTATATATAGATAAAGATGTAAATAAACACAATAGGATATATGGATATATAAATATATTGTTCCCCTTTCTCTGGAGAACCTTGTCCAATATACCTAGCAAGACAAGAAGTTATGTGATGAATAGCACATAGAGTGACTGACTAGTCTAGCATCTGAAAAGAACATTATGACCCAAAATGGTTTCACCCTACAGATAAGGAGGGCCCTGAGGTTAGTCCTTGGAGGATAGTTAATATTTCAGTAAGTGGAGATGAGTGGAAGAAGAATGAGAACATAATCTCAGGAATGCAAAGGTAAAGTATCTCACAATAGAGGAAAAAGACCAGTCTGGTTAGAACAAACAGTTCATGCAGAAATGGAGAAAGAGATAAGGTAGATAAGGTTGTAGAAGGCATTAACTTTTTTTTTTTTTAAACTACTGTAATTTTCTGAGAATGAGGGACAGGGCCATTGGTATTTGATACAATTAACCTGATGTCATGGATCGACTGGAAGGATTTGGGAAAGATAAGATTCAGGTAGACTATCATGGTCTAGTTTGATAGCAGTAAGAAAGTCATATTTCAGAGATATTTCTAAAGGAAGGTTGACAGGATATAGATTCAGGGGACAAAAAGAGGAAATAAAAAGTAAAAAGTTCAATGACTAACCTTCAGAAACTGGAAATAAAAGAATAGCAAAGATGAAAACGGAGAAGTTAAGAGAGAAAGTTGGTTTTGAGGATAAGGTGAAATTCAGTTTACAAATATATGTTTGCATTGCTATTAGAATGTATCTGGCATACAGATGAAAATGTGGCACTGATAATTAAGAAAATTGCTTGCTATGGTCACCTGCACAAAAGGAATAATTAAAACTTTGAGAATAAACTTGCTTTACTAACCTATAATGTTATATAAAAGTATAGGGGAAGTGATGTAGTATAGAGGCTAAGAGTTTTGCTTCTATAGAACTTTCTGCAAAAATGCAGATATTTCTGTACTGTCTGATAATGGTAGCCATTAGGCATGTGTATCTGTTGAATATGTGCAATGTGGCTATTAAGGAAACTAAATTTCTAGTTTTATAGAATTTATTTTATTTAAATCTAGAAAGCCACATGTGGCTAATGGCTATCTTATTGGAAAGCACAGTTCTTGGCGTCAACTTGTTTAAACTCAAATTCTGAATTCCCCACTTATTATACGTATCATTTTGGGCAAGCCATTTAATCCTCACTGTATAATACTAAGCACAGCGACTACAACTCAATTAAGGCCTATTTTCCTCTTTTGAATAATGTAACTACTTGCTTCATTTTTGGTCAAATGAGCCATATCAAGTAATACCAGATGTGAGTAAAACATCACTATTTTAAAAAAAGAAGCAAAGTCAGAGTTAGACAGGGGTCATAATGGTGAAATAGTAGCTTTCTACCATTTCTCCCACAAAGAACACTGATTTATACAGTCACTCACAGCCTTTGTGGAAGTCTAGGAGTTCAGCAAAGAAGTTCAAGGACACTGTTGAAGCAAAAATTCCAATTTGAATGGATTGAAAAGGGTAAACTGGGTGGGAAGCCACTAAAAATACCTATTTCTTTCACAACCTACCCATAACAATGAGGTGTGCTGTGACTGGGGGTAGGGAGCAACTGGGAGAAGACCAGCGGGGGCTCAGAATGGAACATATGAAAGGAATGTAGATCCTATTAACCCTATGGGGTGGACTCCATCAGAAAGCCTACTCATGAGCTGCTGGGGATGCCTTGCCTGAAGAACTCCCCCAACTGGTCAATGGACAAAGTTTTAAAAAAAGTTTTTGTGAGAAAGTTTCTTTTAGTGACACCATGGACTTGCTTCTGTTTTATGGCCCAAAGTATCAACCAAATTCTCAATAGGCTTGGTTACCACATTTCCCCTGAATTCTAACCCTTGTTCATCTGACATCCATGGGAATAGAGTGGTCAGTTTACTTTGGTTTGAGCCTAAATGAATGCTTTAAAGTGACTCTTTAAAGAAACCCATTAAATCCTCCCACTCTGAAAGTGTTCTGCCAAGACTAACTCAAAGCCACAAAAGATTTCCGATTGGTTCCAAGTTGGAACCTGTAAGAACTGTGTGGGCCTTCAACTCAGCAAAAATTCCATCTTTAACAAAACTCAGAATATTAAACATAAGAATACAAAGTAATTTTCCAGACCAAAGAGCATTTGGAACTCTACAAGGAAATTCCCCAAGTGGAAGTCCTTTTGAATGCCGTGAGAGGATCACAGTGATCTCTGGAGACAAGACAAGGTCTTGGACAGAGCAGAACTTTGACCCTGCCATGGAGTCATTTTGTGATCTGGGCCTAGGTACACAGACTGTTCATGTTTCCTCTGTTTCCTAATAATGTAAGTGATTATAATGATGGCAAACAATTTGTCCACTAGCTATCTCTTCACATTAGGAAAAATTACTTTACTCTTTAAGCTAACCATCGTAATAACAGCTTCTATACATTAGTAGTAATTGTAGCATGTTTAGGTGGGTGGTTTCTTATATATTACCTCTATTCTGAGCAGTACTCTTCTGTACTCTGAAATATATTATATAGAAGAGTCAATAAATATTAGGTATTACTATTATGCAAAGAGGCAATCCAGGCTTAAAAAACTTAAAAATCGTTGTCAAGTTGACAACCATTATAGTGGCAAAGCCAGATTTGTTTACTCCAAAACCTATTGCTTTTAGCCATTGTACTACTCTGCCATTTTACAAATTTGAAACCCACTGTGAGCTCTAAAGTTTACAGGAGCATTCTAGGGTACACGAATTCCTTGGTTTCAAAGGTAAAAGAAACTCCTACCTTCTCAGTTGCTTTGAGGCTCATCCCCCCCACCTCCTCCATAGTCTGAGCCAATGCTCACAGCGAATGACAAAGTTGAACCTCATTTATAAACTGGACAATATCCTGTACCCGCTATCTCATATGCACATTGTGAGGATATAATGAAATGATGTGTGTGAAAGAGCTCTGGAAACAATATAGCAATTTCCTTACAAATGTAAGGCATCAATGGGTCGTAGTGCTTCTACCCTATCTTTTAATAACAAGACCTACTATTTACTTAACCCTTACTCTTTGCTAGGTATTGGGCTAAATGCATTATATACCATTGCCCCTTCAATGCTCACCATAATTCTGTGAAGGTGCATTGTAATCCCATTTTCAAGATCAAGAAACTGAGATTCAAAGTGTTTAAATTGCCCTAGCTAAGATAGGGCAAGTTAAACTTAATGACTGACCTGAAATTTTTACGCATTTATTTCTGGACCTGAAAAGGGTGAAATCATAATAAAAAATAAGTATATCTATCTCTAGATATCTGTCTATCTAGATATATTGATATACACATATATAATTTATGTAAAATTAATATTATCAGCTCAATGTTTAGACAGAAGCTGCTACTAAAATATACTTTAGGACCCAAGCTGACAGCTGATTGCACACATGGCTCAACAATGAGTCTTTAGAAGCAGGGAAAGTAGGCCGCTGGTTTCTCTGTGTTTATTGAATTGTGATTCTTGGAACACCTGTGTCAGGATGCAGACTGCTTAATAAAAATGCAGATTCTTGAGCCTCTCTTCAGACTACTGAGTCAGAATCACTGGAGAACAGGACCCCAAAATATGCATTTTTAACAAGTACTACACATGATTTTATTCAAATTAGAATTTGAGGTCATTGCTTAAAGTAGTGGACACTGGCTTTATTCCTAGTTGTTTTTATATACAGAATATTTTTAAAGTTCCTCTTCTAAATGGAGGATAAATAACTTCTTAGGGACAATGATGTTTTTATTTCATAATATGAATTATTAAAGATTACATTATTGTGGCTCTGATGGGTAAAATCTCCCAGTCACACAGCCAGCATTCATCATCTATTTTGTTCACCAACAGGCCATCAATTCTATTCTAATTTAAATATCAATGAAAAGAAAAGATATAACTTGTTACCAGATTAATTTCCTCCAGGCAAGGAAACATCAGCCAGTCACATGTGGGGGCTATTTGCTTGTTCATAGCTCTTTCTGTAAATAAATGACAAGATTAAATCACCAGATCTAAATGAATTAGGCAAGTTGTTCAAAGCAATCAATGCCTTTCTCCTTTGAGTTTTATAAAGATTTCTGAAATCATTTCTAATCCACAGAGGGAAAATTACTTTTCCTTTGATGACTCACAGTATTATACCCATATCAAAAACAGATTATAGAGACTTCTGTAAACCACAAGTCCAACTTTAAAGACTTTATTACTGAAGTTTTTCTAAAAAAATATGGAAGTGATTTATTCCTAAACAGTCTCTATGGAATTGAATTTTCCTCTTTCCTGAAGTCTTGCTTTAAAAAAAAGTATCTCAAGGAAACCTCTGAATATTATAAAAACAAACATTAGATTAATAATACATTTACTAAAAAAAGCTATTTTGCCAAATCTATATATATATATAAGCCTAAGTGACCGTTGGACCATTGACGGTTGGACTGGTCACTATGATGCATACTGACCACCAGGGGGCAGATGCTCAATGCAGGAGCTGTCCCCTGGTGGTCAGTGAGCTCCCACAGCTGGAGTGCTGCTCAGCTGATTGATGGGCACCAGACGCCTGGCAAGTGCAGCTGTGGTGCGAACCTCTCCTTTGGACACCCCCCCTGTGTGCCCCTCCCCCATCCAGACCAGGACCAGAATCAGGACTGACTGGGTGCAAGCCCACAGCCGCTTCTTGGTCATGGGCACACTGGTATCACCCTAGGATGGGTGCGGAGACTGCAGCAGAGCTGCAGCAAGCCTACTGAGTGGCAGGCGCAGCGGGGCTGGCATGAGCGGGAGTGGAGTGGTGCCCGGCCTGGGCTCCTCCCGGGCTGCCTGCCGCTTCACCCACTTCTACCTCCCTTGCGGGATGTTGGACTGCCAGTTTCGGCCTGATCCCCACAGGCCACGCAGAGGGACCTTAGTAGTTAATAAAATATTAGATTAATAATATATTTACTAATAGAAGCTATTTTGATGAATAGTTAATAAAATTGCCAAGGTTTTAAATTGTACTCAGGACTTGTTTTAATCAGGTATGGTAAGACATATAGATACAGAAATGACTGTCATGAAGGAAGATGTTTATACTCTCAGATCCCTAGAACATGAAATAAGGTACTCTACACAGGGCCACACCAGGGTTGGCCAGGAAGGAAGAGCCTTCACTGTGGTTTCCAGAGGAAAGGCATAGCAACACAGCATAAGCAGGCTTAGAATTAGCTAGTTTGAATAATTTCAGTGAACTTGGGTGTAGGGGATGTCTCTAGTTGTCTGGCACCTGATCTTGGACTGATTTGGGCAGGGGATAATGGCTTGCTCAGCATGTGGCAGTCCATTAAAGGAGATGGAGGAAGCTATAGGCTCTGGATTGTTGGTTTTGAAAAGCACTCCAGGATGAATTGTTTGCTGTCTCTAAGAATTAGCTAACCCTGAGAAGGGCAAGCTAATTTTTATCTCTGGTAAAAGATATCATAGCATTAATAGAATTTAAATATGATATGATGTGTTATAATTTAACATAATATAACTTAGTTTTACTTGATCTTTATTGTAACCTTGAGTTTAGACTTTGAGTAATCTAACTTGTCAATTAAATTTTTTCTCTCTATAATCAGCAAGGCCCCAAGATGTTAAAGCATCATAAACATACAGAAAATAAAAATCCATGATCAATACAGGGGAAGTCCTTGTGCTGTTACTATAAAACAGGACAAATTACTGAATTCATATACTAGATATACTTGTAGCATATGTGAGTGAGTTCTTACAACTAATTCTATTTTGAGATCATGTGTTAATGTTCTATCCTGAAAAAGTGAAAATGTATTTTTAAAAAACAATAGCTTTAAATTCTAAGTAAACTAAATATTATAATGACATTTTTAAATTTAGAGCAAGAAAAAATATATTAAACTCTACAGCAACATTTGGCCTCCAGGTCCATCTGTTCTGAAATTCTGTGTGTGGCCAAAGAGAAGTAGTAATTGGTTTGCTTCCTTGGAAGACCTAACACTTATCAGGAGTTAGAGATGGAGGACAACTGAGAAAACTTGTAAATGTGAACTGCTACATTTCAACAGTTGCCAGAATAGGCATGGAAGCAGAGGTTAGCTAAGATTTCATTTTTGTTTTTAATTTTTTTTAATGAAAGGCATATTTCCCCATATAGAGCTAATGCTGTCTAAAGAACCTATGAGAAAAGTGAAGCTAGATAAAGGGCCCAGCTATGGGGTATATTAGTAAGTGATTAGAATATAGACAAAAGGGATAGGAGGAAGTTTTCCTTTTATCTTCCTGGAACATCTATGAGAGATTTTATGTTTCTTAGAAGTCTGTACCACAAAAACTGTAAGGCCTCAATATGAAGGGCTGCAGGGTAATGGCATGAATTGTTTTAGTACTAGTACTTTGAACAAGGTTAACTACCTGGTTCTTCTTCAAATTTTATGTATTAAACAACAACAACAAAACTGACTATGCCTGAGGGGAGTGTATTATTAATTAGAACTCTTTAGGTTACAAGTGACAGGAACCCAATGGCAAATAGCTAAATGAAAAACAAAAGTCTAGGGGCTTTGCTAGCTTCAGGCACAGCCAGACTCGAGGACTAGAATTATCCCTCCCAAGTGTCTCTCAATCCTGGAGCATTAAAAAAAAAAATAAAAAAAATACAGACCTACTGGACAGAATCTCTGGTAAAAGATATCATAGCATTAATAGAATTTAAATATGATATGATATGTTATAATTTAACATAATATAACTTAGTCTTACTTGATCTTTATTGTAACCTTGAGTTTAGACTTTGAGTAATCTAACTTGTCAATTAAATTTTTTCCCCTCTGCTCAGAGCATGTCCCTGTTAGTGGCTGCTACTGCAGCCTGGACTGCAGATGAAGATTTGGAACAGAGCTACAGCCAACCTGCAAAGGTCATTAATGTGAGCACAAAACAGACCTTTGTTTAACCCTCTTTGATTTTGGGGAGACTATGCCCCAGCCTCCATTCCCTCTTCTACAACAGATTGAAGAGTGAAAATTAGAACCCAGGTCAGCCCATGCCTTGCTATTTCTATAATACTGATTGGAGAAGACAGCTACATCTGTCTTAGGTGGGAAGGGGATTATTGGCTCCTATTGCTATGGTCAAAACTGGGGCAAGGTGTGTTTTTGGTATACCTCACTGGAATTTAGAATAGAGATCTCAAATTTCTTCCAATCACAAAATTCTATTGTTTTTTTTATATTTCTAAAGTAATCACTGTCAATTGATGCTAACTGAGCTAGTCCTATTTGTGGGGTTATATATTTGAGGTCTAACTGTGGTATTAATCTGTGGAACTGACTGGGAAATAGACCACAGTATAGGTATATAGCATTCCTTATATGGAAAAAATTTGTTAAGTTCCAGGTTATAGGCAAAAAAGGTCAACTTTTAAAACAAGGGTGCAGATAAGGTAAAACTTAGACTACTCAGATGATACTCTCCAACACAATTTATATATATACTGTGATTCACATTCTGCCCATAAGAGGGCCACAAAAATCAGTACTTCACAATATTTTCTTGTGATAAATTTGTTTACATATTTATTCCTAGAGTGATCTTTTTCCTCCACAAATCCAGATTATCTTCACAATTTATAGAGTTAGAAATCATTTTTCAAGTTCTCTATGTAAAGATACTATCAGTCTGTTCCAATTCTTCTAAACCCTTGATTACTATTCAAATTTCAACATCTACAGTAGATTAGAATTCCTATCTCATTTTCAGAGATTTAAAGCAGTTTTCCCAAAGTCATTATTTTGTAGTTTAAGCACCTGAAACAAAGAGAGACGAGGTCATTTTAATCAGGATCACAGATAGCTGAAAATTTAAAAACCAGCATTTTGGTTTTTTACAGTATCAAACTGTAAACATGAGGATAGTTATTCTTAGTAAAATGTAAATAATAATAATAATAATAATAATAATAATGATACTACCTACTCTGGGCCCGAATTTTATTGTACATGATTCTATTCAATCCTGAAAACATCCTGACAAGTTATATGCCATCCTAATTGTTTGAGATAAGGAAATTGAGTTCCAGAGACATTACTGTCATAACTACCATGTGACTTTAATGGGAAGAACTGGCTTCTGATCCCAAGTTCCTTGGAAGCTGAAGTCCACAGCTTTCCTCTATACCACACTGCCTTTCTCCCATTTGGCTCTGAAATGAGTTTCTACTCTGGCTATCAAATTTATCATCTCAAGTTTCTTTCTAAATTACATATTTTATTTCCAAAATAAATATTTATGCATGTAAACTTCATTTTAACAGGAAGCGGAGCATAGTTGCCATGAAAGCTTCTGGTGATCTTCCTACGGGAAAGGGAAGTTGTGGTTTATAAGGAGCACATGTGGGGACCCCTAATAAGCAGTTTGTGGGCCGTTGGACCACAGGAGGGGGTGGGGAGGCATTGGGAGGAAGGCAGAGCACATAAATTAAAATTTGAAATCCCTTCAAAAGCAAGCATAATCGATGGGAATAATTTGGATTCATTGAATATTCTACAACATTCTCTTTGGGAATGCCTTTTTCCAAGTATTAAAAAGTCAGAAGGCATACAACTTTCCAACCACTAGATGTCACTGCTGCTCATGAAATAGAATTGCCCAGGCTCAGGGGAACTCGCTTTTAAGTGTAGTCTGTTGCTTCCTGTCCTCCTGCCTGAAGTTTACCTTTCAACCAGGAGCCATGAGAGATGTACAAGAGACCAAACACATGGGTCCTAACAAGGAACCTGTATTTTTCTGTCAAGAGACAAGACAAACCTATAGAAATAGTTACAGAATATTGCAGAGTGTGCATTCATTTGTGATTAGTTGCAAATATGAAGGGTAGAGGTAACAGGAGCTATAAAATCTGAGAGAGAGAAATAATTGTAAACTGGAGTGGCTGTGGAAGGTTCCCCTGATGTGGGAATTGAGTGATGTTCTAATGGATGAATAAGAAATGGCTAAGGTAGGAAGAGAGCCATGTCATCCCGCGGAGGAATGACATGAGCACAAGCATGGACATGGACATACACACAGAGTCCAGATGAGATGGAAGATGCCTTTAGCGAAGAGTGGAGGTCGGCTGTGGAGGAGACGAGATTTTACTGGATCAGAAATAACACAGAGGAGCGCTGGAACTTACCCTCCCTCCTGAATTTGCCTCTAAAATTTTGAACAGGATTGTAATGTGACAAACATTTCATTGTAGGAAGATGAACTGGGCATTGGGGTCAGGCACCAATGATGAATCACGACTTACATTGCTCCCTTGTAAACATTATTTGCGTTTTCTTCCCTATGTAAATGGTGTTTCCTTCTGTTTTTGAGAAACTGGTCTATTTGTCATCTGCCATGTTCCTCTCCCGCCAAATCTTGTTCTGGAAATAGCAGCGATACCCACCTCTTCTCCAACATAAAACTGGCACCTGCTTGTCTTCACGTAGAGCAGGGACATGGGCTTCTGCTCTGGTCTTGTCCCCAGGGACTCACCTTCCTCTGGCTGACCCATTTTACTAGTAAAATAATCTGAATTTGCCCTCTCAGTGGTTCAGCCAGTCAGCTCCCCTTAAAAAAAAAAATGCTTTCACCCCAGTGAGGGCACATCTCCAGGCGACGGCTCCTCTATTCCAGTTGTGGTGATCCAGGTGGACGACTGTTTCAGGGGTTTTCCGCTTTGCCCAAACTCCACCTCATCAAATTCTGACAGAATAAAAAAAAAAAAACCCACCACCACCCAAACCTTTCAGACTCTTAGGACCCTTTTAGGTGCTCTGAGGTGAGGGCAGGTCGGCTGACGGGGTGGAGAAGGTGGCACTTCTTGGGCCGCATTCAGAGCCTGTCCTTGTCTGGCGGCTGGATGTTGCTGGAGTCGAAGCTGTTGGACTTCATGGCCGCTTGGTGTTTGCCCAGCCGCTCAGCTTCCGGGCGGGCCCACTCCCGCATCAGGCAGCCGGACAGGGCACGAAGGTGCTGCCAAGGACCAAGAGCATGGAGAAACCAACAAGGCGACGACTTGGATGTGCCGGAGGGCCACGTGGGGTCCTTGTGGCAACGCGGGAAGCCTTCTTCACACAGAGCAGCGGTCCTCAAACTTTTTAAACAGGGGGCCAGTTCACTGTCCCTCAGACGGTTGGAGGGCCGGACTATAGTTTAAAAAAAAACTATGAGCAAATTCCTATGCACACTGCACATATCTTATTTTGAAGTAAAAAAACAAAACGGCAAAAACACCCGTATGTGGCCCGCGGGCCGTAGTTTGAGGACGCCTGACACAGTGGCTTCAGGCCTCCAGATCCGGGTCCTCCTGAGGCCTCCAGGCACTTCCGCTTCCGGCGGCGGCATGGGTGTTTCAGGCGGCTCCGCTTTCCCTCCATGCTGGAAGGCCTGGATTCCTACACAGCTAAGTGGAGGATGGAAACACCCTGGAGAGCGGTTCACGGTAAGGAGACCGTGCGCAAGTGTTTTCCACCCATGATTGGCAGTCGGTGGAGGCGGATAGAAACTATGCGGGTTTCTCACTGCGTGGGTGGGCAGTGGGCGGCCCTCTCCCTCCCCCTCTCCCCCCTCCCCCGCGTCCACTACCTAGGTCAACCTGTTGTTAAAGTGGACGAGAGCCGTAGGGCCCCAGGCCCAGTTCTCTCACTTGGTTGTCTCTAGTTGTATATTACGTGGTTCTGAATGGAATGAACTTAAAAACCTAGAGGCTTAAGACTTGTGAATGGGTCCCGCTGGAGTGGATCAGTGATTGAGCCTTGACCTGTGAACCAGGAGGTCGAGGTTCGGTTGGAGTCCAGTCAGGGCACATGCGTGGTTTGCGGGCTGGCCTGGGGCGTGCAGGAGGCAGCCAATTAATGATTCTCCTCATTGATGTTTCTATCTCTCTCCCTCTCCCTTCTGAAATCAATAAAAATATATTTAAAAGCAAACAAACACACTTGTGAATGGCTTCTCATTGTTCTCAGGACAGGGGCCCTGCATCCTCACCTAGTCTCACACTTCCTGGGATGCCTTTGTGCTGTGCCATCTGCCCTTCTTTTACTTCCTTGAGTTCACCATGCTCTGTCCTTCAGGTGCCCTGTTCATTTTATTCTGCCTGGAACTCCTCTCCACCCCTTTCCCCCTCTCAACCCTGACTCCAGGTGAACTCATACTCATTCTTCAGCTTCAGTTCAACTCTAACTTCCTCGGGGAAGGCTTCCCCAGTTATGTCGGCTTCTTTATGATATGCTTTCATAGAATCAGGTGATTTCTTGTCATAGCATTTATCCCTTCTTACTTACATCTCATATTTGTGCAACTGTTTGATTAAACTCTTTCTCTCTTACTGCAATGTAAATTACTTGGTAACAGGGTCTCTGTCTGCATTTGAGGGACAGTAAAAACCATGCTTCTCTACTCTGTTTCTGTTGATCCCACAGGGAGTGGTGGTGAGGTGGTGAAGAAGCTGGAAGTTCAGGGTTAAATTCCTCTAGATAAGAGGATTCCAATCCTTTTAGCGTCATTCTGCGTTGCCTGAGAAAAACAACTTTACATTTCAGTAACATGTCATGCAATACTGAGCCACTGCCGTCTGGGCTCTGTAGGACAGAGAGACATTAACATCTTACAATCTGACTGTTGCCATTAAATGGCACGGGGCTATGATTGTTGTACCCAGTAAGTGAGATAAAGCTAAAAGTGGCCAAGCCATTCTGAGGATATTTCCACAAACAATAAGACCTTTCCTGAAATGACTAAATTCATTAGAGATTCTTGGTCAAGACTTATAGATTACTGCCTAGAAAAATAGAGGCATCTATGGCAGTCTGGGACACATAGCTTGTAGTGGTCTTACAGTTTATGAGTGTGGTCAAGATAGCAAGTATTTTGTGCAGTGACAGAATTTTCCTATGCCCAGCTTACTGTGTGGGTAAGTCATGTTGATGGCTTGTGAATGACACATTCTTTTTTTTGGCTTTATTCTGGTAACCCCCTCCTAGTAGACAATGAGTCAATCAAATGATCTCATGCAACTAATAATGTGATTATATCAGGAAAGAGCATTGTTATGGAAGATGATTAAAAGCATTTTATATTGTTACTAGTGTCCCGGTGCATGGATTCATGCACCTTGGAAGGAAATTAATTAGAAGAAATATTTTAATATCGCTATTCGCCCTTTCTCTATAATAGAAGTGTCAACCAAATTCACAATCGACAATGACAGATCAAAACACACGTGTGCGATTGGCCCCAGCAAGAGCTTTATATGTATCGTGCATGCGCGAGTCAACTTAGCCTTTTATGTATATAGATAAACTTGCTTAATTAGACCTGCTTTCTGATTTAGCTAAACTTTTTCCAGCCCAGTGAAGCACCCCAACT
The DNA here is from genome assembly GCF_027574615.1 of Eptesicus fuscus. NCBI lineage: Eukaryota > Metazoa > Chordata > Mammalia > Chiroptera > Vespertilionidae > Eptesicus > Eptesicus fuscus. The sequence continues at coordinate 15,006,157 of NC_072486.1, forward strand.
TCTCTTTCAGGTAATTGTCAGCAACACAGCAGTAAATATCAATACAAAAGCAGATCATTATTGTAGATCACTCGGGGAAAACAAAGGATAAAATATTTAACTGTAGCAGTGTTTGACTATATTCTGCACAGTGAGAAAATCTGAAGTCATTTTCAAGTTCCACCATGTCTTACTTCTTTTCAGTTGGGTCAAGTTTCTAAACTTTCTAAATCTCTGTTTTTAGGCTAAAGTAAAGAAAATAGGATTTTACCAAGTCTGCTATCTACCTACTCCAGGATTTCTGTGAGGATCAAATGAGATGAGGCATGGGAAACGCTTCATAAACATTTGGTTAAACTGTAAAATGTTTGCATCTGGGTATAAAGCAAGTCATGTTCCTGGGCTGAAGAAACTGCAAGGAGGCTAGTTGCTAGGGAGAGGAAGCTGGGCATTGCTACCTGATGTCATTACCTGGCGCTCATAGCGACTGTTTGTGGGCTGAGCTGGGCTGTGGGCCGCATTTTGTGCCATGGAGTCTTGGCAGCATTGGCTGCGATTTGGTGGGGTGTCGCTCTGGGGTGGTGGCAGGGCCTGTGTCCCACTTGGGGGTAGCTGAGTGTTGGTTTGTTGGCACCAGGTCTGTGGTGCCATTTATTTTTAAACTAGAGGCCTGGTGCATGAAATTCATGCATGGGTACAGTCCCTAGGCCTGGCTGGCGATTGAAGTTCGAGCGTCTGGTGTGGAAGAGCAGGTCCCAGCTGACCTCTGGGCCCTGGGAAGCACCTGGGCCCCTGGGTCCTTGCGCAGCCCCCTCTGCCTGGGTCATCAGCCCCTGCCTGGCTCCCTCAGTGCCTGGGAGCTGGGCAGCAGCACCCCCCCGCCCCCACTGCTGCCACTGATCACCATCGGCAGGGCGATTGGGCCTCACTCGCATGTGCCTTGGCCTGGTGCCGCCTGCTCATCTGCTCCACCATCCCGCTATGGTCCCGTTCTTATCAGGGCCAGCAGCACCTCCACTGCCGCCCGCTGCCAGCGCCATATCACCAACACCTGCCATGTTCTGCGCCGCCCCCTGGTGGTCAGCGCATGTCATAGCGAATGGTTGAACTCCAGTCAAGGGGACAGTTTGCATGTTAGACTTTTATTATATAGGATGGCCAGTGTGTGTCATGGCAGCTCCTGTGTTGGATGTCTGCCCCTGGTGGTCAGTGCGCATCACATACCGGTCGGATGGACAGACACTTAGCCTTTTATATATATAGATATATTTTATGTTTAGCATTGTGTCTGGTTGTATATTTAAAAAATAATCACAACCATATTTCCAATTCCCCAGGCTGTTCTAAAACATTGCCATACTCCCTCAAGAGTTAAGGTCTTTTTTCTTCTCTTTGGAGTTGGGTGGCATTTTGTGGTTGTCTTGGCAAAGAGAATGTGATAGAAGTGATACTGAATGACTTAGAAGGATAGTTAAAAAAATGTGATATGGCTTTCACCTAGTTTACTCTTTCTCAGGATGCTCACCCTCACAACCCAGCCACCATGTTGTGAGGAAGTTCAACCCACAGCGACAGGCTAGGGGTAGGTTTATAAGCCCATGGAATCAGCTAAGGTCTCAGCTTACTACAGTTATCAATACACGTATGAGTAAGCCTCTGGCTGATTCTAGTCTCAGCCTTTGAGCTCTCCCAGATGATGGTAGGGAGAGCAGAGATGAGGTGTCCCCAAAAAGCTCTGTCCAAATTGCAGCTTCATAAGCACAATAATTGCTCATATAAGTTTTTGGGTGGCTTGTTATACAATAGTAAATAATTGGAAAATCAGTCCTAAACAGGAAGCAAAGCATTCTATTTCAGCTTGCCTCTGTGCTTTTGTTGATTCTATTTCTTGGGTCTGAAATATCCTTTCTTTTCTCTCCTCTCCCATTCCTTTTACTTGTCTAACTCTCCTGTTTGTTCTTCTTGAATCAACTCAGGTATTAATCTCTTTAGGAAGACTTTTATACTCCTTAGTCAAATGCCCCTCCTATTTGTCTAAATCCTAATACCAGTCCTAGTCACTTGGGCTTTCAGGATCCATTTAAGTGTATGATGTTTACACCAGTTGGTGCATTCATCTTGATATATTATTCATCTTTGTGTTATTCATCTTTGTACACTTGGAAACTAACATAGTGCCTGGCTCCACCATCTACTTCCTACCTGTGTGGACTTAGCCAAGTTAATAAATGTATCCAAGACTCCCTTTCCTTATCTGTGAAGGGAGATAAAAGGTCCAACTCATAGTGTCTTGTGAGGATTAGAAGATAAAGTCATCTGAGGTTCTGGCACATAGTAAGTACTACATAAATGCTATCACAGTTATCAGAGTAACCTCAAAATAGGTGGAAACACCCAGAATTCCAGAAAGCATATCCAACAGAGATCCTGACCCCACTTTCCTTCTCATCCACTGGGCAACTTGGAACCAATTACTTTTTCCCCACAAGATAATTTTCTCTAGACACTACCCATAGAGGGAGGGAGGGTATAGTTTAGAAAGGGAGTTGATGAGTGGGTTTTGACACTCACAGCAGAAGCAAATTTTAAGAATTTTTAAATTCCTAAAAGCCAAGTTCTTTAGACAGATAGGTGCTTTAAAGTTCAAAAGCTTGGCTTTGGATATCAGAATCCAAAGTTCTGAAGGTAATAAGGCAGAGAAATTATGTCCAAATCATCTGAATGTCTGATTATATAAGAATTAATGGGAGAGACTCAGATCCTGCCCTGAATTCTCTCCCACCTCCTAAGCAGAAGGGAATTGGTACATGATATCTTAGGGTACATAAGCCGGAGGAGACTGGAAGCCTTTTAGAAGCCCCATGGTTATCATGGGGCCAAAACAGCAGACCAGCCATGGCATGGTAAAGAGCCTAAGCTAATAGCTCGGGTCCCTTGTACCCTAGAGGTGAGAGAAAGGATCCAATGGGGATGTAAATTACTGAGAGAGATCCAGTGGACTTGAAGGAACCTGAGGCAAGAAAGGAAGGCATGTGTGTGTGTGTGCGTGTGTGTGTGTGTGTGTGTGTGTGTGTGTGTATGACTGCCAGAGGCCATTGTCACCAGCAACTGCCAGCTCATGACAATAAGCACCTGTTGAAGAGATTTATAGCTCAGTAGACACCAGATATTGTCATAGTTACATTTTTTTTTTTTAGGGGGTGGGGGTGGATATGGTTGATGTTAATTCCTAGGTGTGAGGGAGTAATTTGAATATAACTTATTTAGTCAGAGACTTTTTTTTTCCTTCCATTACTCTGCCTTTAGAATGCAAGGGGTCTTTTGCTTTAAGTTAATGGATAGCATGGTGATGTCTAGACTATTGCAGTAGCACCCCTCTGCAAGCCCAATTAGTAGATTTAGGGCAATCTCTTTCATGTGGTTTACCAGTAGTCTCAGCCAGCTTCTCCCCAAGAAACCAATGCACAAGCTTTTGTGGAGGCCAGCGGAAATATTCCTCTTTTGGAGACGTGCTGCTTTCTTAGAATTTACTTGTGGCTCTCAGCATGGTCGACCTTCTTATCACTGTAATTTAGAAAAGCACATGCTGTTCTCAATAATCTTGGCAACAGACTTTATGAGAAAATTTTGTGGAAGTTGTCTTTTCCAGTTATAGCTAAACCACCAGGGTCAAGTTCTATTTAGCACTGGTGAATATAGTTGCAAAGCCTGCAATATCCAGAGATAAAGCACAATAGGGGGAACAGCATAGAGGAGCAGTTCTAACAGGGGGAATTTATTAGATTGTCTAGGTCTAGGTTATTGTCCTATCTCCAACAGTTTCTAGCTCTAAGGCCCAGAAAGGTATTTTAGTTCTCTGTTTTTCAGGTTTTTTTTTTTTTTTTTTCTGTAAAATAGACTTTCCTTGTGAGATTTTGGAATTAAATAAAAATGCATACAAAGCACAATGTCCAGAATTTTGTAAGTTCTCAAGGAATGCTGGCTGCTATTATCATGTTTATTATTATTCTCAGCATTGATAGTGGCAGAAAGTATAGACATTTCCTGGTGCTCCATCTACCTTGTAATCTGAACACTTAATTTTGTGTGTCTGGAAGCCAGGTGCTGATAATCTAGATTGAAAAACTGCTCACTAAATGTTTCCCCTCTATTTTTGAGCACACAGAGGGATGGCACTTACCCACCTGCTTGAGTGTAGTCATGACCATATGACTTGCTGGAGTTAATAAAATAAGAGTAATGATACTTGTCACCTCAACCAATGACAGTCCAGATGGTGCAAGCCCTAAGAGAGAACATCGGGTGCAGAAAACCCTGCCAAAATGTGATAGATGTAGCATAAATGAAAAATAAACTTTTCAGCTTTAAACCACTGACATGACTGAAATGATTGAAATGTGGTTGTCATTTGTTGTTACAGCTTTACTTAGCTCAACTCATCCCAGCAAGCACAGAAGAACAAAGTCAATAAAACCTATTTTAATTTTTGATAATTGTTTTGTATAGCATCCTTTTGTCATTTAAAGAGGTTTTTTTCTTTTTATTGTTCAGAAATTATTTTGTCACAATCAACTATTTTTTGTTCAAATTACCAGAAATTATTAATTCATAATTGTTTTGCAATATCATATTGCACTAATTTTAGCTTTTGCATTGTGAGTTTTCTTTTGTGGCTATTGTTTCTAACAAGCTCAATTTGCTTATGTCAAAATTTTGGAGATATAAATTCCATTAGGGAGATGTGAATCTTGTGTAATTTTCTAGTCAATAATAAAGGTTTATTAGAAAGGGAGCAGTGCATAGAACAACTGCCACTGCTATGTTACTTGGCATAAGTTTCCTAACTGTCTCTGTGTTTCACTGCTCTCATCTATAAAAAGGGATAATATTAGTATCCACCTCATAGGATGCTTTATAATATCCCATGACTAGAGGCCAGTGCACAAATTCGTGCACGGGTGAGGTTCTTCAGGGTGGCCTGCGGAGATCGGGCCTCAGCTTGCGCCCCCAGCCTCGCAGCCCCAGCTCGGACCCCCAGCATCACAGCCCCGCAGCCCCGCCTGGCACCCAGCCTTGGCCTACTGCCACCCCCTCACCTGCTCCACCATCCCACCGCAGTCACGCTCTTGTCGGGGCCCATCGGGGCTGGCAGTGCCTCCACTGCCGCCTGCTGCCAGTGCTGTGTCGCCAACGCCCGCCATGTTCCACACCACCCCCTGGTGGTCAGCGCATGTCATAGCGAGCAGTTGAACTCCAGGTCTCCTAGTTGAACAACCGCCCAAGGGGACAATTTGCATATTAGGCTTTTATTATATAGGATAATTCTGTGATTAATCCTATGGAGAGGGCTAATAAATTACCTTTTTAAAAAACTCTTAGAATAGTGTCTGGAACTATAAAAATGGAATATTATATACAGGCTTAACTACTATAAACTTTTTGTTTATTTGTACAAAATATAATTATTTTTGCTCTGCTCTTGTAGCTATAAATTCTGTCAACAAGATATGTTTTAATCAATTTTTAATCTCTAAAAAATTTCTCATGACTAATACATTTATTTTTATTTTTAAAATTTATCTTAATTGTTGAAAGTAATATAGATGTCCACTCTCCCCCTCTCCGCATTGACCCCTTCCTCCATTCTTTTTTCTTTTGTTCCCTTGCTTGTGAGTTCAAGTAATGCCAGATGTTGGGTGACATTTAATGCCAGTGGGTCTTGATCCGGCATCTAGAAGGGTTCTGGAATCTGGAGAAGGCTGTGCGTAGATTAAGTAAGAGTCCAGAGACAAAAGATAATTTTGAAAGGCATTGGGGATCAGAGGAGCTTTAGTTAAAAGAGCTGAGTTCTCCTTGTCTCAGGACCCCTTGCTTTTTATTAACTCAATTTGTCCTAAGTCAAGTTGGAGATACACTTCAAAGGGTAGGGTTTCCGTACAGAAGCATTGTCAGAATGGGGAATAGCCTATGGCTGTTCAGGTGTTTGGCCAAAAGGAGGCAATAACATGTAGATTAAGATGCCCTGAGCTGTCTGGCAGCAAACAATCATCTTATTCAGGTTTGGGGGAAATGCCTTTAAGCCATTCCAGCAGGCAATAACATATGTGACTCAGCCCTTGTTGAGTCCCCAAGTTCCATCAACCTTTTGATGAAACTCTTGCAATTATGACATGCTGGAACTGGCTTCGGGCAGTCAGGTTCATAAAAACTACCATATTTTCTGGCGTATAAGACAACTTTTTAACCCAGGAAAATCTTCTATACGCCCGGTCGTCTTATATGCCAGAAAATATGGTACTCTGAGACCAAGGTCCATAGGCAAGTGTGAGTCAGTTCTGAGAAAGTGTGCCAGCTAGAGTGGAGTGTATAGGGTCTTACATTTAAGTCTTTAATCTATTTTCAGTTAGTTTTTGTGTATGATGTAAGATAGTAGTCTAGTTTCGTTTTTTATATGGCTGTCCAGTTTTCACAACATCATTTTTGATGAGACCTTCCTTTCTCCATTGTAAATTATTGGCTCCCTTGTAAAATTGGTTGCCCATATATGTGTGGGTTTATTTCTGGGCTCTCAGTTCTTATCCATTGGTCTATGTGTCTGTTTTAGGAATAAGCAAAGCTTTTAACTAGAAAAATGTAATGCAACTTTATTGTGAATGAAACCTACTCACATTGTTCAGTTAAGCAAATTAAAAAAAGTTATTCTGCATAACACTATGGATTTGGCTCTGAAGAAGACATAAAATGAGACAAAATAGTCACTTCAACAAGTATACTGGCTGGTGCAGGATCAATCAAATGAGCCAGTAATTCTAATAGAAGGCAGTATTTTGTAACCCAGGTATAGTAAACAAAGTATAGTGGGGCTCAAAGGAGAGAATGTTCATTTCCTATTTGGGGTGGGGAAAAGAGGACTTTGTGGAAGAAATGAGGTTTGAAAAATGGGTGGGATATTTACAGGTGAAAAAAAGAGAGAGGGTGTACTAGGCAGACAAATGATTGAAGGCAAGACATTAGGCAAGTGTGAGTCAATTCTGAGAAAGTGTGCAGCAAGAGTGGAGTATAGGTCTGTGAGGAGGTAAGAAATAGGAAATAATACTGGAATCCAGACTGAAACCAAGCATGGTGAGTCTCCTGTAGTAGGCTGATGGGTGTGCATTTATTTTCACAGGTGATGAGGGGTCACTAAAATGTGTGGAGTTGAGGGATAGCAAGGTCACAGGGCTGCTTAGTGCTGTGTGCAGATTCTGCACTGCAAATCTTAGAGGGTGTCATTCACATGGTAATTAATTATTTCTATATTTATTATGAGCATGTTTCAGTCATCGTAAGTATATTACACTATGACAGGTTTCCTGATAGATGGGAGGCAAGTGTCTTGAGGATGGGGTATCTTTTCTGGTTTTTACAAAAGCTTGGTTTGGGCCAGTGATAGCCTGGGACAACTGTGCTGTTAATAGACCCATCTTAAATCAGAAGATTTAAAGAGAGACTGGAGTCTTTGACAATAGTAGACACAAAAATAGGAGCTTAGCTTGGAAAAGACAAGCTGATGTAAAATCTAGGTTGGAGGCAATGGAAGAAGAACCCACATATGACTTCAAAGTTGGATGACAGTGGTGGCAAATAGAAAATAGAAAAGTGAAAAAGGAGATTTATTGAGATCTGAGTAAGAGAGGTAAATGGACGAAAGATATGAGAGGCTTCATTTAGAAGACATTTTGGAGCAGATATATTATCTAAACATCCAGGTGGAAGTGTCAACCATTAGATTGAGATGTAGGTCTGTAGGCAGGGCAGGAATTGGACTAGAGTCATTGACATAAAAGTGATTCTTGAGATAACAGGAGAGAGCTTACAGAGAGGCTAGTAGTATATAACTGGTGTCAGAAGCAATCCTCTTAATCACATTTTATTTTCTAACACCAAAATAATTAGGAATAAATTTTGTGAAAGGATCCTGCTTTCTTGGTAATGTGGTTGTTGGATAGTGTGTTTCCTTTTTAGTTCCTGCCAATGATTAAATGCAGGCAGAACATCATCTTTTATACATAAATATGTCATTTTTTAAAATTATAGGATTAGATAGGGGTGTTGGCAGGAGAGGCTTTCTGACCAAAGACAGAATCACTGATGACTTGGTGATGTTTTTATGGGGAAATAGAAGCACAGAAATCTTATCTAATAAAGAGGGAATATGCAAATTGACCGCCACACTGTAAAGGTCAAGATGCCTGCGCCCATAGCTGAGGCAGGGACTTCGTAACACAAGATGGCTGCGCTCACAGCGGAGGCCGAGTTCCCGTAACGAGCCTTAACTAGCAATCAGCAAGGACCTGAGGCTGCGTGGCGCTGGGCCAGGGCAGGGGACCTGAGGCTGTGCCCCTCTGCCTGGTGGGGCTTGACAGGGGACCTTAGGCCGTGCCCCTTGCCCCGGTGCCAGGCCGGGGGACCTCAGGCCGTGACTACTGCCCTGGTGCCTGGCTAGGCGACCTGAGGCCGCGCCCCCCACCAGTGGGGCTTGACAGGGGTGGGGCTGACTGAGTCTGGGTCTCGAGCGATTTCGAGGCACATGTGAGTGGGCAGGGTCTTGTCTTGACTCTGGTTCCTGTGGCACGCCCCAGACTCTGACAGGAGGAATATTTTCATATACATTTTACTAATTTTCTTTCATCTCTGACACTTCTATTATAGAGAAAGGGCAAATAACAATATTAAAATATTTCCTGTAATTAATTCCCTTTTAATGTGCACAAATTTCGTGCACCGGGTCACTAGTCAATTTTAAAATGCAGTCAGTTTTGCACTCAAGAAAGAAAGCAGGTGAAACCATATTAAAGAAACAGCATTTTTATTTGACCCTCTTATGCACTCCATATTTTGATCTTGGTGTTTTTCTTAATCTGAGAAACAGATGATGCTAAAATTAATTTAGCAATCATTAGGCTTTGGAGTGGCAGAGGAGCAATTAGGAGATGAAAATGCTTGCCTATGTAAGGCTTATGTAGAGAATGAGGGTTTATTCTAATGGCTGTTCTAGGCTTCTCTTCTTATATTTTTAGTATGTCTGGCAGGAATATATTCTCATATTAGTGCTCTCATGCTTACTTTGTTTGGAAGACCCCAGCAACTAGAAAATGCAGTCAGTTTTGCACTCAAGAAAGAAAGCAGGTGAAACCATATTAAAAAAACAGCATTTTTATTTGACCCTCTTATGCACTCCATATTTTGATCTTGGTGTTTTTCTTAGTCTGAGAAACAGATGATGCTAAAATTAATTTACATTGCATTAGGCTTTGGAGTGGCAGAGGAGCAATTAGGAGATGAAAATGCTTGCCTATGTAAGGCTTATGTAGAGAATGAGGGTTTATTCTAATGGCTGTTCTAGGCTTCTCTTCTTATATTTTTAGTATGTCTGGCAGGAATATATTCTCATATTAGTGCTCTCATGCTTACTTTGTTTGGAAGACCCCAGCAACTAGCAATGCGCCAATTTTAAGAATGTTAGGTGGAAGTTGACATTGAAATACAATTTATCTTGGTCATGGTTTGATTCCTGGTCAGGGCACATGCCCAGGTTGCAGGCTCAGTTCCCAATGTGGGGCATGCAGGACAATGATTCTCTCTCATCATTGATGTTTCTCTCTCTCTCTTTCTCTCTCTCTCTCTCTTTTTCTCTCTCTTTCTTCCTCTCTGAAATAATTTTTTTTTTTAAGAATACAATTTATCTCCATCTCACTCCCCTATTTTATGCTATTTTACTAGACACAAGAGTCCAGTCTAAACTGGGATTTACAAAATGGTTCTGTGTCTTCAGCAAAGTTTGTGTATAGTTTCAAGTTCTTAACATGAGGATGCTTTATTTGTTTTCTGGACTTTTCAGGGAAGTAGAAAATATTACATGCCAGCATCTCCAGGTTGGTAGAGGAAAATTTGATATTATATCAATCTATTTAAAATTGAACATTCTGATCACTTAATTTTAATATTGTATGACTATTATTGATACTCAGTTCTCTAGCTGATATTCCTATTGAACTAAAGTGACTTTTTTTTAATCTAGAAAGCTGTATTTAGAATGTTATTCGTGTAGTAGAGAGATTAAATGAAATATTTAATCAGCATTTTTACCCTACACTTAGAAATATGTAACTGTTTAAAGAATGTTTAATGTACATCAGTATTTGTAAGATCAAATCAAGGAAGAAAAACTTTATAAACAGTATTTAGGTGTAAAGTTTATGAATTTGATTATATTTTAAAAAATACAATAGTTCGATACATTAAATCTGTCTAAACAAAGATGTTCTTATTAGCATGGAGAACTGGTCTCAAATATTTAAATTTGAACAATCTTATTTTCTTATTTATTTAGGAACTGTTCTAAATTATTATCCGACATTTTTTAATTTTATAGATGAAAAGATGTGCCAGACCTTATATTATTGAAAAGGGAATGTATTTGGTATATAGCTTTTCATAAATTATAGAAAACTATGGATTGCACCATTTCTCTCAATTCTGTGAATTTCTGTTAAGAGATACTAAACAAATACACACACGTCAATATGCCCTTGACTTAAAAACAACTCCTGGGGTTTATTTTGTCAAGAATATATCCTATATAATAAAAGCCTAATATGCTAAGTGTCCGGTCGTCCTGTCAGCCACTCAACCAATCAAAGCATAATATGCTAATGATATGCTAGGGCTGCTCAACCGCTTGCTATGACGTGCACTGACCACCAGGGGGCAGACAGTCGACTGGTCAACCAGTCGTTATGACGTGCACTGACCACCAGGGGGCAGATGCTCTGACAGGTAGGTTAGCTTGCTGCTGGGGTCTGGCCTATTGGGACTGAGCGAGATGGGCTGGACACGCCCTGGAGCCCTCCCATGGTCCCTCCCTGGCTGGCCAACCTCCTGTGTCCCTCCTTGGCTCTGATTATGCACCGGTAGGGTCCCTCCGCCTGGTTTGTGCCCTCTCACAATCCAGACTGAGGGACCCCCCCTAGTGCACGAATTTCATGCACCAGGCATCTAGTGTGTATATATTTAGTTAAAGCAGCTTCCCCAGCTGGTCTTTTATTTAATTCAGTGATGGGCAACCTTTTGAGCTTGGTGTGTCAAACTTCGCCAAAAAACTGAGCATAACTTGGGTAGTGTGTCACTTTGAGGAAAATACATTATTTCGCAAATGTTTCATCCTCAGGAGCAGCAAATGTTTCATCCTCGGCATGCGGCCGCCTCAGCGGCCATGTGTCATCAGAAATGGCTACATGTGTCAGTGCTGACACGCGTGTCATAGGTTCGCCATCACTGATTTAATTTATTTACTTACTAGAGACCCAGTGCACGAATTCGTGCACGGGTGGGGTCTGGCTGGCCCGGCCCCAATTGGGGCAGATTGGGACTGGGCCTGTCGGGAGGAGGAGATGGCAGGAGGTTGGCCGGTCAGCCCGCCCCGATCGGGGCCAATCAGGGTGGGGCCGGCTGGGGGTATTGGCCGTAGGCGATTGGCCAGAAGGCCCTGCCCCTGATTGGGGTTGGGGGGCTGATTGGGGGTGGGGACGGCCATGGGGAGGGACTGTGGGTGGTGGGCCAGCCAGCCCCGCCCCCAAATGGGGTGGGGGGTGCCAATCGGGGGCCAGTGACCTTGGGGAGGGGCCATAGGTGGATGGCTGGCCGGCCCTGCCCCTGATTGGGGTGGGGGGGCCTATATGGGGTGGGGCCAGGGAGGGGGAGGGGCTGCAGGAGGTTGGCCAGCTGGCCCTACCCCCTATTGGGGTGGGGGGCGATCAGGGGCGGGGCCGGCCAGGAGGAGGGGCTACAGACTGATTAGGGTGGTGGGGCCCTCCCCCCGGCTGGCCGGCCCCACCCCCTATTGGGGTGGGGGAGTGATCAGGGGTGGGGCTGCTCAGGGGGAGGGGCTGTGGGCTGATCAGGGTGGTGGGGGCCCATTGGGGGCAGGGCTGGCCTGGGGAAGGGGCTGCAGGAGATTGGCTGGCTGGCCTCACCCCTTATTGGGGTTGGGGGGTGATCAGGGGTGGGGCCGACGGGGGGGAGGGGCCGGCCGTGGGGAGGAGCTGTGGGCCTATTGCGGTGGGGTGGGCTGATGGGGGCGGGGCTGGCTGGGGCAAGGGGATGGGGCAGTTGGCCAGCCAGCCCCACCCTTGATTCAGGTGGGAGAGTCTGGTAGTGGGCAGTACTTATTAAAGGATACTTTTGAGAACAGGAACTGGGAAGAATGGGAAAAGAGCAGGTTTGAGCAGAGGAATAAGTAAAGCTGCAATGCTGGCCAGGGATCAGCCTCAGGTAACCACATAGAGAGATCTTGGGTCAATGGAGAAAAAAGGAGACATATGTACCTGATGGGGCCAGTTCGCTGGCCACAGTGGGTGTCATAGTGACCGGTCATTATGGTCATTATGGTGTTATGGTCGGTGGCTTTTTATATGTGTAGATTTTTTAATATATTTTAATAGACTTCAGAGAGGAAAGAAGGAAAGTGAGAAGAAACATCAATGATGAGAGAGAATCATTGATCACTGCCTACTGCACGCCCCCTACTGGGGATTGAGCCTGCAATCTGGGCATGTTCCACAACTGGGAATCAAACTGTGACCTCCTGGTTCATAAGTTGAAACTCAACCACTGAACAACACTGGCCGGGCCCAGCTGGAACTTTATATTTACTGATGTCAGTGACAATTGAGAAAAGTAGTCTGTGTGCAAGAGTATAAATTTCTTAAGAATTTATATCAGGAAAGAAAATTAATGCCTTGAATACAGAAAAAACTGTAAAATGAACCTAGAAAAATAGAAAACACATCCAGTTCCTGGGGACACAATTAAATTGCATTTTCATTTAAAATGTTAAAAAATAATTTTTGAAATATTTATAGATTTCTTTTAAATTTCATTTAAAAATACTTAGGGACTTCCCAGTTCAGAGTAAGTCTGGAGGCCAGGATATTAAAACCTTTTGAGTAAAAGTTTTGTGTTCAGATTTCCCCAAGGATGTTGTGAAATCTCTTGGGAACGAACTTGCAGAATTACAGAGATGTTCTTCCAGACTTTCCTTTGGCCCTGACAGCCTGCTTTTTTGTTTTTCCTGCTACTGCATAAAACGTAGAACAGCTAATCTATGAATCAATCAATCAATCAATCAAACAAACAAAAAATGCTGGATCAATAGAAATGTATAGTTTGTGAAATTACTTATAGTGAACACATTAGAAAATACATTTTGAAGCATAATTATATTCTCTTATTTTTCCTGGTTGATAACATATGACCTGAACTATTTGTCCATAGCTCTTCTCTCTCTCTCTCTTTCTTCCTCCCTCCCTTCCCTTCCCTTCCCTTCCCTTCCCTTCCCTTCCCTTCCCTTCCCTTCCCTTCCCTTCCCTTCCCTTCCCTTCCCTTCCCTTCCCTTCCCTCCCCTCCCTTCTCTCCCCTCTCCTCCCTTCCTCTCTCTCCTCTTCCCTCCCCCTCCCCTCCTCTTCCTTCTCCCCACTTCCCTCCCCTCCTTTCCCCTTCCCTTCTCTCTGTCTCTCTCTCTCTCTCTCTCTCTCTCAGCAAAAATCACATTACAACTAACTAGGAAATTAAACCGTGTGATTGTTTATGGACTGAATTGTGTTCCTCCTGAATTCATATGTTGAACTCCTACACCCCACCATCTCAGATACTGTATGTGAAGATAAGGCTTTTAAAGAGGTAATTATGGTTAAATGAGGCCATTAGGTTGAGCCCTAATTCAGTCAGAGAGAGACAGCAGGGATGTATGGCACAGAGCAAAGGCCATCTGCAAGCCAAGGAGAGAGACCTCGGGAGAAACCAAACCTGCTCACATCTTGAACCTGGGCTTTCAGCCTCCAGAATTGTGAGAAAAATACCAGTCTGTGGTATTTTGTTATGGACATCTTAGCAAAATAATACAGTGAAAATGAAATAAGTATTAAATCTTTGAGTAAAAAGCATTGAGTTATTTAAAACTCTTATAACGGTACATGCTCTAACATCTGAACTGCAGGCTTCTGCATATATTGGTACTTATGTAACAATTCTAGTTTCCTATCATGTTACCCTCATTTAGCACATAACTTTCGACACTTGTTCATCTGATCACTTCCTTTATTCCACCTGGACTACTTGTTGTTCATTTCATTCACCTCCAAGTTCATGTTGCAGGAAAACATCTGTGGAAAAAAGAACAGCTGAATTTGAATTTTTTCTCCGTTTTTTAACAATTTTGGTAAAAAACAATAAAATTCACCAACTTTATCATTTTTAAGTGTACAGTTCAATAGTAGTCTGTAGAACTTTTCATATATGGCCTTTATTATATTGAGGTTGTTTCCTTCTAGTTTTAGTTTGTTGAGTGTTGTTTTTTTAAAAATCATGAATGGTTGTTGAATTTTGTCAAATGCTTTTTCTGCATTGATTGAGATCAAGTGGTTTTTGTACTTCGTTTTGTTAATATAGTGTGTTATGTCAATTAATTTTTATATGTTGAATCATCTTTGCATTGTAGGACTAAATCTACTTGGTCATGATGATGTATAATACTTTTATGCACTGTTGAATTTGGTTTGGCAGTATTTTGTTGAGGATTTATGCATCAAGATTAATCAGAGATATCAGAGTTTTTTTTTCAGTATGTTTTCTGGCTTTGGTATCAAGGTGATACAAAATTTGGAAGTGTTCCCTCTTCTATCTTTTTGGAAAAATTTAAGAGGGATTGGTATTCTTTAAATGTCTGGTGGAATTCACCAATGAAACCATCTGATTCTGGATTTTTCCTTGTTGAGTGGTTTTTGATTACTGATTCATTCTCCTTACTAGTTATAGATCTATTAATATTTTCTGTTACTTCATAATTTAGTCTTTCTAGGCTGTATGTTCCTAGGAAGTTTTCCATTTTGTCTAAGCTGTCCAGTTTGTTGGAGTATAATTGTTCATAATAGTCCTTTATTATCTTTTTACGTTTCTGGCATTAGTTATAATGTCTCCTCTTTCATTTCTGATTTTAGTTGAGTCTTCTGTCTTCCATAGGTAATCTGGCTAAGTATTTATTAATTCAATTTATCTTAGAAAAAAATCTACTTTATAATAGTTGTGAGAACATGTTACTTATACTCTTGGAGTTTTTACCTGTTCATCGGTAAAATAAGCATATAATGTACCATGTCAGGTTGCTGTCCCCTACTTCAATATTTTATTCAACTATTTAATATCACATTGTTGGTGCTTCATAAATAGTAGTTGGCATTATTTTTAATTATTAAGAGAGAAGTTCCTCTCCCTTAGTAGATCACAAATCTCTCATTACTTTTCAAAAGAATCATGAACTTAAGCCTCACACATAATATTAGCATTTACTTCTTAGGAATTTTGAATCTTGCTGCTGATATAATTTTCCTTTTGATTGTGTGGCCCTTCTGTGTACAAGTTTAGCTCAATAAGTCAGATTACTTCCATAAATGTTTCATTATTCATTACATGAAACCACTTATAGGCATGTTTGAATATTACTTATTAAATTCCAAGCAGTATTTGGCTTTGTGGACAAAGGGAAGATTCTTTGATTCCCCTAGTGCCGTGGTCGGCAAACTGCGGCTCGTGAGCCACATGCGGCTCTTTGGCCCCTTGAGTGTGGCTCTTCCACAAAATACCACAGCCTGGGCGAGTCTATTTTGAAGAAGTGGCGTTAGAAGAGGTTTAAGTTTAAAAAATTTGGCTCTCAAAAGAAATTTCATTCGTTGTACTGTTGATATTTGGCTCTGTTGACTGAGTTTGCCGACCACTGCCCTAGTGGAAAACTGTATACTGTGAGTTTTATTGGCATTATTGTTAACCATTGATTATCTTAAAAATCATGGAAGGCAATGCATTTACCCTTGGAGGATAAAGATTGGGATTGGGATATATATATGTATGGCATTATTCCACTTAAAAAAAAAATAAATCTTTATTGTTCAGATTATTACAGTTGTTCCTCTCCCCCCCCCCCCACCAGGTTCCCACCCCACCCTCTGCCCTTACCTCCCTCACTGTCCTCATCCATAGGTGTATCATTTTTGTCCAGTCTCTTCCCACACCCCCTTCCCCCCTAGAATTGTCAGTCCACTCGCTTTCTGTGCTCCTGATTCTATTATATTCACCAGTTTATTCTGTTTGTCAAATTTTTTATTCACTTGATTTTTAGATTCACTTGTTGATAGATATGTATTTGTTGTCACTTTGTTGTTCATAATTTTTATCTTTACCTTTTTCTTCTTCTTCCTCTTAAAGAATACCCGTCAGCATTTCATATAATACTGGTTTGGCGGTGATGAATTCCTTTAGCTTTTTCTTATTTGTGAAGCTCTTTATCTGACCTTCAATTCTAAATGATAGCTTTGCTGGGTAGAGTAATCTTGGCTGTAGGTTCTTGCTATTCATCACTTTGAATATTTCTTGCCATTCCCGTCTGGCCTGCATAGTTTCTGTTGAGAAATCAGCTGACAATCGTTTGGGTACTCCCTTGTAGATAACTAACTATTTTTCTCTTGCTACTTTTAATATTCTCTCTTTGTCTTTTGCTCTTGGCATTTTAATTATGATGTGTCTTGGTGTGGTCCTCTTTGGATTCCTTTTGTTTGGGGTTCTCTGCGCTTCCTGGACTTGTAAGTCTATTTCTTTCATCATGTGGGGGATGTTTTCTGTCATTATTTCTTAAATAGGTTTTCAATATCTTGCTCTCTCTCTTCTTCTGGCACCCCCATAATTTGGATGTTGGTATGCTTGAGGTTGTCCCAGAGGCTCCTTACACTATCTTCAAATTTTTGGATTCTTTTTTCTTTTTTCTTTTTTGGTTGGGTGTTTTTTTGCTTCTTTGTATTTCAAATCTTTAACTTGATTCTTGCGATCCTCTAGTGTCTAGTCTGCTGTTGGATCTCTGTATATTATTCTTTATTTCAGTCAGTGTATGCTTAATTTCTAGTTGGTCCTTTTTCATATCCTTGAGGGTATCACTAAATTTCTTGGAGGTTTCTAAAAGATTCTTGAGTAACCCTATAACCGTGGTTTTGAACTCTATATCCAGTAGTTTGCTTTCCTCCATTTCTTTCATTTGTGACCTGTTTCTTTGTCTCCGCATTTTGGCTGCTTCCCTGAGTTGATAGAGTGGCTTTGTGTGCTAGGTGTCCTATAGGGCTCAGTGGCTCAGCCTCCCCAGTTACCCGAGGTGGACACTCTTGGTGCACCCCTTTGTGGGCTGTGTGCACAGTCTTGTTGTAGTTAAGCCTTGATTGCTGTTGGTATCACTGGGAGGAATTGACCTTCAGGCCAATTGACTGTGAGGATCAGTTGTGTCTACGATGGGAGAACTTCTGTGCTGGAGACACCCTTATGGGGCAAGACTTGCTTCAGTGGAGTTTTGGTGCTCACTGAGTCTGCCCCCTGAGTGTGTCTCTTATGGATGTGAAGAGTTGTAATCTCGATGGTCTCACTCTGACCACTGGGTACACTGGCTCTTGGATCTCCAAGGAGGTGCAAAGTCAGCCACTGCCTGAGGCCACCCAGCAGGAGCTACAGAGAGATCTGCAGATTCCTCCTCTTTGTTTGGGTTTTGGAGGTGCCCAGATGAGGCCCAGCTGTGAAGCAATGCAAGCTGCTGTCCAGCCTTGGGCCTTCTTTTGGAGGCTCTAGGCCATTGATGGCGAACCTATGACACGCGTGTCAGCACTGACACGCGTAGCCATTTTTGATGACATGCAGCCGCTGAGGTGGCCGCATGCCGAGGATGAAACATTTGCTGCTCCTGAGGATGAAACATTTGCGAAATAATGTTTTTTCCTCAAAGTGACACACTACCCGAGTTATGCTCAGTTTTTTGGCGAAGTTTGACACACCAAGCTCAAAAGGTTGCCCATCACTGCTTTAGGCTCTCTGACCCAGCTGCAGTTTGTTAGGTTTTAGATTGCAAAAGGCCAGGCCATTCATATGCAAAAGCCTCTGTGCACAGCTTGGTTGGGGTTGTAAATTGGGTGGGCAGGGTCTCAGGGAATCACCAGGGCAGAGCAAACAGCAATGGCTGATGGTCCCCAGGTGTCTGTGTCCCGAGGCACTGTGCAGGAACAACAATCACTGAAAGCACCTCTGAGAGAAAGCCGCCCTCGTTTTCCGGCCTGATGCCAGTCAGTCCAGTTTCTCCCTGTATGAGTCTGGGTCCCCAAGGTCTATTCTGGAACTGTAGTTCAGAGCCATCGGGAGCTTGTATCTCCCTCCTGATTGAAAAAGACAACAGTGTACCCAGTTGCCAGACCTTTTCCGCACGCGCCCCGTACCTCCGCACTTCACTTCTGCACCTCCGCACCTCCTCCCAGTCTCAGTGTGCTTTTCTCTTTCCTTCTAGTTCTATAAATTCCACTCAGCCAGCCTTCGTGATTCTGGATGATATCCATTTGTCTTTTAGTTGTATTTTTTAAGTGATTGTGTGAGGCAGCAAGTTCATTTGTTTACCTATGCCACCATCTTGGTTCCTCTCTATTCCATTTTCTTACAGTTATACAAAGTAATTACAAAACTATTAGTGAGTTCAATTCATATCTTAAACCTGATTATCTAGTATAGTATAATACTGCAGGTGCTTGATTGAGAATCAAACCAATTTAGATTTTGATTTTTAGCTTTTGCTGTGTCAAAAAAAATAGTCCCCAAATTTCAGAGGCAGCTACACTAATAAAAGAGAAATATGCAAATTGACCATACCTCTGCCACGCCCACCAGCCAATCAGGAGTGAGTATGCAAATTAACCCAACAAATATTGTGGGTTAATTTGCATAAACAGGCACAGAGTGGCTGGTGGTGGGGTGGCCGCTTATGCACATGCCAGCACAAAGTGGCCTGCGTCCCGGGGACAGGCATCCTCAGGAGCCAGGCCGCTCTGAGCCTGTAGGCCTCCACATAGGCCTGGAGTGGCTGGGGTCCTGAAACGACCCCCTGGCCACTCTGGGCCTATGCGCATAGGCGCAGAGCAGCTGGGGGCAGGGTGGGAACCTCCCTGGGACCCAGGCGCTCCTAGCTGGCACACACGCAAGTGGCCTGGGGGGGGGGGCGCGGGAACATCCCCCGCAGTGAACGAGCAGACAGCAGCATCCTGCTTGCCCATGGCCGTGGCAGCAAGGGGCAAGCAGTCCCCTGCAGTGAGTGAGCAGACAGCAGGGCCCTGCTTACCCCTTGGCTGTGGCAGCGAGGGGCAAGCAGTCCACCGCAGGGCCCTCACAGAGAGCAGACACCGGGGCCCTGCTTGCCTCTGCAGCAGTGAGCCAGAGAGCAGACACCAGGGCCTGTGGTGGTGTAAAGCAGGCAGGTCAGCAGAGAGCAGAGAACCATGGGGAGCAGGCCTAAGCCGTCAGTAGGACATCCCCTGAAGGCTCCCAGATTGGAGAGGGTGCAGGTCAGGCTGAGGGACCTCCTCCCCCCCCGTGCACAAATTTTGTGCACTGGGCCCCTAGTATAACAATAAACATTAATTTCTTGCTCATATAACATGAGGGCTGTGGGTTGGCCGTAGCTGGGCTTCAAGTGTTTTCTAATTCCTGGGCTTTGGCTGGTGAGCATATGTTATCTGGGGCATGCTCTTCTCATGGTAAAGAGAGGTCAAGAGGAACACAAAAAATCCACTTAAGTACATTAGACCCTCACATTCCAGTTCACATGGCCCAGCTGCAAATCAGTGGGGCAGAGAAGAGAACTCTGCCTCTAAGGAAGCATGTGAGAATGGGGATGGAATGACAGGTGAGGAGGGAGTGATAACGAACAGTAAATTCAATCTACCACAAGTACCTATCTTGGAAATACTGTGGACCCCTTAAGGGCCATCCCATAATAAGCTCAACATGTCAATTCAAACTAGAAATAAATTATTTCTAAGTCAGAAACTTTTAGAACCCAAAGTGGATTTTTTTGGTCTTTAAAGTCATAGATTCCTTTATTTAAAGTGATACTGTGTTTGGAGGCCCCATAATAAAAATATTGAAGTGGGGTTGGGACCTACTGTCCTACCTGTGGACTGCTTCCTCTTTCCCTCCTTACTTCCCCTCACTACAGTTTCCTGGTAAACACTAAGAGGATTTAGCAGAATTTGAAAATCACCAATGCAGCATTTCTCAGTGCAGGCTTCACAGATGTTTAGGGGTATTAGGTTACAAAAAAAAAAGTAAAATGTTTTTTGTTGGTTGAACAAAGTTAAGTAGAACTGCAGGAATTGTCAGAGCCTTTACTGTGTTAATGCTCCTTGTGAATCTCCAAGAGGGGTGTAAAGGTCTCAGGATTGCCCAAAAGTTTTGGAAGCAATTTTGTGCTTTAGCACACATCTTAGGAATGGCTGCATTAAACAGCTGCTGTTTTATTTAAAATATATCTGGGACAGAAACTCAAGATGGAATAATTGGCTGAGTTTTTCTCATATAGTTAGTTGTAGAGATCACATTAAAATTCAGGTCTCCCCACTTTCTCCCCAGGAGTCTTCGGTTGAGTTGCTGACTTTGTTCCTGTGACCAGGGCATACTTTTGCAGTGATGTAGTAGTTCATGGAAGTATTTTAACCTTTGAGAACAATAGGCCTGGAGAATGCCTCTGTTAGGGTCCAATAAGAAAGAAATTGAGTAACCATGAGTAACTGGTTTCACAAAGTGAATGAAGGATTGTATGATCTGATCTGAAGCAACTTTGGGGATAAACCACATTAGCAAATGCTTGAGAATTTCTTCCCCAATGAATTTAAGGCTTTATTCATGAAGAAAATAATGGGTATTGAAAACTGTAATTTTCTATAGTACACCAACTCTGCTCTTTTTTTCTCTTTCTCTTTTCTTTACAAGCGAATGACTGTTGTGAAAGTGTATAATTTATGTATGAGGTTATTGTTTGAAAAGTTCTCTAAGAGTCATGATATACTACGTAGGAGATAAGTTTGGCCTTACTGGCCCTGTTCTTAGGGCCAAAGAGCTTCATAGTTATTATACATTCAGATGGAGTAATCACCATCAATCTTATGTATCTAAGGAAGATTCATAATATCAAGTGGTGGTGGAGATAGAATGGAGGAGAGCCTTAATTCTTATATCATTACCTGTGTCTTGAAAATCCAAAATTTCAAGTGAGTTAAAAATCTAAAAATTGCATTAGTAAATGGGAAATATCTCAAAGAATTAGGATGGCCTGGCTGGTATGGTTCAGTGTTTGAACACCAACCTGTGAACCAGGAGGTCATGGTTTGATTCCCAGTTAGGACACATACCTGGTTGCAGGCTCGCTCCCCAGTGTGGGATGTGCAGGAGGCAGCTGATCAATGATTCTCTCTCATCATTGATGTTTCTATCTCTCTCTTCCACTCCTTTCCTCTCTGAAATCAATATATATTTTAAAAAATTAAAGAAAAGAAAAGAATTAGGATGAACACTTGGTAGAAGCTGTTTCATGTCTCAAAATATCTGTAAAATATAAAAAGTAGAGAAAAGAACAGTGAAATGAGTCTCAAGAAAGAAATACTTTTTAACTAAACATTGTTTCATAAATATTGAGTAAGTGCAACTTCAGATTTCCTTTTATTGTTCTTATAGAGTCAGCATTCTATTACCTTTTTTTTATTGTTTAAAGTATTATATATGTCTCCTTTTTCCCTGACTGACCCCTCCCTGGCCACTCCTATTCCCCAGGACAAGCCCCCACCTTCCCAGTGTCAGTGTCCATTGGTTATGATAATATGCATGCATACAAGTCCTTTGGTTGATCTCTCCTCTCTACCCCCACCCTCCACATTGTATTACTTTTATTTTTTATTTGGTAGCTGAAAGAGGCAAGAGCAGTGTTTATAGCTTTATGAGGCTTTGCCTTAGGCATTAGTGATTTAAATTGCAAAAGAGCAAATATAAAACTTTTCAGGTGTGTGTAAATGAAGAATATATGTGAAGATAAAACTATGATTATAATACAGATTAAAGGATGACACTGATTTTTAAAATCTACAGTTACAGTAAATATTTGTTTTAGGTAATTCAATGATCTATGATCTCATTAGCTTTTGTGCACCTCTTGGTTAATTCCTCTATTATTTAAAACTAGAGCCCTGGTGCATGGATTCATGCACGGGGTGGGGGTGGGGTTGTGGGGGAGGGTCCCTCAGCCTGGCCTGTGCCTCTTGCAATCTGGGACCCCCTTGGGGGATGTCCGACTGCCAGTTTAGGCCTGAACTAAGTTGGCAATCGGACATTCCCCGAGGGATGTAGAAGTGCACCAAACAGGCAGCTAGGGAGGAGCTCGAGCCAGGGAGGAGCCCTAGCCGGGGAGGGGTGCCATGCTGCTCTCGTGCTCATCTCAGCCCGCTGCACCTGCCGCCACTGCTCGGATGATTAGTGACTTTGAGCATGTCTTCATGTGTCTCTTGGCTTTCTGTATGTCCTCTTTTGAAAAATGTCTATTTAGGTACTTTGCCCATTTTTTGATTGGATTGTTTATCTTCCTTTTGTTAAGTTGTATGAGTTCCCTGTAAATCTTACCATTTGCAACAGCATGGATGGACCTGGAGAGCATTATGCTAAGTGAAGTAAGCCAGTTGAAAAAAGATAAATATCACATGATCTCACTTATTTGTGGAAGATAATGAACAACATAAACTAATGAACAAAAATAGAGCCAGAGGGAAAAATATTTTAGAATATAATAGAAGTAATCCTGTTGTTTGCAGATTTTTAGTATTTCCTACAACTTTTGTGATACTATACTATGTTAGTACAGTTTTGGTAAAATCATATTTAAAATCTTATTTCTTGAAATATTAGTCTTTATTACATGTAATATTATATATAAAATCATTTTTATTTTATTTTTTTTCATTTTTCTATTAAGGTGTTATATGTGTACATATCTTACCACTGCCCCCCCACCCCACTCCCATACATGCCCTCATCCCCCAGAGGTTTGTGTCCATTGGTTATGCTTATATGCTTGCATACAAGTCCTTCGGTTGATCTCTTATCTCCCCACCTCTCCCTAACCTTCCCGCTGTAATTTGACTTTGTTTGATGCTTTACCGTCTCTGCATCTATCTTTTTGTTCAACAGCTTATAATTTTCTTTATTATCCATAGATGAGTGAGATCATGTGGTATTTTTCTTTCATGGACTGGCTTATTTCACTTAGCATGATGTTCTCCAATTCCATCCAGGTTGCTGCAAATGGTAGGAGTTCCTTCTTTTTTTATGGCAGCATAATATTCCATTGTGTAGATGTACCATAGTTTTCTGATCCAGTCATATGCTGACGGGCACCTAGGATGTTTCCAAATCTTTGCTATTGTAAATTGTGCTACTATGAATATAGGGGTGCATATATCCTTTCTTATTGGTGTTTCCAGTTTCTTAGGATATATTCCTAGGAGTGGGATTACTGGGTCAAATGGGAGTTCCATTTTCAGTTTAAAATCATTTTTCTTGAAAAAAAATTTGTTGAATGAATAGGTCATTGCTATATTTTCTTCCTGTATTTCTTTTTAAGAAAAAAATCACACATTTAAAAAAAATTAGCATCTGTTAAACAAAACAAAACAAGCAAACACAAAATATATAAGGAACTCACACAACTTGTCACACACACATAAAAATGAACAATCCATTAAAAAATGGGCAGAGTCTATGAATACAGTCCATGAATACAGAATAGGGTGGTGAAGGACTGGAGTGGGTGGGAATCGGGTAGTGTGGAGCAAGGGGAAGAAATAAAGGGGGAACATCTAAGTACTCTCTAATACTCTAAAAAATAAAAATATTTTTAAAAAATTGGCAGAGTACCAGAATAGATATTTCTTCAAAGGGGACTTACAGATGGTCTATAGACATATGAAAAGATGCTCAACATAACTAATCATCAGTGAAATGCAAATTAAAACCACAAGGAGATATCACCTCACACCTGTCAGAATGGTTAACATCAATAAATCAACAAACAAGTGTTGGCGATTATAAACCATTGGTGGGATTATAAACTAGTACAGCTACAAAGGGAAACATTATTTAGGTTCCTCAAAAAATTAAAAAGAGAAGTAGGATATAACCCAGCAATTCCACTTCTGCATATTTGACCTGTATTTTTTTATCTGAGATACCAAAAGGGTCTGTGGTTCTAGATCCCTTTAAGGGAGGAGCTGTATTGGCCTTATATTACCTATTTGCATGTAAAAGCAAACCCTCCAGAAGATGGCAATAAAGATTAAGCATGTGTGAGCAAGCAGAAGCAATGTGCAAGACAGATTTTATAGCCGCAGGCAGGACAGTTTACCTCACTCAATCACTTATAGAGTAGTTATTTAAAGGAAATACTGTATGTCAGTGGTTGGCAAACTGCGGCTCGCGAGCCACCTGCGGCTCTTTGGCCCCTTGAGTGTGGCTCTTCCACAAAATACCACGTGCGGGCGCGCACGTACAGTGCGATTGAAACTTCGTGGCCCATGCGCAGAAGTCGGTTTTCAGCTCTCAAAAGAAATTTCAATCGTTGTACTGTTGATATTTGGCTCTGTTGACTAATGAGTTTGCCGATCACTGCTGTATGTAAATTACTCAATTTAATAAATTACTACAAAATTAAAATTTTAAGAAATTGCTTTAAATAAAATAATTGGATATATTTGCTTGCTTTTCTTCCTTAGGATAATCCTGGGATGTGCCTCTTCTCTTGTTTTGATGACTGTGACAGGTTTCACAGAAGGCAGATTAATCAGCTTTTATGGAAAACAAAACAAAACAAAAAAAACAAAAACAAAACACATGCCGTCACTTGCTGCTGAGATTAGAGTGTGGAAGGCTTCTGGGAAATGATAAAGTAATAACCTCAACAAAAATAAATGTACACTATTAGAGTAAAAACAAAATATTTTGTTATAGGATTTAATAACATTACTAACATAGAAAGTTCTTCAAAGGAAATAATGGTAGATACTCTTGGTTATTTTTTCCAACACCCATTCCCACACCTCTTTCCCTTGGACACTTTATTATAGAAATATGCCAAAGCCAAATACTAATTTTTCTAGCTTCTCCTGGAGCTAAGCATGTGACATTTCCAGTTAATGAAACCTGGCGGTGGGGTGTGGGCTGACTAGAGGACACTAATGTGATGTAAGCCACCTTGTAACCGTGAGTTTACATACATGGAAACAAGCCAAGAGGCTAATAAAGATTTGATCCTAATGGTGTTGAGTTACTGAGCCCGTGAGTGCAACTGCCATCTTCAAATTGACGTATGAGTTCAAGATGTTGTTACTTAGGAATTCTGGTACACATAGCTAAAAGCAAGTTTGAGTACTAATATGTGTAAAAAACAGTACACACATTATATTAAATTTCATCCTTACAACATTCTGAGGTAAATATTATATATGAATGAGGTAGAAGGGACAGGGAGATGTTAAGTCACTTGTTTTTCTGGGATCTTTCCCTCATTAGAGTTGGAATTCAAAATCAAGTTGTCAGATTCCAGCGCATGACCCTGATAAATCCTGTGATGAAATCATACGAACTTATGTCTGTTTTGGAGTCCGAATGCAGTAGAACTGTCTTTGTTGGGTTTTTCCCTCACTACAGGACCCCATGACAAAGATTATCAACCTCCAGACAAATGCACAGCAGAGAGTGATTATCTAGATTAGGAATTTATGTTATAAGCCAGAAAACAAATAATTGGCCTGAGTTTATTTAAAATGGCAGGTACCTTTTGGAGAAGAGAATCGATCAGAGCAGCTTAAGTAGCTTGGTAAGCAGAGAACTCCTCTTGGTTTATTTAGGTTGTTTGCTCCTAAGCCACTCGAGCTTGTAATGAAGTCTCCTACTCTAGGTGCTTCTTACATTGATACATGTTTGAAAAGCAAAAGGAGGTAGTGAGGATTCAAAATCTGAAGAGATGAAACTCAGAGAATGTAGCACTTTTAGTTCATTCTGCTTAGTAGGCACCTTTAATTTCTGCTTCGAGTAAGTAGCCTCTAAATAAATGTTAAAGGCATCTACTCCTTTCCTGGGAGATGCAGTAAAACTTAAATAGCACAGAAAATCGAGATTTTGTGACTCTTCTTGGAGACTTTAATGGTTTTCTGCTCTGGGTAAAAAACAAAAAGACTTCATCTGTGCCTAGCAGCTGTTACCATGTTTTCACATACTCTATTCCAAGGAGTTTTGAAAATTTTTTTTCCTGTTGTTTTTTTAAACTTTGACTTGGGATTAACTATTACAATTTAAAGATGTGAATTTATTTGATGAGTTAGGCAGGGAGGATGTAGGTTGGGCTGTTGGGACATGGGATGGCTCCAGGAATATTTTAATAGAGTGTTGGTAACAGCAGCAACAGACAATATATTTTAAAAGAAGAATTTTTTGAAATAAAACCTGGCCTAATTATTCTTTAAAATTAAGCTAAGAATGAACTAAGCATTCAAGTTTATGTTATGTGTTCAAATTTTTTATCCTTATACAGTATTCATGTGAATATGATGCACAAATGAGGTATCAGCATTTGATTTGGTTTGGACATTTTGCTGTCTTGCCTTACTTAAAATTTCTTTTAAAAAATATATTTTTATTGATTTCAGAGAGGAAGGAAGAGGGAGAGAGAGATAGAAACATCAGTGATGACAGGGAATCATTGATTGGCTACCTCTTGCACGTCCCCCACTGGGGATCGAGCCTGCAACCTGGGCATGTGCCATTGACTGGAATCGAACCCGGGACCCTTCAGTCCGCAGGCCGACGCTCTATGCAATGAGCCAAACCAGCTAGGGCTAAAATTTCTTTTGTAGGATGAACATTATAATTTCATTATCTGCCAAGCCTCTTTACATTTTTGTAACTTAGCTAAATGTACTTTTGTTAAAAATAAAATATTTTCAATAAAATCTATATAATGTAATTATACAAAGTAATTTAGGCTTCTTTACATATCTCCACATAGGGAATTGAAATGATAATAAATATTGTTTGCATCATTTCCAAATAGTAGTTTTTAAAAGTGGTCTCTACCAGTAAATGAAAAAACAAACTAAAAACCTAAGTAATCATTTAAATAGAACTAGAAATATACAAGAAAGACTTTTCTTATTAAATAAAAAAAAGAAACTGGCTGAAATACACACATAATCTCTCTTTTAGGGGAGGACATGGCATATATACCTTTAAAAATTAAGCGTTTAAACGTTGAATTTGTATAAAAGTTTAAAAATACAGTATATGTATACAATTTTAAAGTACAGTAGCAGTTACAGTGAAAACTCCTTAGACATATAAATACTCACTGGGTATATATTCTTTAATCATTTTTTTGGGGAAATATTTGGGAGTTCATTGTACAAAGAGGATATTAAGTTATAGCACAAACAAATTGTACAGTTGTGATGCAGTCAGTAGGTATAGACTCAATTATTTTTCTTTATATTATACTAGAGTCCCGGTGCACGAATTCGTGCATGGGTGGGGTCCCTCGGGTGGCCTGCGGGGATTGGGCTGAAACCCGCAGTCCAATGCCGCCTGCTGCTCCTGCCTGCCGCTCCTGCTCATCCTGGTCCCGCTGCACCTGCCACAGGCTTGTGCCCAGTCAGTCCCAATTGGGAGAGGCTCACGCCTCCATAGCGGCGCTCACCAGTAGCGAGCCCTGCGTCTGGTGCGCGTCCCAAGGGGAGTCAGGGAGGGGCCGGGATGCGATTGGCCCTCCAGGCAGGCGGTGGGATGCCCTTGTGGGCCTGGGATCTGGATCCGCCCCGCTGATGTTCGAACTGGTTGTCAGGAGCCACCTGGCAGCCGCTTTTATATAGTTTCTTCCTTGCAGAGCGTCTAGGGAGGGGAACTGGCCGCGGTGCTTGAGGCAGACTTCCAGGAAGCCAGCAGCGCTGTCGGGATCGTGCCAGCAGTACCTGTCTGTTGGTGCCTGGCCTGTTCTCCAGAGATTGGACCTGCAGGACTACCGAGGGAGTGAGTGGCTGCTGCTGGGCTGGAGGGCTGCCGGGACAGGTGGGTCAGCTGAGTGGTGCTCTCGCTGTGGGAGTGCACTGGCCACCAGGGGTCAGCTCCTGCGTTGAGCATCTGCCCCCTGGTGGTCAGTGCGCGTCATAGTGACTGGTCAACTGGTTGTTCAGTCGCTTAGGTTTTTATATATATATAGATGATATTCCATGGCAGATATGAAGAAATTTGATGTTGATAGTTGAAATTTTGAAAGTTTAACTAGAAATGGAAGATTTTAACCAGATAAAGAAGAGAATTGAGATTTTCACTCATCTTTGGTCCTTACAGGCTTATGTACCTCTCACTACTATTGTGCAGTAGGCTAAACTTTAGTAATATTTTTGCTTGATTAGAATGCTCTAACTTTATTAAGAGTATTTATCAAATGCAGTGTTTACACATTTTACAAAGTCAAATATTAACTGTCTTTTACTGGAAGCTACTGGAATTTCCTGTTCCACCAGTCTTCTGTTCAGAGAAGTGGCCATTTTGTACAGTTATCATGGAATCAGCCTTAACATTAGTACTTTCATCTCTTGGAACATCTTCCAAGGTTTCCTGAACAATCTGTACAACCATGCAAAGAATATTGTGGTTTTTCAAATAGATTGTTCCTAGCAGGTCTCTTATTGGCTGAATTGTTAATCACATTTCTTCCATATTGGGGATTTCATTGTAAACTGTCATGATATGAAGGCTAGATCTTAGGTTAAACCCAAAAAAAAGTGTCAGGAAAAAGAAATCTTTTCCCCCAAGTACTGTCCTCAAACTTTGAGAATACACTTGTTCTTTAGTGTTTGCTATGCTACTGGCAGATCGTCACACTGTTAAATTTTGAAAAATGGCAATAGATGAAATAACTTTATGAATTTATTAGACTAGGATCCTGCAGACTCAAAATATATTTGAATTCATTCAATGAGGTATCAAGATAAAATAAAAGGATCTTTTCACCTTTTTCCATGTTATATAAGAAAGAAATGCATTAAATATTCCATCTGTTATTTGTATACATTCTCATGATTTCTAGTTACCCATTTCTAGCAGATAGCTAGTCTGTGTTACAAATTAGTTACATATATATGTTTGCACCTAGTGTATTCTGGGAAATAAATTGGCTTTTTGTAACTTCTGATTGTCCATTGTTCATTAAAGAAAATAAAATGTCTAGTTTATTTGTTAAAACTGCTTACTAAGAATTGATGTGCCTGAATAATTGGTGAAATTTGAATATGGACAATAGATTAGCATTAACAGCATCAATGTTAAATTTCTTAGTATTGTGCATAGTATTGGAGCTATGTAAGAGAATGTCCTTTTTTCAAGAGATACATGCTGAAGTATTAGAGGGGTAATGAGGTACAGTGTCTATGATTTACTCTCAAACAGTCCTGGAAAGTGATTTTACATGTACATACACATGCATATAAATAGAGAATGAGAGAGAAATGTGGCAAAAAGTTAACAATTAATGAATCTGGGTGAAGAATATAAGAGTATTTTGTATACTTCTTACAGCATTTATGTAAGTTTTAAATTATTTCAGAACAAAAATATAAGATATACTTTCTAATTAAGAAAAAAAATGTATGTTTCTAGTCACCAAAGAGCCATGCTCCCTTCTCTAATTCATGTATTTTATTTTTCTATTATAAAATAATGAGTAAGCATATCTCTGACTTTTTAGGACATCTGAAAGCTAGGAGGGGTCAGAGACTTCCATTATGGCTGTGGAAACTGCTGATAATAGCTACAGGAAATGGATTCCCTGAGTGCTTCCTTCCTGTCAGGACTGAAAACAAGCATCCCCTGAGAGCTGCCTCTTCAACTTTGCACTGGGGAAAGGTAGGGGTTTTGTTTATTTCTAGTTTCTTCCTTCATACACAATTTTAATTTTAAGGAGTAAATAAGGAAACACCATGGACATGCTATACTCTTATGAGAACTCAATAATCTTGATTTTTTTCCTAATTAAATATAAAAACTTTGCATTTAAATTAGGGTCTTGCACCTAATGATATCAAACATTTTTAGTCAGTTGTTATGGGACTAAAGGGGTCTGTTTGCCTGCATGCATCAAAGTCCAGTAAGACATGAATAGGAGTTTGCAGCATTGAAAGTAAGGGTTTATTTCAGAAAGTGGCTCATGCCTGGAGACATGGTCAATGACTTGGCTCCCTGATGGCTTCCAGAGGATGGGTTATAGGGAAAAAATTATTAATAATGGTTACTAAGGGACTTAGGGTGATGGTCAGGGTCGTGGTCTCTCCTGATTGGTCAGCACTAGGGTAGAGGGTAGTTGCTCAGTGCAGCTGGTCCTGATGTCAGCCATGGTGTCCCTTCATATGGTTTTATGCTTTTCTGGGCCCGGAGATGAAATACAACTGAGGGCTAGATGTTATCTGTAGTTTGACTGAAACTCTGTTTCTGGGGTCAACAGACCCAAGGCTTTGTTCCTAAGATTATTTGACGTTGATCAGAACTTCGTTGTTCTGAGGGCTTAATGATTAAGGAAGTGAGTGATCCTTCAAGGGAGGAGGAGGCACGTGAGCCAGGATGCTTGATGACTCAAGTTTGAATCAGGAAAGAAAGGAGAAAAGGTCATATTAAAGAAATAAAGTTTCTGTGCAGTTACAGTTGTGCATCAATTGTTTGACTTTGAAGATAAGATTAACTGATTAACTATCACAGTTTTTTTAGTCTTTTATGCATTTCAATAAAAATAATCTCTTACATGTGTTGATGAATATATTTAATTTTTTATACCTTTTCAAGACTAAAAATTAGGAAAATAATCCTGTAAGACTAGATTGGAAAATAGGACCATTGTGTTGTTAGCTCCTATGAATTAAGCCCAATAAAGTGAGGGCTAGTAATGAACATTAGATAAATGAAAAAATTAGGTATAGAGGACTGAAATAACTTCTTCAAAGCAAAATAATCCATACTTGTCTAATCCCTTTATAAGGCTAATGAGTTCTCTTAATTATACTGAGTTTATAATTAGATATTATATAGTCGTGGTTGGTCATTCTGTCCATTTGTTTATACTAAGTGCAATTTAAAGGAACCAATTTGTTTTTCAATTGAAAGCTCCAGAATCCAAGCTGCTTTGTAACTGCCAATGGCAAAATATATTGAAGTCAAATGTAGAGTTGTAATAATATTGTAATATTTTGGTTGTTTTGATACCTTATAGGTTATGTGTTTAGCAATATGGTTCTGAGTGCTTTCCCACTCATCACTTGAATATGGATTCCTTTCTAAAATAAACTACAATACCTATTACTGGTACTCTCATCTTACATTGTAAGAAAGTCCTATTTTATGTGCTAAGAGTTCCTTTCTTATATCTTTCTGGTTGCAGGTCTTCAGGGTTCAGTCTTGCCCATATCTGTGTGACTGCTTTATTACCCTAGACCACCCCAACCCTTTTTTGAGTGTTGAAATCTATAGTTCCTATTCTGTGCCCTCTTGTGAGTAGCCACTGTTATACTGTATGGAACCCTATTTCTCCCCACTCTCCTTATTTCTCCCTTCTTCTTTTAAAATCAGGGTCCCATCTTTACCTCTGTAAGCAAAGCTTTAATACACTCTGGATATATTTTCTATTATTCTCCTCACTTTTTTCACCAAGTCATGCAACCCCTTCCCCTCTGACAGCTTTCAGTCTCCTCTATGAGTCTGTTTTTATTTTGTTAGTTTATTTTGTTCATTAGATTCCACATACAACTGAAATCCTATGGTACTTGTCTTTCTCTGACTGGCTTATTTCACTTAGCACAATGCTCTCCAAGTCCATCCATGCTGGAACTTGGTTAAATTTAAGTAATGGCCTTCTATTAGCACAGGGTTTGTCCTCTAGAAACTTAAAGGTTGGTCCCTGAAGAAACTGTACTTTTAGTCTTTCTTATAATACTGATACTCTTTTTTTTTCTTTTTAAAAAATATACTTTTATTGATTTCAGAGAGGAAGGGAGAGGGAAAGAGAGACAGGAACGTCAATGATGAGAGATTGATTGGCTGCCTCATGCACACCCCCTACTGGGGATCGAGCCTGCAACCCAGGCATGTGCCCTTGCTTGGAATAGAACCTGGGACCCTTCAATCCCCAGGCTGATGCTCTATCCACTAAGCAAAACTGGCCAGGGCAATACTGATATTCTTTTTTTAAAAAAATATATATTTTATTGATTTTTTTACAGAGAGGAAGGGAGAGGGAAAGAGAGTCAGAAACATCTGTGAGAGAGAAACATCGATCAGCTGCCTCCTGCACACCCTCCACTGGGGATGTGCCCGCAACCAAGGTATATGCCCTTGACTGGAATCGAATCCAGGACCCTTCAGTCCACAGGCCAACGCTCTATCCACTGAGCCAAACCGGTCAGGGCTATACTGATATTCTTGAGTCCCATTTTTCTTTCTTGAAGAGATTCAGAGGTGAATTAAAAAAACATTGCGAGCCTATGAAGAAAATTTAACTGAATTTAGATTACTTTAATATGGAGATAATTATTTAAAATTAATTAAGTGATTATCTCTTACCATAGCTATAGTAATATTGGAAGAGGATTTCCTTTAAAGTTTCCTATAAAACCCTTTATAGTTTGGGGGGAACATTAGCAGGGGAATTCCCAAGCTGTGTACAACCTTATCTTTTCCTCATAACATGCACAGCAAACTACTTTGGAATCAGAGACTGAAATTTCATGTTGGAGTTTAGAATTTAAATTTAGGCCATTGGTTTTCTCTAGAATTTAAAGTATTTATTTTTATAGTTGCCTTTCCTAATACAATTTCATGAAAATTGCAGCTCACCTAGAGCTCTGTTAAAGTCTGATTGAGGGAGAAACCAAGATGGCGGCATAGGTAAAGACCTAAACTGCTGCCTCACACAACAATATCAAAACTACAACTAAAAGACAAAACGGACACCATCCAGAACCACAGGAAAGCTGGCTGAGTGGAAATTCTACAACTAGAAGGAAAGAGGAAAGCACATTGAGACTCAGAGGAGCTGCAGAAGGCAGAGGTACGGAGACGCGTGCGTGGAGAGGACGGGTGGCTGACTGCACGGGCAGTTGTGCAGCTGGCTTTCTAAAGCGGGAGGGAGATGGAAGCTCCCGACTGCGCTGAACTCCAGTCCCAGGCGATACTCTGGGAACCCAAACTCATTTGGGTGGAATCTGGACTGTCAGGAAAAGAGAAAGACACTGAGACTCAGGGGAGCTGCAGAAAGCAGAGGTCTGGAGGCACGCATGCAGAGAGGATTGACTGGTTAGTGCACCTGTGGCTGAGTGCATGGCTGGCTTCCTAAAGCGGGAGGGAGAAGGAAGCTCCCAACTGTGCTGAACTCTAGTTCCGGGCGAGTTTCTGGGAACCCAGACTCATTCGGGGAGAAACTGGACTGTCTGGCAGCGGGCGAAACTCGAGGGTGGCTTTTTCTCAGAGGCGCTTGCAGTGATTACCGAGGAACACTGAGACCCAGGGGCCTCATAGGGCAGGGCTGACGGGAAGCCAAGGCTGTCTGCTCCGCCCTGAGACTCCGTCCCATCTAAGCTGAGCACAGAGGCTTTTGCAAGTCTTCTCCCAGAAGGGTGTCTCCAGCACAGAAGTTCTCCCAGCGTAGACACATCTGATCCTCACAGCCAATTGACCTGGAGGTCAATTCCTCCCAGTGATACCAACAACAATCAAGACTTAACTACAACAAGGCTGTGCACACAGTCCACAAAGGGGTGCACCAAAAGTGTCCACCTCAGGTAACTGGGAGGCTGAGCTACTGGGCCATATAGGACACCTACCACACAAAGCTACTCTACCAACTCAGGGAAGCAGTGAAAATGCAGAGACAAAGAAACAGGTCACAAATGAAAGAAATGGAAGAAAGCAAACGACTGGATATAGAGTTCAAAACCATGGTTATAAGGTTTTTCAAGAATTTCCCAGAAAAGGCCGATAAATTTAGCGAGACCCTCGAGGATATGAAAA
This sequence comes from Eptesicus fuscus, assembly GCF_027574615.1. Taxonomy (NCBI): domain Eukaryota; kingdom Metazoa; phylum Chordata; class Mammalia; order Chiroptera; family Vespertilionidae; genus Eptesicus; species Eptesicus fuscus. The sequence continues at coordinate 15,040,156 of NC_072486.1, forward strand.
AGGACCAACTAGAAATTAAACATACGCTGACTGAAATAAAAATTATTATACAGAGACCTAACAGCAGACTAGAGGACTGCAAGAATCAAGTCAAAGATTTGAAATACAAAGAAGCAAAAAACACCCAACCGGAAAAGCAAAAAGAAAAAAGAATCCAAAAATTTGAAGATAGTGTAAGGAGCCTCTGGGACAACCTCAAGCGTACCAACATCCGAATTATGGGGGCGCCAGAAAAAGAGAGAGAGCAAGATACTGAAAACCTATTTGAAGAAATAATGACTGAAAACTTCCCCCACCTGGTGAAAGAAATAGACTTACAAGTCCAGGAAGCGCAGAGAACCCCAAACAAAAGGAATCCAAAGAGGACCACACCAAGACACATCATAATTAAAGTGCCAAGAGCAAAAGACAAAGAGAGAATATTAAAAGCAGCAATATAAAAGCAGTTAATTACCTACAAGGGAGCACCCATATGATTGTCAGCTGATTTCTCAACAGAAACTATGCAGGCCAGACAGGAGTGGCAAGAAATATTCAAAGTGATGAATAGCAAGAACCTACTACCAAGATTACTGTACCCAGCAAAGCTATCATTCAGAATTGAAGGGCAGATAAAGAGCTTCACAGATAAGAAAAAAGCTAAAGGAGTTCATCACCACCAAACCAGTATTATATGAAATGCTGAAAGGTATTCTTTAAGTAGAGGAAGAAGAGGAAAAAGGTAAAGATAAAAATATGAAGAACAAATACATGTCTGTCAACAAGTGAATCTAAAATCAAGTGAATAAAAAATCTGATGAACAGAATAAACTGTTGAATATAATAGAATCAGGGGCATAGAAAGGGAGTGGACTGAGAATTCTCAGGGGGAAAGGGGTGTGGGGGATGTGGGAAGAGACTAGACAAAAATCGTACACCTATGGATGATGACAGTGTGGGGGAGGTAAGGGCAGAGGGTGGGGTGGGAACCAGGTGGAGGGGAGCTATGGGGGGAAAAAGAGGAACAATTGTAATAATCTGAACAATAAAGATTTATTAAATTACAAAAAAAAAAGTCTGATTGAGAGACCTTTAACATGGAAGATGGAGCTGGGCACGGAAACAATTGCTTTTCACCCCTTGGGTTTCAGTTTCTGGCCCTTTGATCACTGGATAACCTGTGTAATGTTCTCTGGGTTCCATGGGTTCTGACTTTGTTCTGGTTCCCTAGTTCCTAACTCACATTTGGCCTTTGTTCAGTTTTCTTCCTTGATTCATGAGTTGGCTTTTCTGGTGATTTGTCCTGGTTTGATCCAACTCACTACTCTGACAGGAAGTTGGAAGCAAAAATATCAATAGAGAAGTAGTCTACTTGTTTGTAAAAAGACAGTTGTCACTACTTATATACCTTTATTCCCCCATTTTTATAATAAGCACTTCCTTATCACAAAGATAAATATATATTCATTGCTATAATTTTACAATATACATTTAATTTCTAAGCAAACTACTATAAGTCTGTATCACATAGAGAAAACCACCGGTGAATACTGAAACCAGTTTTCCAGTGCATAAGCACAATTTTTAAACAAAAATAGGATCACTTTATTTATTTTTTCACTTGAATTCAAATGCCCATTTCCTCATGTCATTATATTTTCCTACATCATTTTTCAATAGCTACAGAGTAATCCACTGTGAATGTATCTCATTAATCAGTTGCTTACTTTGGACAATTTTAGATTTTTAATTTTTTTTATTTTAATAGTATTGCATGAACAACTTTATATATAGATATTTCCATAAGACATATTACTAAAATTTAATATTTTTGAAGTATGCATTCAGAGGTGGACACATGACATTAATAATATTTCTAAAGTGAAGCTATTTTAATACTTAAGAGTAAACTTAGGAATTTTGAATCTTTTGGGGCAAAGACTATTCTGTTTGACAAACTTTGATTATAATCAGAATGAGCAGAAAACTTACTATACGGCTCCCTTTTCTATTTAACATGCATGTCATGATTCTGATTTTTATTGTTTTATGCCTTCTTCTTTGGTTTGATCATTGTTTACTTTTGGATTTTTGTTTTTTTATGGTCCAAAATAATAAAATTCTTGAGGCATATCTTTTCCTTTATCAAAATCTGGTGCACAATTGATGATATAGGAAACAATAGAGAATGTGAAATGCCATGATGCCCATATGTGGAAAATCTTCCATAGTTTGTTTCATTTGATCATTTTTCTGTAGTAAGTTTATTAAATCTTCTCATGCATATCTGGAGTTGAAACTAAAACAGCAACCTAAGCATGTAGCATGAATGTATAGACTTGTTCAATCCTTCCATAAAAGCAACAGATAAAATTCAGCTTGTAAAACAAGGTAACAGTTAAAATTATCCCATAGCAAATGTACTGTGCCAGCTCTCTGTGCCAACTCATAAATATTTCCATCCACATACACTTTCCAAAGGATAGTTTTCCAGTTGCAATTAAACTCCAAGCTGTTGCATATTTCAAGACTTCTGTAATTTTGCCTATATACAATTAAATTTTTGAAAATGATATCTTTAACTTATTATAATTGTGACAAATTCTTATATAAATGTACTTCCAAATATTAGGTATCACTGTACAGTACACTATATTCCAAATAAATCTGAAGACCTTCATATTAATGAAGTGGTAGGTACTCTGCATTCTTCCATAGATAAATCCATGGGGGAAAGCCTCAGATAATGATTATAGTAAGAAACACTAATACATTCATTAAAACTAAATAGTAATGTGATTATCTTAACTCTAAAACAGCAAAAGCTCAAACATTTGTTTCTAAAGAAATCCAATCACTTAAAATTTCCTGTGGCAACTAAGCTTTTATGATTCTGTACCTCAAACAGCTAGACATCCTGTGAAAATGCCCTGCTTGTCTTCCTTTGAAGTTCTGTTTGATTTTATTGATATTTATGTAAAAATATTTACTTATTTGTTGAGTGCCCACTATGGTCCAGCATCAGTCCTTGATACTTTATTTAATTCTCATAATAACTCTATGAGGGAATTAGTGTTATTCCTGTATTACACATAAGAAAATGGAGGGCCAGGGAAGTTGAGTAACATCACCAATGTCACAAGACATAGGAGCAGCAGAGCTAGATTCAGACTTAGTTCTGGATAAAATAAGTATTGCAAATTAGATTCCTGAGAGTAGGTTGTACTGATAAATACATTTTATCTCATGTTTGTTTCCAAGTATTTATTTTTTGCCAATAAGAGCATTGTAAGTGAAAGATGGGCAAAATAAATCCTAAATATATACCAAACCTGCATCGAAGTTGATATTTTCTGTTGGTGCTGATGAAATCTAAATTTTGAAACGAATAAGAGCTAGAAAGTTATTGAGAGCTTAAAGATCCTATGCCAGTAGTCCTTTCAAATAAGTGCTTCCTATTCCTTCAATAATGCTTTAATGACTATACCATTCTGTCCTTCCTTAAAGTTTACTACCATTTGCTTTCCATTAGAAATCATTTTGTAAATTAAGGGCCACTTTAAGATGAAAAGCCCATAGGCTCTAAGAAGTTAATCAGTGAGAGAATATCCTTCTGTAATTCACCAACCTAATCTGTATCAAGGAAATCATGAAGATTAAAATATAAGCTGACGAGCTTTTTACATTTCTTTCCTGTCTTCTTCCATAGCCCTGCTATTACCCAGTTTGGAGATTATATTCTTTTAGCTCTCCCAAAGCACTTAGGTCTCCTGTAATGTGTCCAGTAATAGAAAGTAATTTACTTCTATTTGAAGCCAGAGTAAAAACTGGTCAGCGCTCCCTGAACAGGCCAAGATAACTGAAGCTACTTGACAGCCATTTCAGAAGGAACCAGAAAAGTCTCCGTAACAAAGCTCAGGTGAATTCCTGCTGTCGGAACACAGTGCATTATAAATTGTTTTGTTAAATGTTAAATTTCTATCCTTTATTTTCTCCAAACAAATGGGGTTATTGCCCAAAGAAGGCTTAAAATGCCAAAAACTACTGGTGCCAGTGGAAAATTCAACTAGTGACGAGTAGAAGATTAATCATCTACTAACCAAGGAAATGAATAGCCTTGGTTCAATGCATAGGAGTTTAAGAAGACAGGCATTTTTGAGCTGTAGCATTTTGCTCTTTCTTAGTAATGTTGTGGAAGAGAAAGAAAACTGAATGAGTAATACAAAGATCTGAGTTTTAAAAGGGGAAAGTGAAAGGAAGCAAATGTTTTTGAGAACTTTGGTAAATGATAAGTACTATGTTAAGGGCTTTCACATTTTATCTCATTAAATCCTCACAACACTGGGATTCAGAGAGGTTAAGAGATTTGTCCTAGGTCAGAGCTAGAAAGCAGCAGCAGTAGGACGTAATGTGTTAATCTAAACCTGCAGTTTACCTTGCCTCTTATATTATTTAAACATGATTATCATCACATTCAGTTTATCATGAAGAAGGATAAAATCCCGTTATTTTTCTCAAATTGTCTTTGGGACATCACCTATATCAGAATCATTTGGAAATTCCCAGTCCTATGCAAACAGAATCTTTGAGAAGAGCCTTGGCTATAGCAATGATAACAAGTCCCATGGCGCTCTTTATCATGTAAGTTAAAAATTGAGAACTGCTGCTCTACAAGGGGGTATAGAAGACTGCAAAAACATGAATTGAAAAAATGATACTTGCACCATTTCACTTTTAAAGTTATTCAAAACCAACTGTAACACATTGGTTCCTGAGAATGGGAAGCTATTTGAAAATAAACCAGCAGTCCCAATTCCATAGAGGAAGCCTGAGGAATGAGTGGACAGTCCCTGCTAGATAGGTATAGTCAGCCAAAAGCAGGACAGGGAACCTCTTGCTCAAGGTCAATACTATTCTTGCATTTTATTCTGGGGTGTGAAAGACTGTCAAGTGTATGTTATATTTTTCACACTCTGAGGTGTAGACATACCTATTTGGATTTTGTTTTAAAACTAACGGATCAACAAGGAGAGACAAATGAGGGGAGGACTTTTGAGAATTACAGACTTGGGGTTGAATGTTTACTGGGTACATGACCTAATTGAACTTTTGTGGGTTCAGATTTTATATGTATCTTTAAAATGAAATAAAAATAACAACTAGTACATGACAGAGAGCCTGGGACAAACAAAATAATTAATGGTAACTTATGTCACCATGATTATTAGTGATGTTCATTATACAGCATAAATAGAAGTAAAGGGTGCTCATTGCATGTATGATATTAAAAGAATCAGCTCTAGTGTATATGATGGTAAACCACTGAGTAGGGAGATTATATACCTGTCCCTGAGAATTGTCCAGAGGAAGACAATATAGTCTATAAATAATTATATCCTTCATCCTATGTCTTAAAACATTACTGAGAATTTTGAAATAATAATTTTATTGAAACTTTTTTTAGATTTTTGTTCTATATATTTCATATTTCTGATACATTCATATCCCATCCCAGTTTTAGCATCTAGATTTTTAAGTTTTGTTCTAAACGTCAATGGGCAGTTTAGAGTCCAGAAATTTTAGTTTGGTAGCTAAATTTTAGCCAATCACTCTTATTCTAAAAAAAACTTGGAAGTTTACCTACAAAATTAAAAAAAAAAAGAGTATTTTAACTTGGTGGTATTCTTTTCTTTTTAACGATTTTTTAAAATTATATTTTTATTGATTTCAGAGAGGAAGGAAGCAGGAGAGAGAGATAGAAACATCAATGATGAGAGAGAATCATTAATTTGCTGCCTCCTGCATGCCCCTTTCTGGGGATCGAGCCCACAACCCCGGTATGTGCCCTTGATCAGAATGGAACCCTGGACCCTTCAGCCTGCAGGCCGATGCTCTCTCCACTGAGCCAAACAGACTAGGATCTTAGTAGTATTCTTAACTACCTGTTCTTAAATTATTCATCTGTATGTAACACATCATTTTTACCACAGAATATCTATTTTAAGTTGGGTCAGCAAAATATCTTCAGTATTGATTTAATTATCTTATCAACTAGTGCTCCAGAAAATAAAAAATATGGTTACGTTTTTGCCTGTTGAAGTTATGATGTTGTTTCTGGGAGGTCTGTTAAAATAGGTGTGCTAAACTTAGACTGATTTAGGTGGGGAAAGGAAAAATCTTAGGAAAAATCCTTGTTTATAAAACCTTGTTTATTCGGGCTCTCCATATCTGAATATTTTTTTGATTGGAATAATTGGGTTGCTGGGAGAGGGATCACAAAAATCAGGAACTCTCGAACACTTCTTCCATGGAAATGGATACTCATAATTACCTATTTACAGGAGAAGGGCTTAGAAAAATCTGACTTTGTTAACTTTTTACCCATAGAGCCATTCTTAGATGAGGCTTACAGCAATATCTAATTTTTTTGTTTATAGCTGCATAATCTTTCCTGTCTACTAAGTAGAAATTTCTTCTTCCCCAGTGTTTTCTACTGATATTTATAAGCCTAATAATTCTTGAGAAAGTACAAATCTCCAATGTACTTATTTGTGAAATATTTGATTATGTTAAGGTAGCATTTATATTCTTATAACATTTCAGACTTCTTAAAAAATATGTGGACATATTTATAAAATTTCTATTATGAGTCAATCTTTGACCAATGAGTTAGTTTCTAAATACATGGAATTAAAAATTTATTTTTGTTATTAATTTCTAACTTAATCGTATACTAGTTACAAAATGGGGGTTTGTGTGACACATTTTTTGCAACTTTGAGGAGTTGTTTTATGGCCTTATACATGTTGATTTTGTAAATGTTCCATGTGTACTTGAGAAAATCATATATTCTAATACTCTGGGTCTTCTCATTCAATATTATTTAGTTATGCTGTTGAAATTTTCTGTGGTAAGCTGATTTTCTATCTGCTTGATCTATCAATAGTTGAAAGAGATGTTAAAAATCTGTCATTATGCTGATAAAAAATGGTCTAATTCTTTCATTAGTACTAATTTTTTGATGTGTTATCAATTTGCTGTATTATCAATCTTTTTCCTGTTTTATCAATTTATAAAATAGCTTTGTTGAAATATAATTCACATTCCATACAAGTCACCCATTTAAATTAATCAAGTGAATGGTTTTTATTATATTCAGAGATACATGTATCATCACCACTGTTGATTTTTTAGAAAATTTTCATCATCTCAAAAAGAAACCTCAAACTCTTTAACTATCATCTGCCTGTCCCCCATATCCTCCCTCCTGTCCTAAGCAGCCACTAATTTCCTTTCTATTTCTGTAGGATCCCTATTCTGGACTTTCATGTGAATGGACTCATATAATATGTGGACTTCTGTGACTGACTTTTTTCTCTTAGCTATAAAGAGATATCAGTAACATTTCTTCTGTAATTCTAGTAATTTGAATAGTAATGTTTTCAAGGTTTATCCATGTTGTATGTATCAGTATTCATTACTTTTTATGAGTGCATAATAAAATTCCAATATATGGATTTAGCAGATTTTGTTTATTTATTTGTCCACTGATAAACATTTGGGTTGTTTCTATCTTTTAGCTATTATGAATAGTGCTGATATAAACACTCATGTAAAAATTTTTTGTGTGGATATATGTTTTCATTTCTTCTATAGAAGTGGACCCTGGGTCACATGTGACTATATGTTTAATCATTTGAGGAAATATCAGAGACTATTTACCAGAATGGTTTCAACATTTTACATTATCATCAGTGTATGAGTATTCCAATTTCTTGATATCTTTGCCAACAGTGTTATGATACAATTTTTTTATTTTAGTCATTTTAGTGAGGATGAAGTGGCATCTCATTGTGTTTCTTTAATTTACATTTTCTGATGACTTATGATGTTGAGCATCTATGTATTTATTTGAGACATGTCTATTCAGATTCTTTGCTCATTGTTTTAATTGAGTTATTTGTTTTTATTTATTGAGTTATAAGAGATTTAAAAATATAGATACAAGTTTCTTATATATGATTTTCACATATATAGTAATCCTATCTAATAAAAGAGTAATATGCAAATTGACCATAACTCCAACACACAAGATGGCTGCCCCCATGTGGTCAAAGATGGCTGCCCCCATGTAGACACAAGATGGTTGCCACAAGATGGCCAGCAGGGGAGGGCAGATGGGAGGGACCAGGCCTGCAAGGGAGGGCAGTTGGGGGCGATCAAGCCTGCAGGGGAGGACATTTAGGGGTGACCAGGCCGGCATAGGAGGGAATTTGGGGGTGACCGGGCCTGCAGGGAAGGGCAGTTGGGGGGGGGGACCCAGGCCTGCAGGGGAGGGCAGTTAGGGGTGACCAGGCCTGCAGGGGAGGGCAGTTAGGGGCAAACAGGCTGGCAGGGGAACAGTTAAGCATCAATCAGGCTGGCAGGGGAGTGGTTAGGGGGTGATCAGGCTGGCAGGCAGAAGTGGTTAGGGGCAATCAGGAAGGCAGGTAGGCGAGCAGTTGGGAGCCAGCAGTCCTGGATTGTGAGAGGGATGTCCAACTGCCCATTTAGGCCCGATCCTACCTGGCCCCCCATGCACGAATTTCGTGCACTGGGCCTCTAATATATATATATAGTTATTATTCTGTGGGTATTTATTTTTTTACTTTCTTAATGGTGTTCTTTGAAGCACAAATGTTTTTACTTTTGGTCAAATCCAATTATTTATATTTAAACTCATGCTTTTGATGTCAAATCTAAGAATTCAGTGCCAAATTCAAGGTCAGGAAGATTTACCCTATGTTTTCTTATAAGAATTTTATAGTGTTAGCTCTTATATTTAAGTCTTTGATCCATTTGAGTTAATTCTTGTGAATGTTGTGAGGGAAGGATCCAATTTTACTCTTTTGCATGTAAGCTATCCAATTGTCCCAGCACCATTTGATGAAAAGACCATTCTTTCTTTATTGAATGGTTTTGGAACTCTTGTCAAAAATTAATTGACTAAAAATTATGGGTTTATTTTAGTACTCTCAATTATATTCCATTGATTTATATATCTATCTTTGTGCCAATGTTTTGTAGTTAAATTTTGAAATCAGGAAGTATGAGTCCTTCTGTGTTGTTTTTCTCTTTCAGGTTTGTTTGGGCTATTCTGGGTTCCTTGCAATTTCATATGAATTTCAAAATTAGGTTGTCAAGTTGTACAAGAAGTCAGTGAGTTCTGATTTCATTGAACCTGTAGATCAGTTGGCTAGTGTTGCCATCTTAATAATGTTAAGTCTTCTGATCCATGAACATGGATGTTATTCCATTTATTTTTATCCTCTTTAATTTCTTTCTACAATACTTTGCACTTTTCAGAGTATTCTTCTTGAGTCAGTTTTGTTAGTTTTTGTCTTCCTAGGAATTTTCTCTAAGTTATCTAATTTGTTGATATACAGTTGTTTATACTATTCCTTTATAATCTTTTTGTTTCTGTTATGTTATCGGTAATATCTCATCTGTCATCTAGTAATTTGAATATTTTCTTTATTTTTCAAGATCTGTAGTACTACACATTTGCCAATTTTGTTGATTTTTTTCAAAGAACCAGCTTTTGGTTTACTTGATACCAATTGATTTGCTTTTTAAAATTTTCTATTACATTTGTTTTTGCTTTAATATATTTTAAAAAATATTTTTTAATTGATTTCTGAGAAGAGGGGAGAGGGAGAGTGAGAGAGAGAGAAACATCAATGATGAGAGAGAATCATTGATTGGATGCCTCCTGCTTTCTCCACACTGGGGATTGAGCCTGCAACCTGACCTTCTGGTTCATAGGTCTACGCTCAACCACTGAGCCATGTCAGCCAGGGGGCTGTTTCTGCTTTAATCTTTATTATTTTCTTCTTTTTGCTTGCTTTAGGTTTATTTGCTTTTGTTTTTCATTGTCTTAAGGAGGAAAGCTAGGTTATTGATTTGCAATCTTTATTTCTTAATATAGGCATTTACAGTTAAAAATTTCCCTCAAAGCAACGATTTAGTTGTATCTCTCAAGTTTCGATATGCTGTGTTTTCATTTTTTTTTGAAGTCAATATATGTTTTGATTTCCCTTTTGATTTATTCTTTGACTAATTGTTTGTTTAGTAATGTATTGTTTGATTTTCACATATTTGTGATTTCCAAAATAATTTCCTGCTATTGAGTTCTAATTTAATTTTATTGTGGTCAAAGAACATACTTGGTATTGTTTCTATCTTTTCATGTTAATTGAGGTTTGCTTTATTGCCTAGCATATGGTCTATCCTGGAGAATGTTCCAGGTGTACTTGAAAAGAATATATATTCTGTTGTTGATGTGTTGACTGTTCTATAGATGTCTGTTAGGTGTAGTTAATTTATCATTTAATTCCAGTCTCCTCTTTCCTTATTAATTTTTTGTCTTATCCAGTGTTGATGGAGGGTTATTGAAGTCTGTGTCTATTATTATTGAATCATCATTTTCTACCTTTATTGCTATCAATTTTGCTTGATGTATTTTGGTGATGAATCCCCCCTGGGTACATTTTTCAGCTTTGACAATACCTATTTTTTCCCAGACTAATATGACTAAATCTCTGAAGGCCAGATTCTTTAAAAAATGCAGGCTGAACATTCTTTAAATTAAACAAAATCAACCCAATGTTAATTTCACATCTCAAACTAGCTCTCCTACCCTTCAACGTCAAGGCTGATAGGAAACTATTCTATATAAAACTGTAAAAGTATCTATTTACTTTTGTTTTTTAAATATATTTTTACTGATTTCAGAGAAGAAGGGAGAGGGAGAGAGAGACAGAAACATCAATGATGAGAGAGAATCATTGATTGGCTGCCTCCTGCACGCCCCCTACTGGGGATCGAGCCTGCAACCCGGGCATGTGCCCTTGATCGGAATCGAACCCAGGACCTTTTGGTCCACAGGCTGACGCTCTATCCACTGAGCCAAACCAGCTAGGGCAAAGTACCAATTTATTTGAAAAGGTTAGCTCTTCACTTGATTTTATAGCATTTTGGATGTATATATATTTTTTTCTGTCTGAAATGTGTATGGTTTGGCTGACTGTATTTGGCATAAACTAAATGACAAAACTGAAATGGTTGCCAAGGAATAAGGGCCAAACCTCTCTGCACCAGTCATATTTTTGACAGATAACTATAAAGAATTACTCAGCTTCCTCAGTTGAGAGTAATTGGAGTCAAGTCATGCTTACAGAACGTTCCTTCTTTGTTCTTTAGACTGCCTCTTAACAAAGTTCAGAAGAGCCATTACTCCACTACAAATAAATGCCAAACATCCTTTAAAAATAAACAATAAGGCTGAATTGTGAGTTTTTGCATGTGCTTTAGCATTTAGTATACTGCATGCAGTTAAAGAAATATATAATCAAATAAGTACTTTAAGAAGTGAGAAATGGTACATTTGAGTGACCAAAATATATTGCTTTGCTCAAAACAACTAATGTTATTATTAAGGGAAGGGAATTTTAGTTCCTTTTACATTCTCTGATATATATATCTATCTCCTATATAATAAAAGCCTAGGTGGCGTCATGCCCTTGTGCGATGCCCTCATGTCATCAAAAGGTGACTGGCAGGGGAGGGCAGTTGTGGGTGCTCAGGCCAGCAGGGGAGGGCCATTGGGGGCCATCGGGCCAGCAGGGGAGGGCAGTTGGGGGCATTCGGGCTGGCAGGCAGAAGCAGTTAGGGGCAATCAGGCAGGCAGGCAGGCAGGCAGGCAAGTGTTTAGGAGCCAGCAGTCCTGGATTGTGAGAGGGATCCCAGATTGGAGAGGGTGCAGGCTGGGCTGAGGAACACCCCCCAGTGCACGAATTTCGTGCATCGGGCCTCTAGTATATCCTCCTATCTAATAAAAGAGTAATATGCAACTTGACCATCACTCCAAGACACAAGATGGCCTCCCCCAGTGGTCAAAGATGGCTGCCCCCATGTGGACACAAGATGGCCGCCACAAGATGGTCTGCAGGGGAGGGCAGTTATGGGCAGTTAGGGGTGACCAGGCCAGCAGAGGAGGGCAATTGGAGGTGACCAGGCCGGCAGAGGAGGGCAGTTGGGGGAGACCAGACCAGCAAGGGAGGGCAGTTGGGGGGGACCCAGGCCTAATGGGGCGGGCATTTGGGGGGATCAGGCCTGCAGGGGAGGACAGTTGGGCGGGGACCATGCCTGCAGGGGAGGGCAGTTGTGGGCGATCAGGCAAGCAGGGAGGGCAGTTAGGGGTGACCGGGCTGGCAGAGGAGGGCAGTTGGGGGAGACCAGGTCAGCAGGGAAGGACAGTTGGAGGGTACCAGGATTGCAGGAGAGAGCAGTTGAGCGGGGACCAGGCCTTCAGTGGAGGACAGTTGGGGGGGACCCAAGCCTGCAGGGGAGGGCAGTTGAGGGAGACCAGGCCTGCAAGGTAGGGCAATTGGGGGGGACGAGGCATGTAGAAGAGGGCAGTTGTGGGCGACCAGGCCAGCAGAGGAGGGCAGTTGTGGGAGATCAGGTCTGCAGGGGAGGGTAGTTGTGGGCTATCAGGCCAGAAGGGAGGGAAGTTAGGGGTGACCGGGCCAGCAGAGGAGGGCAGTTAGGGGTGACCAGGCTGGCAGGGGAGTGGTTAGGGGGTGGTCAGGCTGGCAGGCAGAAGCAGTTAGGGGCAATCAGGTAGAGGCAGGGGAGCGGTTGGGAGCCAGCAGTACTGGATTGTGAGAGGGATGTCCAACCGGTGGGATCGGGCCTAAACGGTCAGTCGGACATCCCTCAAGAGGTCCCAGATTGGAGAGGGTGCAGGCTGGGCTGAGGGATACCTCCCCCGTGCACGAATTTCATGCACTGGGCCTCTAGTATATAAATAAATATACATAAAATCTGTTTCATCACTGTCTAGCAGGGTTTCTAAATGACTTCCCTGTTCAAAACTATAGTCCCAAACTGCATATCACAGGTGCTTGCTAATAATTCTAATATGAGTTTCATGGTCAGATAGATTTGAGAAATGCTGGGTTTGATAAAATTAAACAATTGTTTTATTATCTTTTTACCTGCAGGGTTTCTCAGGGCCTTTATAATTTATGTAAATTGTGAGTCCCTAAATGTGTGATAGAGAGTATGGTGTTTTTGAAATACATGTGATCATGAATCCTTTATAATGAGGAGCATCTGCTGAAACTACTGAGGATCACTTTGAGAAACACAGCTGTGTTCTGCAAGAACATATGTTCCATTCAAGACTTACTTTTTTTAATGCTTTTTGGATAGTGATAAGATGAATTGTCCCGTTTTAAGGGACATACTAGTAGATTTTAACTTGCCCAACTCTACCTCTTTCTCTGCTCATAGTGAACAGTGTTCATAGTAACGTTCACAGTGAACAGTGTGGTTTACCAAATTGTGCTTTGGAGCTTTCTGCCCAAAAGATAAGGGGCTCCCTGAGAAGGCTCCTAAACTAAGGAAAGTTCTGAAAATTGGTGAGGTCCCTAAAACAAGTCTATAGTATATATTTTATAATTTCAAAAATACAGTACTATCACACATTTAGGGATTCACAAATTACAAAATATATAAAAGGCCCTAAGAAATCCCGCAGGTAAAAAACAAACACTTTAAATATGTCCACATTACCCAAGTATTGCTCTGGAATAAAATTCCTCAGAGAGGTCCTTCTCAAGTAAAGTAGCTATTGGTTCAGAGGCTTTCTACGCAGGAAATTGGTCTTATATTTTAGAGCCTGCCCTAGAAGACTGCTTCTGCATTGATGCCTGAAAAATTATCATCTTAACTGGGAAACTATGGGCCCCTATTTCAAATCATTTATAATCCTGAGTGATGTCTGAATCAAAACAACAAAAAATGTCCCTTGGATAGGCTGGTTGTTTTGGTTCATAATAAATTACCTTACTCCATTCTAGAGAAAACCAGAACTGTCCCGGAGTTGGAAGGGAATGTGTTTGAAAACACTGAGGTATAGGATTTTAATAAACCTGGGTATATATTAGTTTGCTAGGGCTGCCACAATGAAGTACCACAAACTGGATGGCTTAAGCAACACAGGTTTATTTTCTCACAGTTCTGGAGATTAGACATCTGATAACAATGTGTTGGCAGGGTTTTCTTCTGAGGCCTTTCTCATTAGTTTGTAGAAGGCTGTGTTCTCCATATATATTCACGTGATCTTTCCTCTGTTTTTTATTGCTGTTTATATCTTCTGTATTTTGTTTAATAAACATGTAACCTTGAGTTAAGAAAAACAGTTTCAAAAATTAAATAGAGGAAGTGAAATCATGCAATCTAAATTTCCTAATCTCCTCTTCTTATAAGGACACCAGTCATATTAGATTAGGGCCCACCCTAATTGCCTCATTTAACCTTAACCTCATTTAAACCTCTTTAAAGATCCTATGTCCAAATATAATCATATTCTGATGTACTAGCATTAGGACTTCAAACTATGATTTTGGGGGAGACATAATTTGGCCCATAATTAGTTAGCCCTTGAGGAGCAGACTTCTGAATGTATACCATTAAGCCAAACTTATTAGGAATATTTTCAGAGACAAGCAAAGGATTGAGCAATTTGAAATCATTATCACAAGCAAAAAGAACATTTAAATATATACATACCTATCTATATAATACAGAGGACTTATTAACTTTAAAAACAAGTTACCTTCTATTCTCCTTTAGCAGTATTTTATTTTTAATCCTCACTAGAGGATATTTTTTCCATTGATTTTTTTTCTTTATATATTTTTATTGATTTCAGAGAGGAAGGTAGAGGGAGAGAGATATAGAAACATCAATGATGAGAGAGAATCATTGATCGGCTGCCTCCTGTATGCCCCCTACTGGGGACCAAACCTGCAATCTGGGCACGTGCCCTTAATTGGGATCAAACCCGGGACCCTTCAGTCCACAGGCCAATGCTCTATCCACTGATCCAAACCAGGTAGGGCTTTTCCCATTGATTTTTTAGTTAGTTACCTACAGGGAAGCTCCAATAATACTGTCAGCTGATTTATGAAACTTTGCTGGCCACAGGGAATGGCAAGAAATATTCAAAGTGATGAAAAGCAAGGACCTACAACCAAGATCACTCTACCCAGCAAAGCTAGCACTTAGAATTGAAGATCAGATAAAGAGCTTCACAGACAAGAAAAAGCTAAAGGAGTTTATCACCACCAAATCAGTATTACATGAAATGTTAAAGAGTCTTCTTTAAGAAGAAGAAAAAAGATAAAAATATGAACAATAAAATAGCAATATGTGCATATCTATCAACAATCCTATCTAATAAAAGAGTAATATGCAAATTGACTGTCACCAAGAAACAAGATGGCCGACCCCATGTGGTCAAAGATGGCTGCCCCCATGTAGACACAAGAAGGCCGCCACAAGATGGCCTGTGGGGGAGGGCAGTTGTGGGAAGTTAGGGGTGACCAGGCCAGCAGAGGAGGGCAGTTGGAGGTGACCAAGCTGGCAGAGGAGGGCAGTTGGGGGAGACCAGGCCAGCAAGGGAGAGCAGTTGAGGGGGGACCCAGGCCTGCAGGGGAGAGCAGTATGGGGGGGACCAGGCCAGCAGGGGTGGGCAGTTGGGGGGGACCAGGCCTGCAGGGGAGGGCTGTTGGGAGCCAGCAGTCCTGGATTATGAGAGGGATGTCCAACTGCTCATTTAGGTCTTATACGGGTGGTTGGACATCCCTAAGGGGTCCCAGATTGAAGAGGGTGCAGGCTGGGCTGAGCACGAATTTCATGCACCGGGCCTCGAGTTGAATATAAAAATCAAAATAAATGAACAAGCAGAACAGAAACAGACTCAAAGATACAGAGAACATTTTGATGGTTGCCAGATGGGGTGGGAGTTGGGGACATGGGTGAAAAAGGTGAAGGGAATTAGAAGTACAAATTAGTAGTTCTAGTATAATTGTGGGGTGTAAAGTATAGCATAGGGAATATCCTATACAATAAAAGCCTAATATGCAAATCGACCGATGGGTGGAAGGACCTGTGGAGCAACCAGTCAATATGACGCGCACTGACCCCCAGGGGCAGACACTCAATGCAGGAGCTGCCCCCAACCTGCCGGCCCCATGCCAGCCAAGGCAGGTGCCTATGGGGGCCCCCTGATCGCCCCCAACCGGTTGCCCCGCAGATCGGCCCTGATTACCAGCCAGGCCTAGGGACCCTACCTGTGCATGAATTTTGTGCACTAGGCCTCTAGTAGTCAATAATATTCTAATAACTATGGATGGTGTCAGATGGGTATGAGATTTTTCAGGGTGAACATTGGTAAATTTTATAATGTCTAATCACTGGGGTGTACACCTGAAACTAATATAATATTGTATGTCAACTATAATTGAAAAATAAAAAATGATTTAAAAAAATCACTGAATTTTAAAACTTGCTCCTTTGAAGGGGGCTGTAAATAACTTTTTTCTCTACTTTATAGATTACTCTTTATAGAAGAAATATTCATTGTAGAAAATAGAGATAAGCAAAAAATTTATTAAAAATTACTCATAGCCCCACTATTCAGAAATAATAATAACCCATGATTACATATAAGATGATATTTTGGGTTGAGGTATAGGAAACTGATATTTTCTATGGTGCTGGCATGTAAATGTGGTGGAGGATATCTTGAGTTATTTTATGTGATTTTTCAGAGATATTTTTTAAAGAGAGTAGAAAATATCTACAATATTTTTAAGGTAGACATTCCCAGTCCAATGTTTTTGGTTCTTGTATTTCTTATTATTAGTCTGTCCTTGTGGGAATGAGCCTTGGCTGCCTATGTTTTATAAAGGGAAAAATCAATTTATCACTATAACTGCATCCAGCTATCCAGCTGGTTCATTGCCAACTCTTACAACTAAACTGAGGCTGAATTAGACTAATAGTTTTGTTCACTGAACAGTGAAACTTTCAGCTCCTTATTATGATTCATGTGTTACAGCTGCAGTCCACACACATTAATATCATCTGACTTTTCATTGAACCACAGGGCTTCCTTTTCTCTCAGCTAATCTTTTGATAACATTTCAACTTTTCAGTTTTCTGAATGAAAATTTGAAAGATAAAAAAATTCATAAGCCTGAAGAAATCATTATTCAGAATAGATTAGATTGTGAGAATATTAACTATTTTTAATATTTTTACTAAGATTCACATTTAGGAAGTATTATATACATTCCTTGGGAAAATGCTTTTATCATATTTTCAGAGAAATTATTCATATTTACAATGATATTTTAATGCAGAATAAAAACTTTCCCAATATGTCCTATTGCAGAATTTTTGCTCTAAATAAGCCAAAGTAGGTTTTTATGATTTTAGTGTATTTATGGGAATTATTCATCATGCATTTACAAATTTGCTCTATGTTATATAAATAGATTATGAGAGAAAATTACAGTTGGTTCAAACCAAGAAGTAAGGAACCTAAAATATATTAATATCTCTGAAGTATTTTATTTTCAGATATTCAGAATTAAAACAATAGGCTTATAGTATCAAAACATTATGTATTGCAAATACGAATTTGAAATTTCTCTGGCAAACACATATCAGAATGGACTCAAATCCTATCTAATAAAGAGGAAATATGCTAATTGACCATCACACCCTCACAAAGATGGCAATGCCCACATCCAATAGGGAGGGGATATGCTAATTGACTGCCACACCCTCAAAGATGGGGGCACCCATAGCCACAAGATGGCGGCACCTAGTCCCCTCAGCCCTGCTGGGGCAGCAGGCATGTGGCCACTCCATGTGCCTGCCTCCAGAGTCCCCCAGTCCTCTCAGCCCCCAGCTGCCCAGGGCCGGCCCAAGGCGCAGGCAAGCCTTGGATGGTGGCTGCCTAGCCCCCCAGGGCCACCTGAGGCTCAGGTAACCAGGGCCGGCCAAGGCTTGCACTGCCGGCAGTGGCAGCAGCAGAGGTGTGATGGGGGCATCGCCTTCCCCTTATCGCTGGGTCGCCTCCCACCCCTGAGGGCTCCCAGACTGTGAGAGGGGGAAGGCCTAGCTGAGGGACCCCGCCTCCAGTGCATGAATTTTCATGCACCAGGCCTCTAGTTTTATAATAAAAAGAAATTTGGTTAAATATAGATGAGGAAATGATTGAAGCTTTGTATTAGCTTTAAAGCAGTATAATCTGTGTTTGTATGTTTTCAAGATTGATGTTCATAATTCTTTAAAAAATGATTTTGACTTAAATAAATTAAAAGTGTATTTTCCTTGGTCCTGGTGGTTTTAGATGTGGGTTCTACACATTGTCATCTCTAACACAGCAGATAAATCAGTCTGACCTTTTCAGTGGTCACAGTTGAGTGGAGAGAATAGAACTTCTTCAGTCTGTACTCTGACTTCTTTATTTTGTAAAATCACAGTAAGCCTTTTTGATGGATCCTGTGGATTGTTTTCTAAAAAATGCATTCCAACTTTTTACTCCTGTGACTTCCAGAGGTTAAAAAATAATCAAAACATTTTCCATATGTCCTTGTTACTAAGGCTCCAGGTGTGATTTGGATTTCACCAATCTTGTACAATCATATGAGACTTGAATTTGATGCTAAGTTAGTTGGGATAGAGACCATAATTTTGTGTTCAGATGATGCCAGAGGCAACATGGGTTTGAGTTAACAGCTTCCTGTATCTTCAACTTTCTCCAGTGCCATGTGCAGCATCCCCAAACACAGCAGTAGTGGGACAATTCTTGGGGCTGGGAACTTTCTTAAACATTATTCCTAGAACTTACTTATCCAGATAATCTAACAATTTTTAAGCCACAGAATATAAGTAATATGTCCCTTTTTTGTATAAAATGTTTCTGTGGCCTGTAATGGAGACTAAACTATTAAGAAACTTCCTAGATTTTAAGCTATTCAAGGAAATTTTGATTACCTATTTCTGGTGATGGAATGAATAGATGTTTCATAATGTTTTCATTTGTCATTTGACTCATGATTTAAGTAGGCATTGCTAGCAAATAAGGCTCTACTTTCTGAATAGGTTTTTGGAGATGGAAATATTGAGGATATGAGGGGAAAATGTAATTCTTTTTCTTTTAGTGTTCTTTTTACCCATTTCCCTTTGTGGGGCCAGGGAAGAAATGTGGCTGTGGCTTCAATAGTGCTACAATAAAAGCCAGTCTCTCTAGAGTTTCCATTCCATGTAGGGTAAGGTGACCAGATTTTAACATTGGTAAAGCGGGACACCATTGACCGGGGGGTAGGGGCAGTGTCTTTAAAAAAAAAAAATAATTTTATTGATTTTTTACAGAGAGGAAGAGAGAGGGATAGAGAGTTAGAAACATCGATGAGAGAGAAACATCGATCAGCTGCCTCCTGCACACCCCCTACAGGGGATGTGCCCGCAACCAAGGTACATGCCCTTGACCGGAATCGAACCTGGGACCCTTGAGTCCGCAGGCCGACACTCTATCCACTGAGCCAAACCGGTTTCGGCCTTGGGGGGGGGGGGGGGGGTTCTTGATTAAAAATTTGGTCTATATTGTAATCGCTTTTGGTTTTTTTAATAAAAGGAAATTCACTTCTTAGATCATCGTTGAATTTGCATCCTCTTTTCTTACTCATTATGTTAAAAAATCTAAAAAAATAATTTAAAATTATATTATAAATTATTATATACATATTGCTTAAAAACACAGTAAGTAGGTACATAATTACATGAACATATTTTATTGTTAGTTTATAAATTAAATTAATTTGATTGTTATAAAGTAACTATATTTTAAAAATTATTTTAATCCTATATTTATTTCTAAATAATAACAATACTAACTTGTATTATTTTTCCTCTGAATTTGCCGTAACATAAGTCGTAAGTGTTACTTTCAAGGCCAGCGCTAGACTTTTTGCCGCCACTATAAAATATAAATAATACAAGTACTGTCTGCTAAATTCAAGAAAATTTATGTATTTATGAAATAAATAAATAAATTACTTACCTAAATTATCTGAATAGCTGATTTGTAATGACATCACTTGTTTAACTAGCTTACTAGCATGCAGTACGATGTGTATCGTCTGAGAGACAGTTACAAAATGTTTTCATCGTGGCCAATCCCAAAAAATGCCATTGTTCATTAAGTCCAAACAATGGTGGTCTAATTCTAACAACTGATCAACAATGCGAACTTTGATAAGCAGTTCTCGATAATCAGTTTTCAACAATTATTTGTTATTATTAAAGTTTAACATTATAAAGTTAACAAAAATAATATAAAACTCATATCCTGGCTAAATCGCCACATGGCCGCTGAAAACCGTATATTCCCTTCCCGTTCTCCCGCTGTTCCCTAGCTTGTCATGCATTCTTTCCAAAAATCGGGACTTTTTTAAAACGCCGCGGGACGCGGGACAAATTGTTAAAAATCAGAACTGTCCCGCCAAAAGCGGGACGTCTGGTCACCTTAATGTAGGACATAGTCCAATCCAGCATTAGACTAGCTTAGTTTGTGTTTGCCACTGCAGTCCATCAGTCCATTGCGTGTGGAGTCCACATGGCCACATGGCTATGTGGTTGAACTTGGGCAGGAGCAAAGCCAAAGGGACCAGAGAGTCGAGAGAGCCAAGAGCCAAGAGTGGGAGCTCTGCTGTTTAGGGGATTATGTATTCCCAAATGTTCCTGGGTTTGCATTGGCTCCACCCACTCTGGGCAATGATCTCTGTTCCTAGGTTTGACTGACATGCAAGTACCTTTCCTATGTCAACCCAACTTCTTTGGGCATGCGTCTTTCTCCCCTTTGTTAGACTTCTTCCCCTAGTGATCTGCAAGGAAAAGGCTAGTGGTTCCCTGAAGAGTGTGAAATGTAGCTTTCTGGTGAAGCTGCCCAAATGACATATCTGTAATGTTTGGCCTCCCCTTTGTTCCTTTTCTATTATTAATAACTAGTTAATTACAACCATACCAGGTTATGGGCAATTTGTTTTGTTGTTATTGGCTGGGTTTCTGGCATAGATGGAAGATTCAAACGACCTTCACTCACATGGTTGGCAGTTGGTGTTAGTTTTCAGCTGAATAGGATATAATGGAAGATACTGAGGCATCTCTGTCTTAAAAGTTATAGAGCAGTGGTTCTCAACCCTTCTAATGCCGCGACCCTTTAATACAGTTCCTCATGTTGTGGTGACCCCCAACCATAAAATTATTTTCGTTGCTACTTCATAACTGTAATTTTGCTAGTGTTATGAATTGTAATGTAAATATCTGTGTTTTCCGATGGTCTTAGGCGACCCTGAGAACTGCGGCTGTAGAGCCTAAGACCATCGGAAAACACAGATATTTACATTACAATTCATTAACAGTAGCAAAATTAGAGTTATGAAGTAGCAACGAAAATAATTTTATGGTTGGGGGTCACCACAACATGAGGAACTGTATTAAAGGGTCGCGGCATTAGAAAGGTTGAGAACCACTGTTATAGAGCCTTATTTCCACTGCACTTTATTGGCCAAAACAACTGTCATGGTCAGCCAAGATTCAAGGGGAAGGTAAGTAGATATTACCACTTGCGAGTTTAATAATAAAGTCCCTTTGCAAAAGATGGTTGGGAAATACTGTTGTAATCCTCTTGAAAACACTCTGTACTACATCTTTATTTTATTTCACTCTCTCCTTAGATGTGAAATATTTGTCCTGGGTCTCAGTTTTCTCATCTTTATAATAATAATACTAGATTTGATAATCACTAGATTCTCTGCTAGCTGTAGGATTATATGATGCAATAATGTTTTTGTTTGAAAGTTCATATTGAAAATGGAATCAGATTTTGTTACATCTTTACTTCAGCTGGAATCTTCTCAAACTTTTTTCCCAAGTCTCCTGTGTACTTCAAGTTGCTTGGTAGACTAGTGATACTCAAAGCATTGTCTTTAGACCACCATCATCAATATATTCTGGACGCTTTTATTAGAAATACATATCAAGAGACTTTATCCCAGAATTACTGAGTCAGAATCTATGGAGTCGGAGTCCAGGTTATAAAAGCCTGCCAGGAAATTGTGATGCATGCTAACGGTTGAGAACCACTGGTAAAGAATACATCAGAAAAAACTAAAAAAGTCAGCAGTAATATAAAGCAAAGGAATGCTGACCATTGGCCATACATTTAGTCAAAAGTAGTGGGTGGTAATAGGATAAAATAACCCCAATTCTTATCTCAGCCAACCACACTGGAATTCCACCATTACAGATTTAGTCTTTGGCTTCAAATCTAGGAGTTGAATCTTAAAGGGTAACAACCCCTTTAAAGAGAGGAAAAACATAAGCAGCCATTATAGCTACAGCAGTGATAATGATAATAAACAACTATGCTACTGGTTTATGTATTTACTATATTATACTTTTTATCATTATTTTAGAGTGTACTCTTATGAAAAAATATGTTTGCTGTTAGGCTGGCAGCAGCAGCCTCATACATCTTGTATTTACCTTCTCTCTTGATTGCATATTTTCTCTTGTGCTTGATTTTATCTCATGTTGTTTTGTACAGTGACATGTTGTACTGCTTATAGCCTAGAAACAACGGGCTGTACCATCTAGCCTAGGTGTGTAGGAGGCTGTATTACCTAGGTTTGTGGAAGTTCACTCTATGACGCTCACATGTATCCTTGTCGTTAAGTGGTATGCCACTGTCTGTATGTGTGCATATTTATAAATTTTAATCCCATTCCCAAGTCTCCTCTTTGGCCCCATATCCACATTTACAAGTGCCTTTTTTCTATCTCTCCCAACACCACACCTATTAACTTCTTTTATTTTCAGTCTCAGTTAGTGAAGCACCATCTACATAGTTTTGCAAACCTTGTTTCTTGGACTTATCCTTGTATTCTCTCTCTCCATATCTAACTAGCCACAGTCTTTTCAATTATAATTCTACAATGTTCCATTAACCTGGCTTCAGCATTTTTATCCTATTACTATTTCATTGGGTCAGTTTCTCAGTATCTTAATACAGTAATTTTCTGTGGTCTTCTTGTTCCTTTTTTTATTCTTTATCATGGTCTGCCTTCTGGACAGAGGTAGCCACCTACAACAACAAAATTTATATCACTTTA
Source organism: Eptesicus fuscus (assembly GCF_027574615.1). Classification (NCBI taxonomy): domain Eukaryota; kingdom Metazoa; phylum Chordata; class Mammalia; order Chiroptera; family Vespertilionidae; genus Eptesicus; species Eptesicus fuscus. The sequence continues at coordinate 15,063,216 of NC_072486.1, forward strand.
TTGTGCAAAAAATAAATGTTCTTTGAATTATGAACTACGGGAATTCTCTCTACAATTCTATCTATCCTAACTTATTAACTATCTCTTATCTCACCCAACAACTCTATATGGACATCTTGATTACATTAGTTACCTCTTGCATTCTGTGACCTTGTACAATGATGGAAGAACAAAGACTTAAAAACTTGCACTTCTATGCTTATCTGCAAGGCATCTGAATGGCTAATTCTTAGCATATTACAGACTTTATTTATCCCATCCATTTGGTCTGTCAAGAAATAGTGTTAATTATGCTGACAATAATTGTGCTCTGGTCTTCTTCACTTCATTTGTAAAACAATTTGTTTAATCATTCATTCAATTATTCTGTAAACCTTTGTTGAATACCTATTATATATGCCCAACACTAAATATAGAGATAAAGACATTTCCATCAAGGAACATAGTCTGGTAGAAGAGATGAAGATGTAAATAATTGTAGAGGCTGATGATACCTTACCTTGAAACCTAAGCTATAGATGTGTTTTTAAATGTCTGACAAATGATTAGGGCTGGATTATCATAAGGAAAACAAATATCTAAACTGCTAATTTTGCAGCCTTTTAAAACTGTTATTTAAAGAAAATACTATAAAAAGTTTTTTTGGGGTCTAAGTCCTTATATTTTTAAAATACTTCTTTTAAATTTCAAATGTTATATTAATAAATCTGGAAGTTTTTAAAAAATATTTTTATTTCAGAGAAGAAGGGAGAGAGAGAGATAGAAACATCAATGATGACAGAGAATCATTGATTGGCTGCCTCCTGCATGTCCCCTCTGGGGATCCAGCCCGCAACCCGGGCATGTGCCCTTGACCAGAATTGAACATGGGACCTTTCAGTCCACAGGCCTACACTCTATCCACTGAGCCAAACTGGCTAGGGCAAAATCTGGAAGTTTAAAAAAAATTTCAAAAAATCACAAGTGAGATGTAATGAATATGAGTTTCACTGTTTTTAACTTTTTCCTGAGTGTTCCCTGGCATATGTGCTACTGGACAATTAAGATGCTGAATAAAACAAAAGGATATGAAGCAGTAGATTCCTTCACTGAGCCACAACATGAAGAATCTGTCCTTTACTGCTAGGACAGGCTTATTAATCATGTAATATGATTAACTATTTTGCACATTCAAAGGTGTATGCATAAGGTGTTCTAGTAGGTTTATAGAAGTAATGAGTTGAATTATGTTTTTTAAGAACTTAATTATTTCTCATGGAAATTATGTCTAAAATTACTGACAAATTCTGTTTACAATCATTTGCTTTTCATATCACAAGCCAAATTTTACGCTATGGTTATAATTTGGACAGGCAGCTTGGGGCTAAGTGTGCCCCTACATATTTTTTTTTCCCTAACCTTTTTACAAATGATATTTTGAGTCACTTTTATTAACCAAAACTATGATTTTAATAAAGTCCAATAAAATCATCTAAATTTAAATGTGCCTTGCAGTTCAAAGTTGCTGTAATTTGTCAATGTTTAGTTTGGGGTTTCAAATTTACTCTCTAAGGATAACATAAATCATGGGGTCATTTGGTTCCACTGTTGTCTTAGACAAGCATAATCCAAACTTACCTAAACTGACACTCTCATTTACTACCTTGCCTGGGCAATGAATTTAATCACCGACACAGTGGATATGATGTTCTTTCTTAAGAGTGTGAACACTACTGGGCCCCTTTGCTGAAAATTAAGCCCAATTCCTTTTCAGTTTTGACAGGTGCTCACTGGTCAATTTGAGAACATTTATATTACCCTTTGGTCTTTTGTTTGCAATATTAGAAAAAGAGTAAAAAATCCAAATCCAAAGACTTCCTTATACCTTTTTATAGAAACTGTTTTCCTCTTGGGTCTCTTAGTTTCTCCATACTTTAAAATGCTAAAAGGAAGGATGTTTCTCCTAAACCAAGCCAAGAAGAACAGCTTGCCCGTCCAGCGTGGCTCAGTGTTTTGAGCAACGACCTATGAACCAGGAGGTCACTGTTGGATTCCCTGTCAGGGCACATGCCCGGGTTTCAGATTCAATCCCCAGTGTGGGGCATGCAGGAGGCAGCCAATCAATGATTCTCTCTCATCATTGATGTTTCTGTGTCTCTCTCCCTCTCCCTTCCTCTCTGAAATCAATTAAAAATATTTTAGGAAAATAAAAAAAAAAGAGCATGCTTCTTCCTTTCAGTATACTTGGGAAAAATCTAGAGTACGCCTTTCATTCTGAGCCAGTATTCTGGATGTTAAAAGGGCAATGCTGAACAAGAGAGAGCCTCTGACCTCTGGGAGTTAACTGTCCTGTCAGGGTGGCAGAGAAGGAAGTGGGCAAGGTGGCAGAGGGTCAGAAATGCTAAGTAGGTTAGTGGGAGCTTGCAGAAAGAGGAAGCCAAGATGGCTTTAGGCTACTAAAGCAGCGAAGCACTTCTGGTGACTTGATGCCATATTTAAGAATTTTGTACCTTTTTCACATAGTGTAGAAATGACTCAAAACAGATGAGAACTGCAACTTTAGTTCCACCTGTACTTAAAACAAACAAACAAGCAAGCAAACAAAGAAGCAAAACCTTGGTTTGTGCTGTGGCATTCTCCAAAACCAGCTTTTTGATCTAGAGAAATATTTTTCACTTTTCTAATTCTTTGGCAAATCCTTATAAACCTTTGGGAGACAAGAAAAATATATCAGGTATTATTCCAGTACAAATGCAAATATAATTCCTAAAATAATTTTTTTAAAGACAGAAAGTATGATCATAAATTTCAAAACATGATATATTTTTCCAATATTTACTCTTGAGGAAAGAAAATAAATGCTTTTCTCCCCATGACACATTTACCTATAGATGATTATATATGTACTAGAGGCCTGGTGCACGAAATTCATGCATGGGGGGGGAGTGTCCCTCAGCCCATCCTGCACCCTCTCCAATCTGGCACCCCTTGAGGGATGTCCGACTGCCCATTTAAACAATCCAGGACTGCTGGCTCCCAACCGCTCGCCTGCCTGCCTGCCTGATCACCCCCTAACCACTCCCCTGCCAGCCTAATCGATGCCTAACTGCTCCCCTTCCAGCCTGGTCACCCCTAACTGCCCTCCCCTGCTGACCTGGTCACTCCCAACTGCCCTCCCCTGCAGGCCTGGTTGCCCCCAGTTGCCCTCCCCTGCTGGCCCAGTCACCCCTAACTTCCCTCCCTTGCCAGCCAGGTTACCCCTAACTGCCCTCCCCTGCCGGCCTGATTGCCCCTAATTGCCCTTCCCTGCCAGCCTGGTCACCTCTAACTTCCCTCCCCTGCAGGCCTGGTCTCCCCCAACTGCCCTCCCCTGCAGGCCTGGTCTCCCCCAACTGCCCTCCCCTGCCAGCCTGGTCACCCCTAACTGCCCTCCCCTGCTGGCCTGATCACCCACAACTGCCCTCCCCTGCCAGCCATCTTGTGGTGGCCATCTTGTGTCCACATGGGGCCATCATCTTCTGTGTTGGAATGATGGTCAATTTGCATATTCCTCTTTATCATATAGGATAGGATTTTGTTGACGGTGTTGACAGTTGGAATTACATCTGGATTTTGAATTCATAATTGCATTTTTCATTCTCATGATTAGTGTGTTTCAACATTTCTGGAAAATTCTTGGCTTTTATCTCTTTTATTTATTTATTTTTAAATACATATTTTTATTGATTTCAGAGAGGAAGGGAGAGGGAGAAAGAGATAGAAACACCAATGATGAGAGAGAATCATTCATTGGCTGCCTCCTACATGCCCCCCACTGGGGATCAAGGCTGCTACCCAGGCATGTGTGCCCTGACTGGGAATCGAACTGTGACCTCCAGGTTCATAGGTTGATGTTCAAACATTGAGCCACATCAGCCAGGCGGATTTTATCTCTTTTACTATTATTTTATCTGAATTTCTTTTATTATTTCCTTTGGCACTCTTATTTTATTTACCATAGTTTTCTTTTTCTTGACTACATTCTGTATAATTTTATTGAATTTATCCTTCAGTTTACCAATTCTCTCCTTAGATTTTCATTTGTTTCTTTCAATCACCTTGACAGTTAATTAAATTCTTTAAATTCTATTCTCTACCTAGGGTTTTCAGACAACAGAGATATTATAAATTCAACTGTAAATCGACCAGGGTGGTTTTATAGTTATGAATTATCAGGAGAGATTCCCCCCTCCTTCCCAGCCCCCACATAATTTTTATCTTGTCCTGGCTTGAGACAGGCGAGCTTTGTTTTTCTATGCCCTTATGGATATCAGTTTTGATTTCTTCTTCACCTTTATATTACTGATAGGAAATCTTATTAATTTACCACTTTGAGCTAGTGCTAATCATTCTCATGGGTCTCCTGCATGTTGCGCAGTCTTTAGAGAAAACTCAGGTATCTAGGGTTTGGGCAGTAACTCTCATAGGGAAAAGATGCATTTGTCACTCACTTGTCTTCCCAGTTTCCTGTGCATCCATGTGGGGGCTCCACCAAACCTTTTGTTTGTTTCTTGGTTTTTAACTCAGCAGTACATGTAAAATTAAACTATACATATATATTTGTTCACCATTTTAGTTGATTAAGTTTAGAGAGTAGTTCAGAGCATCTGATGCTGCTAGAAATGAAAGTTAGACTTACTCTCATAACTGTAATTTCACTTCCTCTCCATTATTCCTTACTAATTACTCTGTTGGTGAGTGGCTCTGTTACAAATTGACTTCACTATACCCTTCTGGAAATGAGTCAGCTAGTTTGGGATTAAAAGGAAAATTATACTTCCATCTGCTTGTCACCCAGGTTTTAAAGTAGTTAGTTTCATCTCCTGACTTTAAAAAAAGATCTGTTTTTGTATTTTGCAAGCAGCATGTTAGCTGCGGTAGCATTCTAGTTCTATCTTTTTTCTTCTTCTTATGGCTTTTAAGCATTGCCAATATTTGGGCTGGGGAGGTAATGAGAAATCCCTTGATATCATTACATCAACTTTGCTTGTTATGTCCCATTTCTGTTTTCACTATCACTGTTTGAATATCAAGAATCTGCTTTGGGCTCAAGGCAGACACAACACAAAAATTTAGCAAATATATGGTCACCAGCCTATAATGTTTCACCAATTTTTAGATTCTGCCTCCAACAGAAAATTGTCTTTTATTTATTTAGATTAATGCCACCCTCCTTTCTGGTGTTGAATATTGTCAATTTTGGGGTTGACTCAACTCTTCTGAGACAAAAATTAGCAACTCAGTTTTCTGGAAGGTGTTAGTCACACTTAAGAAAGTTAACATTGGAAAATGACCAAAACAAAGTCACTGCCTCTTGGTGTTCCCAAGAATCAACTGGAAAACAAGAGGAAACTTGAATTTCTCTAGTCCTATGACTCCAGCCAGCCCTGGGCCTAAGCATGCAGGACCCTGAGAAACCTTATACATTGTGTAAGGATGAGAAGAGACCCTAGCTGATCCACTAATCATGTTGGCCTATGGGGTAGTAGGATGGGGCATTAGTATCTGCTTCTTCCTGAAAATCTCACTTTTGTATCAGTTTATTTGCCTAATTATGTTTTGATTTGTGTCTCAATATCATACCTACTGAATGAAGGATTTCTCTCAAATTTTAGAGGAGATTTTAAGGGAGATCAGAGAGCACCAGGTCGGACTATCGTATAGAAGAGAAAAAGTCTATGAGAAAAAAATTCCCATCCACATAGAGTCACAGACCAGATTCCTTTGGATCAGTCTAAGATTCTACTGCTCTATAGTCTCAACTTTTACTTGAGCATCTGTGTTTATGGCCATGGTTACTGTTTTTTTTTTGTTAATCCTCACCTGAGGATATTTTTTCTTTCTTTCTTTCTTCTTTTTTTTTTTTTAGAGAGAGTGGAAGGAGAGGGAGAGACAGACAGAAATATCCATGTGAGAGAGTCACATCAATTGATTGCCTCCTACACGCACCCAGACCAGGGCCGGGGAACCTGCAACCGAGGTATATGCCCTTGACTGGAATTGTACCGGAACCCTTCAGCCTGCAGGCCGATGCTCTGTCCACTGAGCCAAACTGGCTAGGGTGCCATGGTTACTTTTTAAATTAAAAATGGTAGGAAGGCCTTGGATAGCATGCTCAATGGTTAGAGCATCAACCTGAGCACTAAAGGTTTGCAGGTTTGATCCAAGGCCCTGGTCAGGGTGCGTGTGGGAGGCAACCAATCAATGTGTCTCTCTCACATGGATGTTTCTCTCTCTCCCCACTCCCCCACTCCCCCTTCCTCCTTTCTACACTCTCAGAAAGTGGAAAAAATATCCTCTGGTGAGGATTAACAATAACAGCAACAAAAAGGTAGGAAAGGAAAGAAGGAAAGGAAAATAAAAGTTTTCCTAAATTTTTCAGTTATTCTTGTTTAATCTCCCAATTTATATTGATTACTAACAAAGAAGCCACATAAAGGCCTCTGTAGAAGTAGTTGTTCTTAGCTTGAAATACTTTTCCATTTGTACCCACTCTTCCCAACTACCCAAACAAAACTGCATCTGGTTATCATTCGTGAATAGATGGTGAAATCATACAGGGCAAGAACCATGCTTCTCTTTTCTCCCTTTTCCCCCTTTCACTGCCCTCTTCTTTTTTCCCTTATTTATCTTCAGGCTTGTAGATGTAGCAATTAGGAGGTCTTCAGTTAAGTTTGGATTTAAGCCTTTGCTCCAGTGCTACCTCCTTTGTCTGTGGGATAATTTACCCTTGAGGGGGAGCAGAATACATGACCCCAAAATATGCCACTTTGGCATATGGTTGATTTTGAGCTTAAGACAATAAAGACTCAGCAGAAAAAAATTTACCTCTCCTTTAACTACCTAAAGAATTTGGGTAGGGAGCCTGGCCCAGAAATAACTTTTATTTAAATGACCTATCTGTATGGCAGGACAGACATCTAGTTATCAAATACCTGCTCTTCTTATCATGCTATGAGTTACCCTCTTCCCATTCTTTAGCTCAGCATCATTGCCTGACTGGTCCTTAAGTCCCATATCTATGGGGCCCTGTACATATGTAATTAAATTGTTTTTTCTACTATTAATCTGGTTTATGTCAATTTACTTATTAGACTAGCCAAAAGAACCTAGAAAGGCAGATGATTTTTCCTCCCCTATACCCTAAATACAGTACCGAGGGTAAGTACAAGTTAACTTATAGTCAATACCTTAAAGAGAGTTAATTAGTGAGTTTCTTATTCTAAATACATGCCTTAGCATTAGTTAGTTAATAAAATATTGTTGTTGATGAAACTGAAATGAATGATATTTAGGTTATGAGGCTGGTTAGAATGGTGACACAGGACCTACCACTGTAGTCTGAACAAATTTATAGAAGACACTCACTTGGCCAGCAGTGTGTGTCAGTGGAACACAACACCAGGTTTTCATTCTGGTGAACCTGTAGGCCCCATTGCCCCAGCAGATGGGTATCAGACTACAGGATCCAACTTTCTGACGATCCTCTTTTGAGTCTCCTTTGCAGAGGACATTTCATGCAAGGGACTGCTGGCTATTTTTTAAGTCAGACAGAGGAACTCTGTAGTTTAAAAGAAGTCACACCTGCTCGCTAATAAATGTTTTTTCATTTGGGAGAAGGTGGCCTGAGATTTCTTTTATTGAAAGAGACCCCTTGGAAGCAAGGCACAGGGGTTGGGAGTGCTTGCTTCCCCTTTCACCTTTAAATATTAGAGTTTTCCAATATTCACCAAAAAACAAAAAAACAAACAAAAAACCCCCACACAACTTGACATTTGTTAGAGCCAGGCTGACTGGTGTGCAACACTTTAGTTTTACAGTTATCCACATTCCTGTTTGCTTCCCTAGATATCAGAAACTCTCAGAGAGCCAAATTCTGGAGTACACTGTGAGTAGACAGAATGTTAGAGTTATGCTTTGTCCCAGCACATAGTGAGCTTTCAGAAAATCTAGTAGAGTCCTCCTTTTGAAGTCTATAAATGATGGTGATAATACTTTTCTACAAAGAAACAGTTGAAAAACAAAAGAATTATAGACTTCATTTTTTAAAGAAGCCACTTTTTATTTTATTGAATTTATTCTAGCATTTTTGTATGTATTGACATGCATATGACCCATAATTTTTAATAGTGTTTTAAGAAGAAATTGTAAGTTATCTCTGAGGCTCCTGGTGGCCTCTTTTTATCTGTGTCTTTTTTCTTTCTTTTGTTTGTATCTTGGAAAAATGCCTTTTGATTTTTAAGCAGAATATGTCTCTTCATTCGTAATATAAAAACATATATAAAAAACTAAAAAAACGCCACAAAATCAAAAGAAACAGAATGTATTACTCTTCCTCCTTTTCAAGGTTATATCTGGCTGTGTGTATCTTATTGTGTTTTCAAACCTTTCCCTCAGCCTACCAGAACTATCTTCAGACTAAGAGATAATTATTATGCAGTATGTCCAGCTTCACATGCAAAATGGTGACAGTTTTTTGGTGTTTTATGATACAAAATCCCAATATTTGCAAATCATATGCAATACATTGCTCTTGGGAAATTAGCTAGACTTGAATTATATCATAGTCAGTGCAGCCAGCGTGTGTGTTCCATCTACAAGTTACCATATTAATAATTTTTCTGCATAGACATTCTCTTCAACTGTCACATATTCTCTCCCTGAAATCTTGCTGTGCTTTGTAACAAATATGTAAAAAAGCCTTTGTTCTAAAAAAGCCCCTCATTGAGTAGGAGTGTAAATTCAAATGTTAAGGTCTATAAATATTTTTCTCTTTTCAGCGTCCAGCGCGACTAGAGAGCAGTCTGGTTCCTGAGTAGGGGCAGCTGGGGATTGAGAAAATGAAAGAAAGAGACAGACACAGAGATAGAAGGAAAAAGATATGGCCAGGTGGGACAGCTGTCCTCTGATGGAGAGACAGTGACCTGGAGCCTATACAGAGCGTTTATTTTATATAGCAAGATAACAGGAAGTTTTACTAAAGCCCAGGACAAAGGAGATTATGTGCATTCTTGTGACTTCTTTGTAATCATCACTTCTGGGTGGGCCCGGATAGTCGTGTTAGTTCCTGGTGCTTGGCTGGATTTAGATAATGAAACCCATCCCCTGGCGCCTAAGGTGAAGGTCAGGTTGACAACACACCTGCCTCTGGCAAGGTATGTTTCCAGGGCATGGCTCTGCTGGGCACCCCTGGATTCAGATGACAATCAGCTCAGGGGCCTTTCCCAGGTGCTCTCTACAAAGGTCACCATGGGATCCCATAGTTATTCAGCTCAGTAAGATCTGTGTGCCATCATACTTTTGTTAACTATTTTAGGGGGGAAAAAAAAGAAAGAAAGAGAAAAAGGCCAACACTTGCTGCCTCTGAGTATTGAATAAACCTTTGTTTCCTTTGTCTAATTCTCTTTTTCACTCTCCCCACCTCTGACCAAGGCCAAAGGAGTGTTTCCCAGCATATTAAACTTATGTTATATTAATATGAGACTGATTAATCCATCTCTCAAGTATAAATCTCTGATCATTGCACCATGGAGTGGCCTCTTTTATAGAGATTTTTCTCTCTTTTAGTGTACTTTTTCTGGAACACTAGTGAGACAGGTATGAACTTTGTTCTTAAAAAAGAATCTTGTAAAAATGCATAACAAAATTTATTAACCATTTCTAAGTGGTACAGCTCAGTAATGTTAACTATATTCACATTGTTGTACAATCCCCAGAACTTTTTCAACTTGTAAAACTGAAACTCTATGCCCATTAAACTCTTCATGTTCTTCTCCCCCAACTCCTGGAAATCATTCTACTTTCTATCTCTATGAATTTGATTACTCTTGATCCTTTATTTAAATGCAATTATACAGTATCTGTCTTTTGTGACTGGCTCATTTCATTTAGCATAATGTCCTAAAGGTTCTCCATGTTGTAACAGGTCAGAATTTCCTTCCTTTTAAGGTTGTATTATATTCTGTGTGTGTATGTGTGTGTGTCTATCTCATATCTTATTTATCCATTCATTTGTCAATGTATATTTGATTTGCTTTTATCTCTTAGATATTATAAATAGTGATGCTATGAACTAAAATGTGCAAATATCTCTTTGGGATTCTGCTTTCAATACTTGTGGATATATATACCCAGAAATGAAATTGCTGGAGTAGATGGTAATTCTTTTTTTTAACATTTGAGGAACTGACATAATATTTTCCATAGCAGCTGTACCATTTTACATTCCAACTAACAGCTCACAAGTGTTTCAATTTCTGAACAGCCTTGCCAGCACTTATTATTTTCTGTTTTTCTTTTTGTAATAAAACAAACTAATCATTTCCTCAGTGATTAGTATGTTAAACATCTTTTTATATGTTTGTTGGCCATTTGGATATCATCTTTGGAGAAATGTCTTTTTAAATCCTTTGTCCATTTTTTAGTCAGTTTTTTTTTATTGTTGTTCTTGAGTTGTAGGAGTTCTTTATATGTTCTGGATATCAACCCCTTATCAGATATATGACTTCAAAATATTTTCTCTCATTCTAAAGGTTGTCTTTTAACTCTGTTGGTTGTATCCTTTAATAAACAGAAGTTTTAAAGTTTGATATAGTACAATTTATTTGTTTTTACTTTTGTTTCCTGTGCTTTTGGTGTCCTTATGTAGGACATTCTTGACAAATCCAATGTCCTGAAGCTTTCTTTCCTATATGTATCTTCTTCTAAGAGTTTTATAATTTTAGTTTTAGGTCGTTGATCTATTTTATGTTGATTTTTGTATGTGGAGTAATGTAAAGGTGCAACTTCATTCTTTGCATGTGGATATCCAGTTTTCCCAGCAGCAGTTTTTGAAGAGACTGTCCTTTGGTTTTGGCATCTACACTGAGTGGCCAGATTATTATGCGTTCAGAGATCGTAATAATCTGGCCACTCAGTGTATATTAGTCTGCTTATGCTGCCATAATAATCTACCATAGAGTGAGTGGCTTAAATAACAGATATTTACTTTCTCATAGTTCTGGAGGGTGGAAGTCTGAGTTTTCCATTCAATATCTTTGGTCAGTACTCCCACACACATTCCTTTTTTTGGTAATCTTCAACCAAATATAAAAATGATGTTTCTTTCTCCAAATACTACTTTTTGATCCAACCAAGGGATGAGGAGTTATAGCAGCTTTTAAGGTCTATTACTTTGCTCAGACTGTTGTTGCAACTGAAGAAGATACTAAGAAGACACCAATGCAATTCTGGAAGGATTACAACATTATGACTGCATCAAGAGTCTTGTGTGGGCCGAAACCGGTTTGGCTCAGTGGATAGAGCGTCAGCCTGCGAACTGAAGGGTCCCAGGTTTGATTCCGGTCAAGGGCATGTACCTTGGTTGTGGGCACATCCCCTGTGGGGGGTGTGCAAGAGGCGGCTGATCGATGTTTCTCTCTCATCGATGTTTCTGGCTCTCTATCCCTCTCCCTTCCTCTCTGTAAAAAAAAAATCAATGAAATATATATTAAAAAAAAAAGAGTCTTGTGTGGGCTTGGGGTGATGTCACCAAGGAGTGTATGCAGGACATCTAGAAGAAGACACTAAAGAGATTTGTCTATGGCTTCAGAGGATTAGCCATGAGTAAGGAGGTTGCAAAAATCAACAAAGCTATGACTGAGAAGGCAAATGACTTTAACCTGGGTGTCAATGAGGATGACATTTGGACCTCCTATAGGTCGTTCAGAGAAATTGAATAATGAGGAGTTGTTGGAACTAGAATAGGAATGCATAGCTGAAGAAGAGGTAAGAGAAAAGGAAACAGCAGGAAAAGAAAAGAACCCCAAAGAAAATGCACAGTGAAGGGATTAACTTTTGCACACCTCAACAAGTTCCTTAAAAAGTTGGATCCCTAACACTGGAAGGTTTTCATTACTAGAGAGAAATGTTCATGATAAGTTATGTACTTATAAGAAATCTATGATTTTTTAAAATCCTCACCAAAGGATATGTTGTCTATGATTTTTAAAAAATGAAACAAATCAAGCAAACCACCATGGCCATATTTCTCAAAAGAGTGTCCCCTTTCAAGAAAGGCCTCTGGCAGTTCATTCAGAAGGTATTCCAGAAGAAGGCCTTTGTTATCACAGGAGATGATTGATGTATTCATGTATTGCCCCTGAAGACCTTTCAGTGGGACAAGATGTAGAGGCAGAAGACAGGGATATTGATGATCTCTACCTTGTGTAGGCCTAGGCTAGTGTGTATATTTGTGTCTTAGTTTTTAACAAAAAAGTAAAAAAAAAAAAAAATTAAAAAGAAAAAAGGCTATAGAATAAGCTAATTGTTAGTACAAGATAGTCAAAAAGTTGAAAAAAATAAAACGTTTATAAATTGAAAAGGTTACAATAAGCTAAGGGTAATTTATTATTGAAGAAAGAAAAATATTTTTTTAGAACAAATTTAGTTTAGCCTAAGCATACAGTGTTTATAGTCTACAGTAGTGTATAGTAATGCCTGAGGCCTTCACAGTCACTCACTACTCGCTCACTGACTCTCAGAGCAACTTCTAGCGCTTCATTCATGGTAAGTGCTTTACATAGGTGTACCATTTTTTTCTTTTACATTGTATTTTTACTGTACTTTTTCTATATTTAGATATGTTTAATACCACTTCATTACAATTTCTTAGAGTACCCAGTACAGTAGCATGCTGTACAGGTTTGTAGATGTCAATGATTGCAAATTATAATAATTTGAGAATTTTGAATGTAGGCTATTGAAAACACTTAAGTCTATCTTCTATGTCTATTTTGTAGCAAACCATTTTCAAAGTGGAGCTGGATTCTTAACAGTTCTATCTGTAGTAAATAAAGTATCTGTATACGTATCTGAAAATATAATTGAGCCTTTCTTCCCTTAGTCCCCTCAGGGCATACTGTTTAAGTATCTTCCAAGGAAATTATAAAAGGAATGAGAAGTAAATAAGTGGTTTGCCATTAAATGTTTCTATAGATGCCACTACTTTCATTTTACTAGCTTAAGTACTTTTAAAAGGGAAAATCAAAGTAAATCTCATTTTCTCTTCATTGCTTCTTTGGGGAACAATTGTCATTTCTTAAGCATTTCTGCATTTCACTCTAAAAAAGATCTGGTAAGAAATCATTTATTCATTTAGAGGAAGGGCATGCTCCCTGTGTTGTTTTTCTGGTTATGCCAATAATTTCTGCTAGTCCAGACACACACTTTGCCTTGTTCCCATTATGAAATAATGACTTTTATAATGTGACTGACCAGGGTGGGGTACATTTTGCAACTGAAGAACAGAATGAAGCCATTGGCTTAAATATGGAATGAACTTTTGACATAGACTCTAGTAGTGTTCTAAAACCAATATGAAAACTACCAGAAGCTTACACTTTGAATTCTCCTGAACCACATGATATGGCAGATACTATTTAAACATCCTTATGATTAAAATACCCCTATTTGTGAAATAAAATATATGAAAACATATATAAAACTGCGATAATAATAGTAATGATAATAACAGTGGCAGCAACAATGATAGCTAACATATATTGAGTGTATCTTATAGACCAGTTTTATGGCTAAATTTTGTTTTCTATCACCACCTACAATTCATGTTGAAGTTCTAACCTCCAGTACCTGTTTCAAATACCTGTCACTGTATTTGAAACAGAGTCTTTAAAGAAGTAATTAAAGCTAAATGAAGTAGTTGGGGTGAGCCCTAATCTAATATGACTGGTATCCTAAGAGATTAGGATACAGACAGGGGAAGACCACGTGAAGACACAGGGAGAAGGTAGCTGCCTATAAGCCAAAGTCAGAGAGCTCAGAAGGAACCAGCTTTGCCAACACATTGACTTCTAGCCTCTAGAACTATGAGAAAATAAATTTTTGCTGTTCAAGGATCAGACTACTATATGGTAGAATATGATAGAACAATTACCCTTGAGCTATTTGGTTAGTTTATCTCCAACTCTATTAGGCTTCTATATTTTATGTCCAATAAAAGGCAATAACTAGGTAGTCTGGAATTTTATTATGGCAGCCCTAGCAAATTAATACAGGCAATCACTGTGCTGAGTGTTTTACATTCATTTTCTTTGTTACTTCATAGTAACCCATGGAATACATACTATTATTATCTCTAATTTGCAACTGAAGGGTTTTAGGATCAGATAATTTTTTAAGGGCTAGTGAGTGGGAAAGCCAGGGTGAGAACCATTGCAATCAGATTCTAGCATTCACAGACTTACTTATGCAGACATATTGCCCCTCTCCTGCCATATTGCAGGTGATGTAGGCAATAACATTCCTCCATCAGGGAGGTACTGTTACTGTTCTAACTTTGTTGTTTTCACTTTATAGATGTGGCATTTGAGACTTGGAAGGTCTTGTCTGAAATCACTCTGCCATTAACTGCTTGAGTCAGAATCCCATTTTAGATGTGTCTGACCCCACAGGCATAAATCATAACTATCAAACTATTTTGTCTTAATTTTATTCTGTCTGAAGGATAATAACTACCTCTTAATTTATTTTTGAATCTTTAGAGCCTGGTATAGTGCTTGAGCAAAATTTAAATTGTTAAAAATAACCTACTTTATTCTGCTTACTTTAATGCAACATTTGAAACTTAAATAATTGTTATTACTTAGAACTAAGAGAAAGAAAAAGATCTAAAAGGAAATAACAAACAGCATGGTCACTTCCTTCAGATAAAAATAATAGTTTATGGCACTGACCAGGTATTTTATGTTTTAGTAATATTTTCAAAAGAATCAGATTACTATATGGTAGAATATGATAGAATGATTGCCCTTGAGCTATTTGGTTAGTTTATCTCCCAACCTATTAGACCAGTGGTCGGCAAACCGCGGCTCGTGAGCCACATGCGGCTCTTTGGCCCCTTGAGTGTGGCTCTTCCACAAAATACCACGTGTGGGCGCACATGTACAGTGCGATTGAAACTTCGTGGCCCATGAGCAGAAGTCGGTTTTCGGCTCTCAAAAGAAATTTCAATCGTTGTACTGTTGATATTTGGCTCTGTTGACTAATGAGTTTGCCGACCACTGTATTAGACTTCTATATTTTATGTCCAGTAAAGGTCAATAGCATGTTCTTTTAGCTTGCTCAGTAGAGATTTTATGAAAATTACTGAATAAAATAGTAGACAAGCAATGAGAAAATAATTTTAATTTAACTGAAGAAACATATAATGACAGAAAAACTGAAATAACATAAAAGAAATGAGGCCACTGACTGACCCACAACATGTCTTTTAAAGTATCTTTTAAAACCATTTTGCCATATTTTTAAGTCTATTGTCATAAATAATAGCAACAAACATTAATAAATATTCCAGGCAGATGCAGAGAAAGAGATAAAAATAGAAGGAAATACTTCAGTTATCTGAATTTGATTTACTAGTAAACTCCACCCTTTAGAACCTGTCTGAAAACCATGAACTTTGCAAATGCAGGTCTTACTCTTAAAAAAGAGACTTCACAGACTCCATGTGTTACACTTCCGGTGCTCGTACAGCAGGTACACCAGGTCCTTGGCCAGAGCATATTTCCTTGTAACACATTAAATAGAATTGTTCATTGCTTTCTTTAGCTGAGTGCTTGTTAGAAGCAGTAAATTAAAAAAGGAAGGCTAGAGGTATTACTAAACACAAACATATTGTTAGCAACAAACAGGACTTCAAGGTGGGAAAATATATTAAAAAGTAAAATTTAAAACATCATTTAATGTCAAACAGCAGGGAGGTAGCATTGTAGAAAGAATGTGGCTTTTAGAGACAAACAGTCCTGTGTACAAAATCTCTGTCTGCCTCCTGTTGATTAGCTCTATAACCCTAGGCAAGCTATTTAAAATCTCACTGTTTGTTTTCTCATGTGTAAGATGAAAATATATAATCTAATTTGTAGAGTGGTTGTAGGGATTAAGTGAAATAACTGCAAAATGCCTGGTCAACTTTTGTTTCATTCTGAGGCCTAAAAGCATATCTCTGTGTACACTTCAATAGCTTTCACAACTCAATGGCTCCTAAAGTAGTTCATGCTCATAATGATGACTGATGCTGGATTGTTATGAAAATATTAAAGCTATAGCCAATATATTTTACTTAAGAATTTATGCCGATATGTAATTCATGTTAGAAAAACACATCAAAATGATTATATATTATGTATTTCTGGAATGGGCTACCCAGTCCATTTTTCTCTTTGGCTCTCAGAACCACCCTCTAGGGATTTGTATGCCACACTGCCCTCCTTTCAGGACCCAAGGTGGCAAGGCAGCTTATACCTCACATGTTGCCAAGCCACCAACACTAGGGAGAGTCTTATAGTGGCAATTAGACGCTCAGCCCAGAAGTCACATATTGCTTCCACTCATGAATGCATCATTGTCATATTAGCCAACCACAGGGGTTAGCATGTGCAGTCTTGCCCTCTGCCCAGAAGGAGGAGGACTAGAAACATTTGGAGAACAGCCGTATGACTAAATTCAAAAGAGATTGATATATAAACCAAATTGCCATTCTATTTATTTATAAGGAGAAAATTCAGGATGGAACAGATTAGATACGAACATTCCTCTATGAAAAAATTAGTCCCTTTACCATCTTATATTTTGAAAATGGGAAAGATCTATTTTCAGCCTTGGCATTCTTTTTTTTTTTTAGCCTTGGCATTCTTAATTTTGGCTTTCCAAGGAACACTCTTACTGGTATCAGAGTTGAGAAGCAATAATTAGGAAGTTGCTTCCTGGGTATAGAATCAGACTACAGGGGTTGGGTAATTTAGAGGAATGATTCAACCATTTTTTTTTTTAATTTTTGGTAAAGTATAATGAACTCATTGCCTCTCTACAGAGAGTTGTGTTCCTAGATTCAGTGTCTCTCCTTGATAGATCATGGTGAATAATCATTGCCAAATTTTACAATTCTTACTTTGTTTTTAATCTCTTTGATCTGCCTCATCTTTTTTGGACAGTTTACCTTCAAGTTTATTAATAATTTGGTGAGGCTTCATTCAAGCCCTATTATTTCTGCTTTTGTTATTTCTGCTATACCAGTTTTATTTCAATTTATTGCGGTATAATTGACAAATAAAATTATAATATATTTAAAGAGTACAATGTGATGATTTGATACATGTATACATTGTGAAAGGATTCCCACTATAGAGTTAATTGACACATCTGTCACCTAATATATTTATTTACTTTTTTTTTTTTTTTTGGTGAGAACACTTAAGTTTTACACTTCAGCAAATTTCAATTATGCAATACAGTGTTATCAGCTATAGTCACTATGATATACATTAAATCCTCAGACCTTATTCTTCTTATAACTGAAAGTTTGTACCCCTTATTTAACTGTTTCTCTTCTCCCCACCCTCCACTGTTAGCTCCTGGCAACTACCACCATTATACTCTCTGTTTTTATTGAGTTTGACTTTTTTTTTTTTGTAGATTCCACATATACTAGTAAGTGATAGCATGAAGTGTTAGTCTTTCTTTGATGTATTTCACTTAGCACAATGCCCTCCAGCTTCATTCATATTATTGCAAATGCTAAGATTTCCTTACTTTTAAAGACTACATAACATATTCTCTTTCTCTCTCACTCTCTCTGTGTGTGTATCTACATTTTTAAAAACTTTATTTATTGTCTAAAGTTTTACATACATCTCCTTTTTCCTCGCTTGACCCCCCTCCCCCAAGCCATTCCCTTCCCTGGCAAGCCCCATACATTTTATTTTTTTAGAATATATTTTTATTGATTTCAGAGAGGAAGGGAGAGGGAGAGAGATAGAAACATCAATGATTAGAGAGAATCATTGATTGACTGTCTCCTGCATGTACCCTACTGGAGATTGAGCCCACAACCTGAGCATATGCCTTTGACTGGAATTGAACCTGGGACCCTGCAGTCGGCAGGCTGACACTTTATCCACTGAGTCAAACCAGCTAGGGCTCTCACATTTTCTTTATTCGTTCATCTGCTGACAGAGACTTAGATTGTTTTCATGCCTTGGCTATTGTGAATAGTACTGTAATTATTATGGGTGCATGACTATCTCTTTGAGATAATTATTTAATTTTATTTGGATATATATACCCAGAAGTGGGATTGCTGGATCCAATGGTACTTTTATTTTTAATTTCTTAAGGAAATTCCATACTTTTTTGCATAGTGGCTATACCAGTTTACATTCTCACCAACAGTGTGTAAGCATTCCCTTTTTTCCACATCTTTGCCAGCATTTGTTATCACTGTCTTTTTGATAATTGACATCCTAGAAGTTGTGAGATTGTATCTTATTGTGGTTTTAATTTGCATTTCCCTGACAACTAGTAATGTTGAGCATCTTTTTGTGTACCTGTTGGCCACTTGTATATCTTTTTTGGAAAAATGTCTATTCAGATCCTTTGTCCATTTTTAAATTATGTTATTTGTGGTTTTTTTTGCCATTGAGTTGTATGATTTATTTTTATATTCTGGATATTAACTCCTTGCCAGAAATGTGGTTTGCAAATATTTTCTCCCATTCTGTAGGTTGCCTTTTTATTTCATTGATGGCTTTATTTACTGTGCAGAAGATTTTTTGTTTGATGTAATCCCACTTGTTTATTTTAGCTTTTGTTTCTTTACTTTTGGTGTCAAATTCAAAAAATCATTGCTAAAACCAGTGTCAAGGGGGTTATGCCAACCTGCTTTTGTATTTTAATTGTTGGTTGTTTTGTTTTGACCAAGGTATATTTCACTTCAAAGTTGGCTCCTGAATATGTCTGATGCTATTCTTTATGTTTAACTTAACTAGTTTTAATTTAGGTTTGGGAGATTGCTCTATTTGAGAGTAATGAAAAAATTAAATTGATTTTTAAGAATCTCACATGCTGGATCTGTTTACTAGGTCATGGATACTGAAATTATTTGGTTGAAAAGGATTCTTTGGTCTGATCTAGGGTCAGTGGGGAAGAATAGTGAGATGGATTATTATGAGGCCATGAATTCAGAGGGGGTAATGACTATATAAAGGCCTCATATTTGCCATGTCAGGCAAATAATGGAGACAGATTAACAGTGTCCCCACATCATGTCTCTGGATAATGATGGTATTGTTAGTCACCAGAATTGTCAGCTCAGGAGGAGGAGAGGCAGTATAATTTTAGAGCAGAAAGGGCATTTATTGTCACCACTCAGAATTATTATGAACATTTTTATGTTCATGACAATGATTAGTAAAGGACAGAAGACATGCCGATTAAGTACATTTTATTTTGAAAAACAAGTCATATTTAACTTACCACATTTAATTATATGATTGTTAAAGAAATTCAGAATGTTTCTTCTTTTATAACTCCAGAGATGAAATAAGATCCAAAAAAGGAACTCAGTACTTACAAGGTCAGTACTCATTGATATATTTCCAAAAAAGTTCTCAACATTAGTGCACAAGAAAGAAGTTTTAACATTTCACTGAGCAAAAATAAACAAACTGCTCTCTTGGGAGCTGATTGTCCTTGACTAGGGAACACAGTCAAGGGTAGAATGATCTGCACTCAGCTTTCCTGCTGACACAGGTCTTGAGGTGTGGGAGATGATAGAATATTGCCAGTAGGAGGGCCTTCCTTGAGGTCCACCAGCTGAAGCACCTTATATAGGGCCAGCTTCTACCTCTGTGCTGGAAATGTTGGGGAGTAGGTGGTCAGGATATTTGACTCACTCTACTAAAATTGTCATGATGGAGGTTATATGCAAAGTTATTGTGTGGTGAAACTGAAACAGTGTCAGTACCAGTGCTTAAGTTCTTAAAAACATTCTCACTGTCAGTGTATAAGAATAAAGCTTTCGTATATTATCGAACAAAAATATATATACTGCTTCTTCAGGGATCTGATTGTCCTTGAATAGGGGGAGATTTTCTGGGGAAGAATGGTTTCTTTTCACTCTAGGAGTTTCTTGTTTCCAACAGTTCTAGAGACAACTTAATGTGAGGTTGAACAGATACTGGATCAATTAATCATTGGCTGAAGTTTCCACCTTTAGGCATTCAAATTCATTACCCTGCCATGTCCTGTGAAGTAAGAACAACAGCCTCTCAGATTCTAGTAATTAGCATGTGAACCGGCCTTCTGATGAGGCTGCTGGAAGAGCAGAAGCCTAAAATTTTGAACCAAATGATAAAAACCTCAGGGTATGTTCTCTCTCCAGCTTTCTTTGTTCACAATGCCTGAGTCCAGTGTGATGTTGGACAACACTGTGGACTTCATTGTCATTAATCCTATCCTAAAACTGATATGTCCCAAATCTATCTTGGGACTAGTCATTCAACCAAAATTTATTTGACATGTACTTTGTGCAAAGCTCTACTTAGAATGTATTGTAGAGATTTTTAAAAACAAAAGAAAAAGATACAAGAGTATAATGATTTATTGAGGGAGAAGGACAGACATAAGGAAACAACTATAATAAAACAATTTATTTAGTTAGGTTCACAATTTGGTGGAAACCAAGGTAATTGGGATATTGGGCAGGTTTCCATGGGAGAGGTGATGAAGATGAGTAGGTGTTTATCAGTAAGAAAAGGTGGGAGACAAATTATATCAAAGAGCCTGGAGCACTAAAGAAGAGAAAATAGGAGAGAGGTCAATGAACATTGGAAGCACTAATGGGAGTAGTTGATGAGAAACAGGGGTGAGAAAGAAGGTTCAGATCATGTCATAAAGGCTCAGAATTCCATGCTAAGGGTTTGGACTCTATTATTGTTCTATTGTCAGCGATGAGGGAGCCAGTGTAGTTCTGTAGCAGAAAAATGGCAAGAACAGACTTTATCCAAAAACAACCCTCAGATTTACATGGACGGTAGACTGAAGATGGCGTGGAGCCTGAGCAAGGAAGATGGGTTAGAGGCCATTGCAGTATTTCTGTGAGAGTTGACAGAGATTTGGTAATTGGCTGCTTAGAATACTGAGTTGGCAGGGCCAGGTGACTATGGAATAAGATACAGCCTTATATTCATCCAGCAATTATTCAAAGAACTCTTATTCTGTGCCAGTAAAAAGACAAAAGTCCTTGCTCTCGCAAAGTTGCATTCTAGTGAGAGAGACAGAAATAAGTCCACTAATGTATATCATCACATCACATCAAGAGATGTTAAGTACTATAAAGAAAAATAAAGCCCTTGGCAGAAATGACATTATGCAACTTCTGAGTTTGAAGCACCTGCTTTTGGCCGATGGGACACTGCCTGAGATGGCCATGTAAGGAAGCCAGTCTGGCGGATGGGAGGATCTAAGGGTGTAAGGTAGGGTTGCCTGATAAAATACAGGCTATTTAGTGAAATTTGAACTTCAGAAAAACAATGAATAAGTCCAATATGAAGTATAACTATGTTTCATTTAAAGAAAAAAAATATTGTCTATCTGAAGTTCAAATTTCACTGGGCATTCTGTATTCTTATTTGCTAAAGCTGGCAACCCTAATGTGAAAACTATATACTGGCCCACCCGGCATGGCTCAGTGGTAGAGTGTTGACCTATGAACCGGGAGTTGGTGGTTTGATTCCCAGTCAGGGCACATGCCTACGTTGGGGGCTTGATCCCCAACGTAGGCATGTGCCTACGTAGTGTGGGGTGTGTAGGAGGCAGCCAATCAATGATTCTCTCTCATCATTGATGTTTCTATCTCTCTTTCCCTCTCCCTTCATCTCTGAAATTAATAAAAAATATTAAAAAAAAACAACTATATACTGTATAGGATGAGGTAGTGTCTTCTGTCCTGAAAGGTTTTCTCTGAGTTCAGGGCCCTGTTCCTGCTTAGGAGTTCTTTTTCCCTCCACACAGGGTGAGCGCAATGCAAAAATCAGGGAGCAGTAGTTGACCCTCAGAGCCTCGAAGTTACCTTCCTAACTGGCTTGCTTTCTTGTAGGAGCCATACAGACACCTTACTTTCATGGCTTTTCTTCTTGCACATATTTGGTCTCATAAAATATTACCTTATGAAGTCATTTCTACTGAGAGATGAATGACTGAGAAGGTTCAAGTGTTATTTCCACCAGGGGCATTTATACTATAAATGAATACCAACAAATAATTGATAAAAAATAATTTTGAATTGTAGAATTTCTTTGAGTTGTTATTGGAGGTAGTCTTAGAAGTAAAAATTATGTTCTCTTTAAATTAAGCATTCAGTGTTTAACTACTATAACCTCTCAGGCATGTAACATGTAAATCTGGGGTTCAGGCTCCAGAATCCTGAAGTATTTTTAGGGGAAAGCAGTTACTCTAAATTATTCAAGCTTCTTTATCCCATGACCAGAGAGGAAAAACAGACTGTGTCTAACTAAAAATAAACACACTTATGGAGTTGCCTTCCCTTTGTTAGTGTTCCTTCTGCTAAGTGCTCTCACATGTCATTCTTGGAAAAAGTTCTGTGAGGTGGATTATATTATGTCCAGGTTTTAGATGAAGCAATTGATGGTAAATGGCAGAGCTGTGATTCAGATTCAGGCATTTTTTGACTATGAGGACAGTGATCTTTTTGTGATACAATGGTGGCAACCCACCTCCGTAGCCCCCTCTTGGGAAGTCCCAGGATCCCCCTGAAGCTGTTTAGGGCATGGGCCTGGGGTGTGGTTGTTGGGTAGTAAATGCCCTGTGGTTAAATGACTTTTGATTGCAAAGTTTTAAGAAAAAGCAATAATGCCAGATTACTTCAGTGTCAGAGATGGGAAAATGATTCAGAAACACATGCTATTGGGAAACCAAATTTGGTTGCAAGTTTTTCTTTTTAAGAAGCTGATTTGTTCTTTACCTGAATAAAGCAATGGTAGAGGGTAAACATGACACCACTATAGAGAACCATTTCCATGGCTATTGGGCAGTTAAAGGGGAAGTGAAGCAAAATTGTGATGTAAGGGAACTTCGTCTTTGGTGCCCTCTCACTAATCCTTGAGGCAACTTTTAAATTATTTTTTTAGCCCAGAAGAGCCTGATTAATAGTTTAGAAAGAATCTGAAAGATTGCTCTACTGTTGTGTTAGCTAGTGGAACTTCTTGGGATATGAGAACTTTAATAGGGGTTACATGAAAAAAGGAATAAAGATTTGAATTTCTAAATGGTGGCATCCTAGTATGTCAATGAGGAGGGTCTTTTAGGATGGGAAACCACTGAAACCATGTTTCCTAGGCAGTATGAAAGAAGAGTGGAAATTAGAATTAGATATATGAAGTGTTGATTAGTATTATTTAATTAGTAAGTCAAAGGCAAGGCCCCCTAATTGAAAAGTTGTGGAAATATGGTGAAAATAAACAGCAAAATGGAAAATATGAGCTTAAATGGTATAAAGCATAAATAGATATTAGGATCAACATTTGGTCTGTGGGAAAGAAAAGAAAAAATTTCCCATATAAAGTAGTAGGAATTTGGTTGGTATTTTTCATCTTTATGACATAAGTAACTGAGAAAAGAAAAAACAAAACAAAAAACGAGTGAGATTTTGTGTCGAAAGAATTAATAGGGCATTTTAATGTTGGATTTTTTTTTTGATAGAAAATTCTCTGGAGACCCTGGAATTTGCTACTATGTACTTAACACTTAGACTAGGAGGTGTGTGATATAGTAGAAGCAGCCTGGTTTTGGAGTCAGACAAACTTGGCTTTGGTTCTGACCTTACATCAATTACTTAATCTCTTTGAGCTTCAGTTTCCTTTTTGGCAAGATGAGAACAGTAATACATAACTGAGTTATTCTAAGAATAGTCCAAGAACTAAATGAGATGCTATTCATAAGATATCTAGTAAATCCTATCTAATAAAAAAGCAATATGCAAATTGACTGTCATTCCAAGACACAAGATGGCCATCCTCATGTGGTCAAAGATGGCTGCCCCCATGTGGACACAAGATGGCTGCCACAAGATGACCTGCAGGGGAGGGCAGTTGTGGGAAGTTAGGGGTGACCAGGCCAGCAGAGGAGGGCAGTTGGGGGGACCAGGCCTGCAGGGGAGGGCAGTTGGGGGGGACCAGGCCTGCAGGGGAGGGCAGTTGTGGGTGATCAGGCAAGCAGGGAGGGCAGTTAGGGGTGACCGGGCTGGCAGAGGAGGGCAGTTGGGGGGACCAGAACTGCAGGGGAAGGCAGTTGGGCGGGGGGGACCAGGCCTGCAGGGAAGGGCAGTTGCAAGGGGACCAGGCCTGAAGTGGAGGACAGTTGGGGGGACCCAGGCCTGCAGGGGAGGGCAGTTGTGGGTGATCAGGCCAGCAGAAAAGGCAGTTAGGGGTGACCGGGCCAGCAGAGGAGGGCAGTTGGGGGAGACCAGGCCTGCAGGGGAGGGCAGTTGGGGGGGACCAGGCCAGCAGAGGAGGGCAGTTGGGGGGGACCAGGCCTGCAGGGGAGGGCAGTTGGGGGGACCAGGCCTGCAGGGGAGGGCAGTTGGTTGGGGACAAGGCCTGCAGGGGAGGACAGTTGGTGAGGGACCCATGCTTTCAGGGGAGGGTAGTTGGGGTGGACCAGGCCTACAGGGGAGGGCAGTTGGGAGCCAGCAATCCTGGATTATGAGAGGGATGTCCAACCGCCCGTTTAGGCCCGATCCCAGTGAGATTGGGCCTAAACGGGTGGTTGGACATCCCTCAAGGGGTCCCAGATTGGAGAGGGTGCAGGCTGGGCTGAGGGACCCCCCCCACCCCACACACACACACACAAATTTTGTGCACCGGGCCTCTAGTATATAAATAGGACTTGAGTGTTATACTTCTCTTTCCCTTTATTTTAATAAAGAATTTGTAAATAACTCTGCCTTGAATAATAAATTGATTAGGTGTAGTTTCTAGATCAAAGCTATGCCTTCTATCAGTCAGATAACATTAAAAAGGCTTGGAAATTAAGAACAATGTGCACACAGAATTAAAAAGACAGAATTGTACTTCCAGTTGCAGAAGAGTTTCTACCTTAATTTGGTCACACTATGTTTTTACATTGAGTTAGGAAATAGGCATATCAATAGGCATGTTTCTCCTAAATATTTAGGAGAAACAAATCCATGGATCTTAAGTCAATACCAGTAGTGCCAAATATGAACTATCTACATAAATTTTACGATTTAAGACCCTAAGGTCAGCAAATGTTTATGCAATATTATATACGTATATTGTAATATATTTTATGTTATATACTAGAGGCCCAGTGCATGAAATTCATGCATGGAAGGGGGTGTCCCTCAGCCTGGCCTGCACCCTCTCCAATCTGGCCTGCACCCTCTCCAATCTGGGACCTTTGGGGGATGTCCGACTGCCGGTTTAGGCTCAATCCCTAAACCGGCAGTCGGACATCCCTCTCACAATTCGGGACTGCTGGCTCCTAACCACTCGCCTACCTGCCTGCCTGATAGCCCCCTAACCACTCCCCTGCTGGCCTGATTGATGCCTAACTGCTCCCCTGCCAGCCCAATTGCCCCCAACTTCCCTCCCCTGTGGGCCCGATAGCTTCCAACTGCCCTCCCCTGCTGGCCCGATCGCCCCCAACTGCCCTCCCCTGCTGGCCTGATCACCCCCAACTGCCCTGCCCTGCAGGCCTGGTCACCCCCAACTGGCCCTCCCCTGCTTGCCTGGTCACTCCCAACTTCCCTCCCCTGATGGCCTGATCTCGCCCCCAACTGCCTTCCCCTGCCAACCTGATCATCCCTAACTGCCCTCCCCTGCTGGCCTAGTTGCCCCCAACTGCCCTCCTCTGCCGGCCTGGTCACACCCAACTGCCCTCCCCTGCATGCCCGGTTGCCCACAACTGCCCTTCCCTGCTGGCCATCTTGTGGTGACCATCTTGTGGTGGATGTCTTGTGGCGGCCGTCTTGTGGCAGCCATCTTGTGGCGACGTAGGGGTGGCCATCTTGTGGCGGCCATGGTGTGATGATGTGAGGGCAGCCATCTTGTGACAACGTGGGGGCAGCCATCTTGTGACAATGTTGCATGACGCCACCTAGGCTTTTATTATATAGGATTGTATACTGTTATTTATATGTATATGTATACTATTACACAACAGTCTTTATAGCTATATGTCTATATAGTTAGCTGATACATAAAGCAAATATACCTCAATAAATATACTCTTATTAGATTCATATAGTATTAATAGCAATAATGATAACCTATTTTCTGAATGAAGGAAACCCTTTTGGAATTGTAAACTTTGCAAACCCAACAAAGGCTGTTGTACTGAGATGGGGAAGTCTGTGGAGGAGCAGGGCTTTGAAGGAATAGTGTGAGTAAAAGAGTAAGGAATTTGGTTTTAGTCAGAATAAATCTGAGATGGTTATTAAAGTACTAGAGGCCCAGTGCATGAAATTCATGCATGGGTAGGGCCTCTAGTGGCTGCCGGCTGCCGGCTGGGGGGGCCTCCCTTCCCCCAGCTGCCTGCCGCCACTGCTGGCTCTTTCCCCTGGTTGAACTCCCGGTCGAGGGGACAATTTGCATATTAGGTTTTTATTATATAGGATTAACTGGGAAGTCAAGAGGCAGATGGATAAATAAACCTGGGGTTCAACTACTGGAGGGAGAAATTTAACACTGTTAGAGAAACAAGCCATGAAACTGATTAAGATCACCCAAAGAATGAGAAAAGCTCTTAGGACTGGTCTTTGGGCCCTCCAGAATTTAGAATCTGGGAAGCTTGGGAGGGGCCCCTAAATGAGATTGGGAAGAAGTGGCCAGTGAGGAAGGAGAAGGCTTAAGGAAGAGTTTTATTCTAAAACCAAGCGAAAAAGTATCTCAGAAAGCAGGGAGAGAGGTCAACTGTGTCAAATGCTGCTGGTCAGAGGAAATGAGGACTCTAGCTTTTTTGATTTAGCAATGTGGGAATGATTTGTTGCTTTGATTAGTGGTTCCAATAGAGGGATAGAGACAAACAGGCTCATGCTTAATCTTTGCAGGCTCCACAACAAGAATGCAATTTGAGTCCATGGAACATATACTAGTAGCTACATTTTAAAAATTACTGATCACGATAGCAAATGGCAGATATCTTCTGATCGCAAGGCAATTTTTAAAAGGGCCAAGAAAATAGCAGAAATTTTGGCCCTGATGTAGTCTAGCCCCTAAACCAATGCTAGTAGCCACTCCCACATACCCAGTGCTGGCAAGATATGAGAAGGACGAGTTCTCATCTTCCCATCATCACACTTGGAAACGTGCAGGAGCCTGGCAATGTCCAGAACATGCACTATGGCTCTGCACTCTTCCTTTCCTGAGAGTGCAAACATTGAGTGTAAACTTGTTAGTAGGATAATAATCAGGCTACTTATCTTTGAGGGTGCCAGGGGTCACACAGGAGCCTTCTGGGAGCAGAGCTGCCTTGAGGTCCATGAGATTAAGGAAACCATCTCATGGAGAAAGCCATGAGTCCTGTGCGGGGCCAAGCCGGGGTGCAACCCCTCCTGCTAAGAAATAGGGGAACCCCAGTCTCAGATGTTTTGTTGTCTAAAGTGAACTCCCAGTCACTTTCGAGCTATCCTGATCTTGCACTATGAGATTTTCTGTTCCTCACAGCTGAATGAAATCTACTTGATTTATAGGCATTCAATAATTATTCATTAAATGGCTGAATGAATAAGAAAACATACAGCCATTAATGATGGCAAATCAGAGCTATAAAATGATGTTATTGTTATTTCATTTATATATGTGTGTTTATATATGTGTTTATGCATGTAATATATGTCTAGAATATGTACCTATGTCTTTATCTCTTTTCACCCAGTACAGTATTTTGCTGCTAGATTACTAAAATACTAATTCAGAGTCCCAATCTGAGAAGCAGAGTAGGTTTGGGTCCTCTTATCAACTACTAGGTTCTCTCTAAACATCAACTTTTCCAGCCTGTGCAAAACACCTTTACCTTTAAGGCCCCAAATATTTATTCTAAGGTCTCTTTCCAAAATCCTGCTCAAAACTCTTATTTTGCATTCTCTCTACCAGTGTTCATTAAGTGCTTCAGGAAGTACTTACTTGTTTTCCAAATCCACTGAGATTTGTGCTTGCCAGGGCCGTTTCTGATGATGGCTCTGGACCCTTTTGCTCTTTGCATCCAGCTGCCTCCTAGGAGCCCTTCCACACTGCTGTGACTCCCCATTCTCAGGTTTTAATTCCCCAACTGACACTGAATTGTGGTTTAAACATAACTTTCATTAAGGCTTTAAGGACATCCGGGGAGTACAGTGCAGAAGAGAAGTTATCACTGCCTTAGTAGTCACTGGTCTATGCAGGCTTCCTCAGAGAGCACCCTCTACTGGCTGTACTTCTCCTTAGGGACCTACAGATGATGAGGGGGCAGGCAGCTTCTCTTCCCCAAAAGGGAGAGTCCTCTTTAGATTTTTCCTTCTTCTCTGGGCTACATCAGAGCCCCAAAGTTTTATGCCTTTAGACTAATCCAAAGGAGGAAAGTATCACTACAAATAGCCAAACAAATAAACTAGAACAAACAACCTTGTAATTGTCCTCAGCCATAAGGCCTCAAATTAAGGCTGCCTTTTTATATTAAGGCACAGATGGATTAAGGATTTAGTTTGAAACATTTGTAGCTAGATACTTCTTTCCTACAGATTTTCCTCTATGGTTCTTTCTTTTTTTGTTTTTGTTGGACAAATATTTATTGTTTTTCTATGTGCCAGACACTCTACCAAGTATTTGGGCTAGAGGTATAAGTAACAAATACATCTCCTGTACTCACAGAACTTACATTCTTACAATTAAAAGGCTCAACACAGTAATTCCTTCTAGACAAGTTAGAGAGTCCAAGAACCAGGACCAATTTTTACTCTAAAATGCAGAAACTACTTCCATCTTCCTAATAGCAATTTCCCAGCTCGCTTGCTCAGGTGCAGACACATCTCTAGCAATAGAAAATGGTTTCTTGCTACATTAGAAATGAAGAATGCTTGTGAAGGCAAATCTCTGAATTGTGTCAGTAATAAATAATTTTTAGTCTAAGTGAAGTATTTTTCCAGTTCAAGGTCCAAGGACAGAATGTAACAAAACCACTTGGGAGCTTACACACACACACACACACACACACACACACACACACACACACATCACATATATACCACACACACACACACACACACACACACATCACATATATACCACACTCACACATACAACATGCATAAACCATCCCCCCTCCGCCCCCACAAACGACAGAGCCATATTGCTGAAGTTTCAAAAGAGAGTATTATGCATGAGGGGGTGGTGTGGAGGCAGAGAACCTATTATACTAAAAAAAGCAATTGGAAATAGTAATAATCTACCAGATTAGGATACCAATCTAGCAGAGAGATTAGTTGATAGGGAATTTGGAGAACTTGATTAGAAAGATGGTGACCATGTTCTCTGTGGTAGTTGATAGGGCTTGGTGAGCTAATACCCCCTTGAGATCCTCTATCTGTATAACTGTAAGGCTATCCCC
The DNA here is from genome assembly GCF_027574615.1 of Eptesicus fuscus. Taxonomy (NCBI): domain Eukaryota; kingdom Metazoa; phylum Chordata; class Mammalia; order Chiroptera; family Vespertilionidae; genus Eptesicus; species Eptesicus fuscus. Next base: position 15,092,691 of record NC_072486.1, read on the forward strand.
ACCCTGAACCATAATTCAGATATAATTACCATTACTTTCCCAGAAGGAAGCCTTGCTTGCCTCCCCCAGACCATATACACATGGTAAGTGTCCTTCTTTTACTAAAGGCCAGGAAAATCTTATGTCTAATACAGCATAGGAATTCCAGAAATTGTGATGTTTTGTAAATTGCATATTCCTATATTTGCTAAAATGTAATCCTATCTAATAAAAGAGTAATATGCAAATTAACCATCACTCTGCTATACCCACAAGCCACGCCCACCAGCCAACCAGGACTGAGTATGCAAACTAACCCAACCAAGATGGCTGAGGCCACAGAGCAAGCAGGAGGCTTGGGTTTCTTCGGCAATGGAGGAAGCCAAGCTTTCCGCACACCCTGGCGGGCTCAGGCCTCCACTCAAGGCTATGACGTTTCAATTATAGAAGATAAATAAATCCCAACAAAAATGGCAGCAGCCACAGAGCTGGATAGAGCAGGAGGCTTGAGTTGCCCCCAGCGATGGAAGAAGCCAAGCTTCCCTTGGCCTCCGCTTAAGGCTACAAAGTTTCAATTATAGAAGATAAGTAAATCCTAACAAAAATGGCTGCGGCCACAGAGCAAGCAGGAGGCTTGGCTCTGCTCAAGGCTACAAAGTATCAATTATAGAAGATAAATAAATCCCAGATACCAGGGCCTCCGCTTGGGTCGCCGGGTGGTGTGGCCAGCCTGCAAACCACCACAGGCCCCTCGCCCAGGCCGCCCCACACCCCAAGGGAACCTCCACTCTGATCCGGGACACACTTCAGGGCAAACCAGCCGTCCCCCACTTGTGAATCAGCCCTCTATTCTATCTAATAAAAGAGTAATATGCAAGTTGACCATTACTCCAACACACAAGGTGGCTGCCCCTATGTGGTCAAAGATCCTGCCCCCATGTGGACACAAGATGGCTGGCACAAGATGGCCAGCAGGGGAGGGCAGTTGGGAGGGACCAGGCCTGCAAGGGAGGGCAGTTGTGGGCAATGAGGCCAGCAGGGGAGGGCAGTTGGGAGGGACCAGGCCTGCAAGGGAGGGCAGTTGTGGGCAATGAGGCCAGCAGGGGAGGGCAGTTGGGAGGGACCAGGCCTGCAAGGGAGGGCAGTTGGGGGCGATTAAGCCTGCAGGGGAGGGCATTTAAAGGTGACCAGGCCAGCAGAGGAGGGAAGTTGGGGGAGACCAGGCATGCAGAGGAGGGCAGTTAGGAGCAATCAGGCTGGCAGGGAAGCAGTTAGGCATCAATCAGGCTGTCAGCAGAGTGGTTAGGGGTGATCAAGCTGGCAGGCAGACGTGGTTAGGGGCAATCAGGAAGGCAGGCAGGCGAGCAGTTGGGAGCCAGCAGTCCTGGATTGTGAGAGGGATCCCATATTGGCGAGGGTGCAGGCTGGGCTGAGGAACACCCCCCCCCCCCATGCACGAATTTCATGCACCGGGCCTCTAGTCTCTTATAAACCCAAAATGCAAGTTCAGAAAAACCTGCATGCTTCATGATCTTATAGATCTCTCCTTCAAATCTCCAGTTGGTATATTTTCCCCATCTTTGGGAAAAACCAATGGTGGACACAGGAAGAAAAGTTTCCACCCCTTGATACTTTCTCTTTGCCAAGCAAATTCCAGAGCCTGGAGATTTGTCTGGATTCTAATAAGGCACCTTGTACCCAGGCTCTAGTCCCAAAAGGAGAGAATTTGATTTTCCACCAAAAGTCTAAAAAGTAAGCACACATTGCCAAAATCGGGGCCTTACTTTTTGCCCTGGAGACAACATATTAAGAAAGTGCAGTCCTGTTGTATACAAGTCATGGATCAAATTCTTGGCCTAAAAATAACCCAGGCATGACTATGTTATGGAGCATCTAGTTCTTTTTTGGGCCTGTCTTATTTCAGGATTCACCCCATTAGCTGTGCTGTCTTAGCAATCCTGATGATGGCACCAGCTGTAGTGAAATTACTTTTTATGTTTCTAATTAAAAATGTTTTAATTACAGTGAACTTCAACATACAGAATATAACAGATGGTTATTTTTCTGTCACCCAGATCTTACAGTTCTTTTAGTTTGCCCTCTTTTTCTTATAAAAATATTATAGAATAGAGGCCCTGTGCATTAAATTTGTGCACTCGTTGGGGTGGGGGGGGTAGAGTCCCTCAGCCTGGCTTGTGCCCTCTCGCAGTGCGGGAGCCCTCAGGGGATGTCTGGCTGACGGCTTAGGCCGGCTCCTAGGCTTCTGGCTGAGCTGTGATCCTCCTGTGGGAGTGCACTGACCACCAGGGGGCAATCCTCCATTGAGCGTCTGCCCCCTCATGGTCAGTGCACATCACAGTGACTGGTTGTTCTGCCATTTGGTCAATTTGCATATTAGCCTTTTATTATATAGGAATACAGCTAAGGAAACCTCTATCTCCATAACATACATAGTAAAAATAATAAATCCCAATTTATTATTTTCACTATGTATGTGATGTATTAATAAACAATATTTAAATTTTTTTGTATTTTTTTTAATCTTTATTGCTGAAAGTATTATATAGGTCCTCCTTTTCCCCCCATTAACCTCTTCCAGCCTGCTCCCATTCTCCCCCACCCCCAGGCCTTCACCACCCCATTGTATGTTTTGTGTCTTAAAGTTTAAATAAATAAATAATAAACAAGATTAAATCTAATTAGATTTTCTTGAATTTGATTGATATATAAAACATAATGTCTAGTTTTTTAATATCTCTATTAAAAGTAGCAGACTGGTCTTGATTTTTCGATCATATAGAGTACTGTACATTCAGTTTAATGTGACCAGACTGTTTTAAGGATGCCCATTTTCTAACATAAATGAATCATGCACAATATCATATTTGTGTATTTATAATGCCAGGGGGAAAATTCTATCCTCAAAAACCAGTAAAGAAAGGACATGCACTTTGCCTAGCTGTCCAAGACATAATAACATGATGGCTAAGACATGATGACAGCTGCACACAAGTGGGAAAGTGCTTCATCAGAAGGTGCCTCCGAAGTTAGCAAATAGGGATTTGAGTTTGGGAAACCCAAAATGCAAATTCGGAAAAACCCGTCATCATGGAGCAGTTACAGTTGCTTCATAATTTTATAAGATTGCAAAACATGAAGCATAATAAATTCGCACATAAGTTTTTCACTTAGCCACTGGGAAATTTTGTTACTGTTAGACATATGAGCATTTTGGTAACATAAAAAGTAGATAAAATAATGTTAGAATAATTTGGAAATACTTGCATAAAGAATAAGAAATACTTGACCAATGGTTTGACTTTGTTTCCTCTTTAGTTTTTTTTTTCCTAATTTTAAAATTTGTGTGTATTCCTCATACAAAATGTAGACGATAGAGAAAATTATGAAGAAGAAATAAATTGTTCACAATGTTTTCATCCAAAAATTAACACCATTAATATTTTTTTAAATTGACATAGTATGAATGTTCACTTATGTAATTATTCTTTTACAACTTCATTTCCTTTAGTAATTTAAAAATTATTAAATATATGATTATGATAAAAATATTAAGCAACACACACATACATTTTTAAAAAGCCTGTTTTTCACTACCACATCCCATGGAAATTTCACTTCACTGTTTCAAAGACTGTTTGTTTTATATTGATTGTTAACAGATATAGTCTATGCAAACACTTTTAAGACAGTGGCTATCCCAATATACAATTCTGCTTTTTCACTTAATAATTGTGGTAAATTGTTACCTTAGTAACTCCCGATAGATTGTGTTTCCTATAATCCATACCCTTGTGTACTAACTAGTCTTTCACATTGTGTCTGGTCTTGACCATGTGTCTTGCTTTGGCCAATGGGACATTAGTAAGCTGGATACCAGCAGTGCACAGTGGGGCTTGTCCTTTTGGCTCACTCCTGAGAACCCAGCTATCATGTTCTAAGGAAGCTGATCTATATTTCTAGGTGGAGAGAAGCTTCATGGAAGGGAGCTAAAGTGTTTCAGGTGTCAGTCAATACCGAATGGCAGATGTGTAAGTGAGGTCTTTTTGGATGTGCCCTCCCAGTTCACCTGGCAGCTGAATGCAGCACTGTGAGTGGCCCCAGCCAAAACCTGGAGTAAAAGACTACTTCCAGTCAATGTGCAGCATCCAGAGAAATAATGAATAATATCTTTATATTTGAGTGGTTTGTTCTGTAGCAATTATTAACAATAATATATCAGTTTATTTTTATCCACCTCATTCTTTTAAATTTCCACTTAGTGCAAAATTATGTGAATATACAACCATTTATTTAGTTCCCACCTGATATTTTGTTTGTTTACACCAACAGTATTGCAGTGGACATCATATTTAACTTACTAAGGCAAACTTCTTAATATATAAATTTTTATGTATTTACACCTCAGAATATGTCCTTAGAGTTAATTTCTAGATACCTTGGAATCAAAGGTTAGTCAATTTTTAAGGCTTTTGATAGATTTTTCCAAATTTTCTCTGGAGAAGAGTTGAGAACTCTTTGTTTTTCAGGATGGGCATACTGAAGATAAGAAAAGCTACATTTAATCAGCTTTGACTCTGGTCTAATTACTTTAGCTAATTACTTGAGTTGAAGGAATGAAACATAATTGTGGAAAAAAACAAACTTCTTTTAATGTTTTCTAGAATGAGGATCCACCTAGAATCAAGCATTATTGGAGTTGAAATTTACGTTTGGTAATATCTGTTAAAAAAGTTGAGAAGGACCTGGACAGTGTAGTTCAGTGGTTGGGCAGCAACCTACGAGGTCACGGTTCCAATCCAGGTCAGGCTCTATCCTCAATGTGGGGCATGCAGGAGGCAGCTGATCAATGTTTCTCTCTCTTCATTGGTGTTTGTATCTCTCTCTCCCGCTCTGTTCCTCTCTGAAATCAATAAAACTATATTAAAAAAAAGTTGAGAAGGATGTGAATTTGACCTCTTTTAAAACATTTTTCAATATCTAATGTAGTTGAAGATGTACATACCTTTTGAACCAGAAATTTCACTTCTAAGTGTAGCCTAGGGAATCTCTCATGTGAACACAGGTATAAAAACATTAGAATAATATTATTTGTAATGGCACAGCAATCCTTTTGTCAATAGGAAAATGGGTTATACATTGGTACAATGGAATCATGCAGTGGAAAAGTTATTATAGATAGTTCTATATTAAGATGGGTGAATCTCACAGTGATCATAAAAAAAAGAAAGAAAAAAGTTGCAAAAGTGTCAAGATTGTTTGAAACATTTAGTTTTAGAAACATGAAAAGACTATGATATGTGTTGTTTAGGAATGCATACAGATGGAATAAAAGTATCTATACTAATAAAAGGGTAATATGCAAATTGGTCAGGATGCCCTCACAGTAATGACCGAACAGCAGGCTGCTTGGGGTCACAAGGTTGGCAGGGGGGTTAGTGAGGGACAACCAAACGACTGAACAGCAGTCTGTGTGGGGCAACCAGGCCGGCAGGGGGGGTTAGTGAGTGACGACCAAACGACTGAACAGCAGGCTGCGTGGAGTGACCAGGTTGGCAGGAGGGTTAGTGAGGGATGACCAAACAACTGAACAGCAGGCTGCATGGGCGACCAGGCCAGCAGTGGGGGCAGTGAGGAGCGACCAGGCAAGCAGGGGGGGCAGTTGGCGGCAACCAGGTCGGCAGGGAGGGGCAGTGAGGGGCGACAAGGCTGGTGGGGAGGGGCAGTGGGGGCGCCCAGGCCAGCAGGCAGAGGTGGTGAGGGGTCATCAGGCTGGCAGGGTGGGCATTTAAGGGCGATCAGGCAATCAGGCAGGTGAGCAGTTAGGAGCCAGCTGTCCCGGATTGTGAGAGGGATATCCGACTGCCGGTTTAGGCTCAATCCTGGGGACATCCAGCAGTCGGATATTCCCTGAGGGGTCCCTGATTGGAGAGGGTGCAGGCTGGGCTGAGGGGACCTCCTCCACCTCCCCTACACAAATTTCGGGCACCAGGCCTCTAGTCCTATATAATAAAAGGCTAATATGCAAATTGTCCCCATGGGCAGAAGTTTGACCGATCTGGAGTTAGACGTGCGCTGACCACCAGGTGGTGGCGTGGAACATGGCGGGCATCAGCAATGCAGCGCTGGCAGTGGGCGGCAGTGGAGGCACTGCTGACCCTGATGGGCCCCGATAAGAGCAGGACCACGGTGGGATGGTGGAGCAGGTGAGCGGGTAGTGCCAGGCCACGGCTGGTGAGAAGGGAGGCCCTGGCTGGCAGCTGGCAGCTGCTAAGGACCCTACTTATGCATGAATTTCGTGCACTGAGCCTCTAGTAAAAAATAGGTGGAAATAGCCCTGGTAGGGTGGCTCAGTTGGTTGGATCATCTTCCTGTACATAAAAAGGTTGCCAGTTTGATTCCTAGTCAGGGCACATACCTAGGTTGTAGGTTTGATCCCCAATAGTGGTGGGTATGGGAGGCAACCAATCTATGTTTCTCTCTTACATTGATGTTTCTCTTTCTCCCTTCCTCTCTCAAAAATCCATAGAAACATATCCTGAGGTAAGGGGAAAAAAAAATACACACACACACACACACACACACACACACACACACACACACACATGCTAGAGGCTCGGTGCATGGATTCATGCCCCAGTGGGGTCCCTTGGCCTGGCTGTGGGGATCGGGCTGAAACTGGCTCTCTGTCATCCCCCAAGGGGTCTCGGATTGCAAGAGGGTGCAGGACAGGCCGAGGGACCCCACCAGTGCACGATTGGGGCGGGAAGGGACCGCGGAGGGCTCCAGGGTGTGTCTGGCCTGTTTTGCCCAGTCCTGATCGGGCCGATTAGGGCCATCTTGCCCAGTCCCGATTGGGGCCAATTGGGGCTGGCTGGCCGGGGAGGGACTGCGTGAGGTTGGCCGGCCGGGGAGGGACCATGGAAGGGCTCCAGGGCATGTCCAGGCCATCTCACCTAGTCCTGATTGGCCGGACCCCAGCAGCAAGCTAACCAACTGGTTGGAGCGTCTGCCTCCTGGTGGTCAGTGAACATCATAGCTACTGGTTGAATGGTCAGTCAGACACTTAGAATATTAGGCTTTTATTATATAGGATTATATAGGATATATAAAATCAAATTCAGAATAACAGTTATGCTCTGAGGGTGTGAGGGGCATATGATTAGGGATTAGTTCTCAGAGACTTTCGAAGTTTTGGCAATGCACTATTTCTTTTCCTTTCATGAATATGATATTAATTAATATTTTATAACATAGCATGGCAAATCTTGACTTTGGATAAAGGTAAATTTTTACACATCTCAGTGTCTTTAGCATATTTTATGCAAATAGTTGTTAAAAATAAAAATTCTAATTTCCAATGAAGAAAGTTCATGACATGCATTTTAGGTTGCAGTTTAATAACTGTATACCCAGGAATGTATCGACAGTTGTCCTGTGGAAGCTAATAAATTTGCTGTCCAAGGTGAAATGAAATTGTAGTTTATCAGAGCAGCATTGAGAAAATAAGGGAATCTGTTCATGGCTCTTGATTAATGCCAAGCATGGTCAACACAAGGGGGTTCATTAAGCTATACATCATGTGGGTAATTTAACTTGTCATCGTGCCTGCTGTGCACAGCCCTGAGTTTCAGAGTCATACCTCTGACACCACAGAGTTTCTACACAGAAGCATCCCTCATCTTTTGCTGTGCATTTTCCATTATGCATACTTATTTTATAGACATTTTTTAGACATGTTAAGCATTTCATATAAATTTTTAAATGTGATTTGGGACAAAAATATATATTGGCTTTTTAATGAGTTAAAATATATGTAATAAAAGTTATAAGGAAACTTTTCCCCTTTTGAAATTTTCTTTTCTCTAATCATATTTATGTCCTAAAATAGTATGTGATCAATATGTTATTTCTTAAGTTGGGAAATGAGTACCTGGTTCTAGGTTGCATTATTTTACATGCATTTCATATGTCTTAAATATTCTACATATACATTTTTTAAAGATGGTGTTTGGGTGGTGGATAATTTGAGAGGTGGTAGGTGTTTCTTCTGTGGTGTAATAATTCTATGTCCTGAAATGGGGAAAATAAAGGTGATGGCTGGGGAATCCCCTGTCATACATACAATCAGTTCTTTGGTGTCTAGTCCCTGCTGACTGGTACAGGAATCCCCAGTATTTTGGAAATATTTAGAATATCAAGAAAGTTTTCTGTGGACAGGGCCTCTTCTCACTTCCTTTAAAGTACTTCCTAATATCTCTGTATCATGATAATGCATTTTTGGCTCCACTAGGAAAGTAATCTATGGCTTATATCTTCACCCATTGAAGGGTCATTTCTTCACCTTCCTTTACAAGGATATGAGGGAAGGTGGTATGGTGTAATGGACACAGCATGTACTATGAAATGAAGCCTACGTAAAACCAGATGCTAGCTTCTCCCCCTGCAAGCTCTATAAACTTGGACAAGGGATAAGACTCAACTTTTCTGGTTTATTGTGAGAATCAAATGAGATACCCTTGAAAGTGCCTCCTGACACATTGGGGCTCAGTCATCCTGTTTTCCGCTTAAGGATTCTATTATTTCTGAATAATTTTAGTGATATTTGCAATAATGCAATTGAGTGATTTTATTAAAATAACAGATTAAATGTCATGCATTGGAACCAAACCAGAAGTTCTCAGGATACTTGTTTTTTTCTGGCTAAATATTAAAACGGTGTGCTGAAACAATCAATTAAGCTACTTTGATGTTACTGTTGAGTGACTTTCCCCTCTTATGGAATGGCACAGTATAGGGTTCTTTATATTAGAACAGATAAGAATATATGTCTTGGTATTTATACCTTCTATTTGAAAACTGGTATTTATGATGAATATTTTCTTTTAATTGGAAAAATCATAGCATTTAAATCCATCAGAATTTTAGATGTTAAGGGGTCTTTAGAGGGCATTCTGAGCCTGTCATTGCTACTGTTCCTTGGCTCCTCCCCATAGTCTTTCAGGATCTACCACAGGGAGGGTGATCTCTTGGGAATGCTCACCAGAATTGATTGATTAATCCCCCCAAACATCTTTATTCTGTCTTCCCTCTCTTAACTGTGAGGTAGAGACTTAATTCTCTACTCATCATACTCACTGTCTGTCCTCTTTCTCATTTGGCTATGGTTTTAAGACCTTAGGAAAGAAAAGTTAACTCTTCTTTGGGAGGAATATTTACTCTACTGACCTCATTTAAGGCCCTTTAGCTTCTGCATCACAGTTTGTTCAATGTCTCACTCTTCACAGCTGCCATTCTGCTTTGACCCCCATTATAAAATTGTTTGATTTTAATTGCCTCTTGTAGGAAGAATAGATAAACAGAAGTTTAATAGAACCTAAATAAGGTTAAGCTTCTTTTGTCGTAAGAAATTTGAATGGCAGTAAAGTTAACTGGCTTTTTACATCAGCAGGGAACTTATGTCAACAGAACTGTTGCAGCACCAAAGCACCAAAACAAATTGAGATAAGACTGAAGAGGAATCACCACAAAGCAAGACACCAATCAGATAAACAAAATTCCATTATTTTGATTTACTTTCCAAAAATTCTGGAAGGCTAGCTCAATTCTAGTTGGCTTATAAACAAAGGAAATGTATGTCCACATCTCATAGCACACATTTTTTTTTTCCATTTTTGTATCCTTTGGTTACAATATCATTGTGATCTATGTTTTCATTTTTCCTTGTTATTCTTTACATTTTATTTGATTAGATAATGTTATGCCTTCCATTATGGTAAAAATTCCAGAAAAGGAAAAATCATCAGATGAAATGAAAGCAAAATGGAAAGAAAGAATGACCATATGTGGCCCATTCAATAAAGTAATGATAAAAGTTCCACATATTTGAGGTAAAAAAATAATTGGTTACAGATAAATTTTTAAAAATTTGAAGAAAATATTAGAGAAAATATTTGTTAAATATATTTTTAATAAATGTATCTTTCACATTATAAACATCAATGAATTTTTTTTTATAATTTGAGGGAATAATTATGAATCTAAGTTTTTCTATAGGTGTTCTGGAACAAAGAATAGGAGTTCTAACAGACTGCCATAAAGCAGCAATTTCCCCAGGCCCAGTATTCCTCTTCTGTAATACAATGCAGTGTGTGTAGGCATTTGTCTCTAGACAAACCTTCAGTGCCACGAGAAACTTGGGTTTAGGGAATTGACACAGCAATGCTGTTGCTATGACTGTTGCTTTTGCTGTGAGTAATAAAATCTTTTGTCTCTGATCGAGGGATCTTGTGTCTTCTGTCAGTATACATGAAACTCAGCAAGTTTGTTTGTGAGCTTGCAAGTAAGGTAAGATCTAGGACTCTCTATAGTCTTTACAAAATTCCTTACTATCCCCCATTATATAGATGAAAGAGAGACCCAGAGAGGATAAATAACTGGCTTGAGTTTCTATAGCTAGTTAGTGGTAGAGTCAGATGTGAACCTGGTAGATGGGCTCCAGTATCCAGGCTCTTAATTAAGAAAGACTTTATAGCAGCTGAAACTAGGTACCTTGAGAGGTCAAATGTGTACCAGCTGCCCCCATGCAGTTGACGGTCCTGCAAAATAAGGCTGAAGGGTTCCTAAGAGTAGCCATATGATGATACTTTCTTCATCTGAAAATGTATAAATATGGCAAACTAGAGGCCTGGTGCATGAATTCTGCACAGGTGGGGTCTGCCAGCCCGTCCTGATTGGGGCTAATCGGGGCAGTCTGGCTGGGGGGAGGGGCCATGTGCAGTTGGCTGGCTGCCCTCACCCCCTGGTCCAACTCCACCCCCCTGGTCGATCTCCTGGTCGAACCCTGGGTCGAGGGGACAATTTGCATATTAGCCTTTTATTGTATAGGATTGTCACTATGAGAGCCTGGGAAAGCAAGTTCTAGGTCCATAAGATAAACTAAATGTAAAAACAAGTGAGTAGGTTAAAAGCAGAAACTATTCTATCTTCATATTTTGTATTATATTGTTGTGTATTTGCTACTTTGCAATATCATTGTTAATGACCAGAAGAAACTTTCCTCAAAGAGAAAAGACGTCCTTATGTTTACACATCATCACTTTTAATTATCTCGTTATCAAAAATGGAAGTGGATCTCCTTATCACTTCAAAGCAGTTACGAGGTTCCATTTCTAGAGCTTGATCTGAATGAATCTCTAAGTTGCACTGAATCCGGGGCTGCTGCTTGACAGTTTCTGAGGGCACCATTCATATATACACATCATGAACGGTCCCTTCTAGAGTTGTGTGATACAGTTCACAAGGAGGGACATTACTGGTAATGAACAAAAACAGTGAAGGTAATACCTAATTTTTACTTGATGCCACCTTGACGTGAAGTAAAAGGATTTTGTTGGAAAGTGCATCTGAGTAAGCTCTCAGATTTCTTTCCCCTTGCCTCTGATTTTCAGATAAAAAATTTCCATGTAATGGAAGCTATTCTTATTAAAATATTATAGGAAGATATTGATTCACTGGGTCTGGGGAGGATTGAGATGCTATGTTTTTAACAAGTTCCCAGGTGATGTCATTGATAGTGATCCAAGGAACCCACATTAAATAGCAAGATCAGCATTTCCCAAACTGCTCGGTGGTAAGAATCACCTTGGACAGCTCAAGTTTAAAAATACTACTCAGCCATAAGAAAGGATGAAATAGCGTCATTTTTAACAACATGGATGGACCTTGAGAACATTATGCTAAGTGAAATAAGTAAGTCAGAAAAAGCTAAGAGCCATATAATTTCACTCATATGTGGGATATGAATCTGAAATTCGTGGATACAAACAGCAGTGTGGTGGTTGCCAGATGGAAGTGGGTGGGGGAAGAAGGGGATACTAATATATGGTGACAGGAGAAGATTTGACTTTGGGTGGTGGGCACACGGAGCAATATTCAGATCTTGTAACAGAAACCCACACCTGAAACCTATATGTTCATGTTGACCAATGTCACCCCAATATATTTAATTTAAAAAATAAAAATACTTCCAGGCTACACCTTTAGGGATTCTAATTAGGTAGCTTTGAGGGATGCTTAAACTCTTTTATTTCCTTCTTCTTTTTTTTAATATGCAACCCAAGTTATCATTAGGAAAGTGTGGATGTGCCCTTCTACTATACATCAGTGGTTACCAAATATGGCTGTTCTTGTTTTACACACACACACACACAGGCACACACACACACACACACACACACACACACACACAACAGTGAAAGAAATTGTTACCTCCATGAATTCAGGGACTAAAGTTGTTTTTTCATTGCATTATATAAAGGACTCAGCAAAATGTCTGACAAAGTGAATACTCATAAAATATTTTCCAATTGCCTTATTCTGGGCTCTCCACAATCTAGCCCTGGATTAGTCAGTGCTCTTGTGATTTCAAATGACAAAAACTCATCTTAAGCCAGCTTATGCCAATGATGAATCAGTGGAGTATGATCCACCCTGAACTGTCAATAGCTTCATTCAGTGCTTTTGTCTTAAACACTTGAATGATTTTCCTATTCTTTTAAAGATGCAGACCACTGTGCTTTTCTAATTCTATGGTCTTATCTTCTTCTAAGTTTGCTCTCAGTATCTGTCTACTCCAGCCACACCTGCCTTCTTGGCTTCCTATGGGTCTTTCTAACACCAGGAGTGTTGCCCCTTTATGGCTAGCTCCTACTTTTCCTTTAACCTTTGGAAAAATAATCACTCAACGAAGCACCTTGTACCTCCATAACCAGGTCAATTTCTATTATTAGAAACTTTGATAACATTGGAGAGTGAGTCTCTCTATGTGCAATTATCAAAGATGTGATTTCACATTTGTTCATGTGATTCTTTTGATTAACATCTGTTATATCTATGGGGTCTTCCTCATATCATAATATTTCTTATGCAGAGCATAATGCCCGGCACTCAGTAAATATTTGTTGAATAAAGGGACAAATTAATTAATGAAGCTGGATCACCAGCAGACTAGGTCCCAGGGTTATTTGTGGTTAGCCCCTTACAGAATCACTTTTCTGAAGAGGCATTTTAATGTCATTCTATTATCAAGAGCCCCACGAAATCTATGTGTTTCCTGTAGGGCTGTTGATGAGAATTTTTTCCATCATATTACTCAGTTTTCTATATATACTAAGTAATGAAAACTAATATATTTTTCATTCGTTTTGGCATCACTTTGCTTTCCCACAGAGAGTAATCTGTTTTCTTTATTTTGTAAGTGAACAGTAAGGGGTATAGTCCAAATTCATTATCTTCAGGATTGAAGCACATATAGCAAAGCTCTGGGAGAATTGATAGCTAAAACCCTTCCCACCCACCCACAATTTTCTTCTGCTGAAGAGAGTGACCTGGCCCAACATTATTCCACTTTTCAGAAACAGTCTGAATCAATGATGGCCCATTTTGGGGGGATTTGGGTAGAGATATAAAGACTTGTGTTATCCAAGTGAGACAATGCTGCACAGCCACCCCAGCTCCAGTGCTTCCCACTGGGGAGCCCTTGTTTGTTGGCTTCTCTCTACCCATTAGACTTCCCTCACTAACGCATAGGAACTAATTCCAAGAGCCCTCCTTAGTAATCTTCCTGAATACAAATCTCTGCCCAGAAGTCTCCTTCCTAGAGAACCTGACTTACGAGATCCTAGAATTTTCCCCACCATTGAAAAGGAAGTACATGTATCTGATTTTTTTAGATGAAATTTCAAATAAAGAAATAGGATCAGAAAATGCAAATGTCTTTGATATGGGCTCAAAAAGAAGTCTAACAGAAAAGCTATGCTTTCTACTTGCTAAAAATGATGAACCTGTAAGATTCATGTGCAATTCCAAAATGAGAATTAAGTGATTATATTCCCCTCTTACTTTACATAGAAACGTAGCAACTCAACTAAAGAAGTTAAGGTGGCTTATATGATCTACATACTAATAGATTTGGTTTAGGTGGTCTATTTGCATGCCTGTATGTCCAGATCCTCTCTTTTTATTAACATTATATAATAATAATTACTCGGCATACTCTGACTTTAAGGTGTCCCAACTCCTTTGGTGAACAAGGAAGGATGTCAAAGAGCAAATAGACCAAAAAAATAGGAATATAGCCTGGGAGATACAGGAAACACTAAGCACAGAGATTTAGGTTTACCTAGGGTGTGTTGAAATTTCTTGCATGAAAGGGCAATAGGCCCAGATGTTGGGCATCTTGATTGTTTTCCCTACAGTGTTCTGCCATGAGGGTACAGTTATGACTGTGAAGTAGAAGTTAGCTGGGCGGAAAAAGGAGGAATAAGTTCACTTGTCTTTTCCTTAAAATTTATTGCCTAAGAAGCAGGCTGGCGGAAAAGAAAAGCTAGCCACGAAATGAGAAAAGTAAGGAGGCAGATGGTTCATGATTCAACCTTGTGTATATCTTCCTTCTCTTAGACCCGTGGTCGGCAAACTGCGGCTCGCGAGCCACATGCCGCTCTTTGGCCCCTTGAGTGTGGCTCTTCCACAAAATATCACGGCCTGGGTGAGTCTATTTTGAAGAAGTGGCGTTAGAAGAAGTTTAAGGTTAAAAAATTTGGCTCTCAAAAGAAATTTCAATTGTTGTACTGTTGATATTTGGCTCTGTTGACTAATGAGTTTGCCGACCACTGGCCTAGACAGTTGACCTTAAATAACCTTTATCATGATGTCTCAATTTTGCACTACTTCAAGCCAAGTATCTCCTGAGAAATGAAGCAATGTGCAATGTTCAATTACTTTTACAAAGTGGGTATGACTCTACTTCTCAGTTCCTCATTTTTTTGTTCCCTTGCTGTAACCAGTTACTAGACGCAAAAATAGCGTGAGAATTAAATAGCACAAACATTCACTAATATAATCATTCAGTTCATGCACATTAATCTCACAGGTTCATCATTTTTAGCAAGTAGAAAGCAAAGCTTTTCTGTTAGACTGCTTTTTGAGCCTATATAAAAGACATTTTCATTTTCTGATCCTACTTCCTTATTTGAAATTTAATCTAAAAAATCAGATACATGTGCTTCCTTTTCAATGGTGGGGGAAATGCCAGGATCTCTTTTTTTCTCACAATTAAGGTCTTCCTTGAGAGCACTACATCCCTTGAAAAGGGAAACCATTATATAACTAAGGAACATTAAATCTAATGCATTTCTTATCAATAGCAAATTACTTCTTACAACCAATAGTTTGCATATGCTGTTTAAAAAAACACACCACATTTTATTGATTTTTAGAGAGAAAGGAAGGGAGAGGGACAGAGAGAAAGAAACATTGATGTGAGAACGGAACATCATCAATGGGCTACCTCCTGTACACCCCGCACTGGGGATCAAGCCCACAACCCAGACATGTGCTACAGGAGAGGGATTAACATGTGCTACAGACAGGAATTAACCAGCAACCCCTTGGTGGACTCGTTAAGCACAAATAGCATTTGTGCCCCAGAATAACTTATATATTTATAATTACACAAATAATCTAATAATTGGGGACCTGAGCAAAAAAAAAGGATGCGGACAACAGTGTGGTGATTGCTGGGGAATGGGAGGTGTGTGTGTGTGTGTGTGGGGGGGGGGAGGCGGGGGGAGGAAGGCATGAAGGAGGGTGTAGCGGCGATAAATGGTGATGGAAGGAGACTTGATTAGGGGTGGTGAACACACAACACAATGTACAGATGATGTGTTGTGAAATTATGCATCTGAAACCTGTATAATTTTATTAACCAATGTTACCCCAATAACTTCAATTAAAAAAATCTTGTAATATCTGATTAATTAGTCGGGGGCACTGATTTCTTTTCCCTTAAATTGTAAAAAAAAAAAAAAAAAGGCAACAGCCAACACAACCATAGCAATCCAGTGTGAATGAATAAAAATTATATCTATTTTTTGTCAGATCAGCAAAATTGCTGGGTTGCAGAATTTTAGTAATTAGTTTATGTGTGCTATGAGATGAAAAAGGTTGAAAATCACTGTAGAAGAATGTCATCTGAAAGTGACATGATTTCAATTAAAAAAGGACTGCAATGGATTATGATATTCACTTGGTCTGACTTCACAGATTAGGAACACAGTCCTCCATAAGACTGTCCTCATTTCAGATACGATCTCTAAGGGGATTTCAGGCCACTGAAGCAAACTGACAAGCTAGCAACAAATTCAGGGTTTCCCATTACCCGCTGAGGTTTGACAATTAGGTAGAATGACTCACAGAACTCAGGAAAGAGATACGAATAGAGTTTTATTATAGCAAAGGATAAAAATCACTTCCAGCCAAAGGGGAAGATACATAGAACTGGGACTGGGAGGGTTTTAAACACAAAGCTTTGGTGTCCCCTCTCTGTGAAGTCAGGACATGTTCCCTTCCCAGTACATCCTATCTAATAATAGACAAATATGCAAATTGACCATACCTCGGACACACCCACAAGCCACGCCCACAAGCCACGCCCACCATCCAATCAGAGCGAGCATGCAAATTAACCCAAACCAAGATGGCTACAGCCACAGAGAGCAAGGTTTCCTAGGTAACAGAGGAAGCCAAGGTTTCCGCCTGCCCTGGCCAGGCCTAAGCATCCACTCAAGCTACAAAGTTTCAATTATAGAAGGTAAACAAATTCAAAGAGAAATGGTGGCAGAATGGAGCTTGAGAGAGCAGGCCAGGGTTGCTCCCGGCAACAGGGGAAGCAAAGCTTTCTGCACACCCTGGCTGGGCCCACCCGCTTAAGGCAACAAAGTTTCAATTATAACCCCAACACAAATGGCTACTGGCCTCAGAGGGAGCCCCAGGCTTGGCTCCATTCCAGGCTACAAAGTTTCAATTGTAGAAGGAAAATAAATTCTAGATACCAGGGCCTCTGCTTGGGTTGCCAGGGGGCATGGCCAGCCTGCAAACCACCACAGGCCCCTCGCTCAGGCCGCCCCACACTCCAAGGGAACCCCCACCTGATCCGGGACGCCCTTCAGGGAAAACCAGCTGGCCCCCACCCCTGTACCAGGCCTCTATCCTATCTAATAAAAGAGTAATCTACAGATTGATCATCACTGCAACACACAATATCGCTGCCCCCATGTGGTCAAAGATCCTGCCCCCATGTGGACACAAGACGGCCACCACAAGATGGCCAGCAGGAGAGGGCAGTTGGGAGGCACCCAGCCTGCAAGGGAGGGCAGTTGAGAGGGACCAAGCCTGCAAGGGAGGGCAGTTGGAGGTGATCAACCCTGCAGGAGAGGGCAGTTAGGGGTGACCAGGCTGGCAGAGGAGGGAAGTTGGGGGCAAACAGGCTGGCAGCAGAGTGGTTAGGGGGTGATCAGGCTGGCAGGCAGAAGCAGGTAGGGGCAATCAGGAAGGCAGGCAGGCAAGCAAGCAGTTGGGAGCCAGTAGTCCTGGATTGTGAGAGGGATGTCCGACTGCCCATTTAGGCCTGATCCCACCGGGCAGTCGGACATCCCTTGAGGGGTCCCATATTGGCGAGGGTACAGGCTGGGCTGAGGGACAACCCCCCTCCGTGCACGAATTTCGTGCACCGGGCCTCTAGTCAGTGTATGACAACATGTATTGCCAACCAGGGAAGTTCACCCCAGCTTTGCTATCCAGAGTTTTCATTAGGGTTTCATTTTGTAGGCAGGATTGATGGAATCATTGGCCACATGATTAAAGTCAATTTCCAGTCTCTCTCCTCCTCAGAGGACCAGCAGATATCACTTGGCTCAAAGCCCTAACCCTCTAATCCAGGGGTCCTCAAACTTTTTAAACAGGGGCCAGTTCACTGTCCCTCAGACCGTTGGAGGGCCAGACTATAGTTTAAAAAAAGCTATGAACAAATTCCTATGCACACTGCACATATCTTATTTTGAAGTAAAAAAACAAAATGGCAAAAACACCGGCATGTGGCCCGCGGGCCATAGTTTGAGGATGCCTGCTGTAATCATATGGTTGATCTTTCTGGCAAGGCCAGCCCCCATCCTGAGTCACTCTTTAGCATAAACTATCAAAGGGACTACCATTTGTCACCTTGTTAACATAAACTCAAGTGTGGTTCCAAAGGCCCAGCATGAATGGCAACTTCCAGTAACCAGGGACAAAGGCCAGACAAATTCATTATTAAACAAAGGGAACCAAAATATTATAGGAGAGTGGCCTTGTAAAGAGAAGATGAAAATGTGATAATTGCACTTCAATTTTTAGATTATTTGTGTAATTATAATTACATAAGTTATTCTAGGACACGATGTCATTTGTGCTTAATGAGTCCAACTACAGGGTGAAGGTATTGCTGTGTATTTGTCACACTGACTGGTAGCAAAATGAATTTTTAAGAGCTCTTTTATTTTTGCGAGTTTCAAGTATCCAACATCCATTTTCATTTTACAAAGAATGTCAGGAATTACCAGGACAGCACAATATATTGAAGGTGTTAGCTAACTATGTGATAGAATAAGGCAATTTTTTTTTTGTAAAATGTGAAAAAAAAACCACCTTTCATTTTGATTCAATATCAACTTCCTTGTATAGGTAATTTGATTTTTTGAAAGGAAGTCAAGATTAAAATTCTGACTTACTTTGAGTTAATCAACATTTTGCACGTTACTCAAAAACTAATATATTCTAATTTATGATTAATATTTAAGGATGTTTATTCACTGAGTTTTGTATTTAACTGTTTATAATTAAACTAGTAGCCCTGTGCACGAATCTGTGCGCCAGTAGGTCGCTGCTGCCCTCCTGTAGCTCCCCCCGACCCCCCTCATAGCTTGCTGCCCTGCCCTCTCCTGTAGCTCTCCACCTCCCACTTGCTTGCTGCCCTGCCCCATCCTGTAACTCTCCGCTGCCCACTTGAAGTTCGCTCCCCCACACTCCTGCAGATCCATGATCCAGTCCTTACTTGGTTG
The DNA here is from genome assembly GCF_027574615.1 of Eptesicus fuscus. Classification (NCBI taxonomy): domain Eukaryota; kingdom Metazoa; phylum Chordata; class Mammalia; order Chiroptera; family Vespertilionidae; genus Eptesicus; species Eptesicus fuscus. The sequence continues at coordinate 15,111,623 of NC_072486.1, forward strand.
GTCATTATGCCTCAGGGCATAATGGATAATTAGCATATTCCTCTCTTAGTATAATTAAACTAGTGGCCTGGTGCACGAAATTCATGCATGGGGGTTCCCTCAGCCCAGCTTGCACCCTCTCCAATCGCGGACCCCTCTCGAAATCTGAGACTGCTGGCTCCTAACCACTCGCCTGCCTGCCTAGTCACCCCTAACTGCCCTCCCCTGCTGGCCTGATCTTGCCCCTAACTTCTCTCCCCTGCTGTCCTTATTGCCCCTAACTGCCTCTGCCTCGGCCCCTACCACCATGGCTTTGTCTGGAAGGAAGTCAGACGTCTGGAAGATGGCCAGTCAACCCAGTCTAATTAGCATATTACCCTTTTATTAGTATAGATAGATTATGTAGGATAGGATTGCTTAAATAGGGGAGAGCCTTTTTCAACAGGAGGAGATGCTCTTGGCAGACAATAATACGTAACCCCTATATCTGGACTGATAGCCAGCCATATGCACTATACTGCCAAACCGGTCATTAAAAAATTGAATCGCTTTATTACACCTTACACCAAACAGCTGTTGTCCTTAAAACCTCTCCTCAGTCCCCACCTTAGGTTCTGCCTTCGCAGGTCACCCAGATTGGGTTCTGATTAGTCGGTTTCTATGCCAGTCAGCATCAAAAGCTCCGCCTCCTAGGCATCCATTGGCTCCTCACAGTTCACCCAGATTTGGTTCTGATTGGTCAGTTTCTATGCCGGTCAGTGTCTCTGGGCCTGATCAGAGAGGCGGGACTGATCAGCAGCCCCCATGGCTGCTGGCGAGGCCCAGAGAGAAAGAGAAGCAAGGGCTGATCAACAGCTGCCACGGAAGCTGCAGATCAGACCCTGCTTCTCTTTCTAGACCTCTCTCTGGACCTGATTCGCAGCCCCCTCGGCAGGACTGACTTCCGGGTTCGGTCATCTGTTCGGTCATTTAGGATGTTACGGTCCCTGGCTCTTTATATATAGAGGTAGATATTTGTGTAATACTAATTTCTTTTCTTTTTTTTTCTAATAACCCACTCAACAATAAATGAGATTTTAAGGGTTTGACATTGCTGGATAAGAAAATAACAGATGATGTTTATTTGGTTCCAATTAAGAAATATGTGCTTCTAGCTTTAAATTTTAGAATTTTTCTTTTTCTACCTAATGATTTCCTGAACATTAGGCTGGTTTTTTACACCCTTAGTGTAAATAATCTTAGTTCATTTATAAAAAGACTAGTGGCCCGGTGCACGAAATTTGTGCACATTAAAAGGGGATTAATTAGAGGAAATAATTTAATATTGCTATTTACACTTTCTCTATAATAGAAGTGTCAGAGATGAAATAAAATTAGTAAAATGTATATGAAAACCTTCCTCCTGTCAGAGTCTGGGGCGCACCACAGGACCCAGAGTCAAGTCCCCACCCACCCACATGTGCCTCAAAATTGCCTGAGACCCAGACCCAGCCACCCCCAACCCCCATTGGGCTAGATCCAGACCTGGCCAGTCCCACCCTTGTCAAGCCCCACCAAGCAGGGGATGTAGCCTCAGGTCCCTTGGCCTGGCACCAGGATGGGGGGCATGGCCTGAGGTCCCCAAGCCCAGATCGGGGCAGGGGGCATGCCTTGAGGTCCCCCTGTCAAGCCCCGCCAGGTGGGGGACACGGCCTGAGTCCGTTGGCAAGCCTCGCTGGGTGGGGGCCATGGCCTGAGGTCCCTGTCAAGCCCCTCCAGGTGGGGGGCATGGCCTGAGGTCCCCGGACTGGTGCCAGGGTGGGAGGGGCGGCCTGAAGTTCCCTGTCAAGCCCCACCTAGGTGTGGGGTGCGGTCTGATGTCCCCTGGCCTGGTGCCAGGGTGGGAGGGGCGGCCTGAAGTTCCCTGTCAAGCCCCACCTGGTGGGGGTACGGCCTGAGGTCCCCTGGCCTGGCGCTGGGGCAGGGGGAGCAGCCTGAGGTCCCCTAGCCAAGCACCAGGATGGGAAGTGCACCTTGAGGTCCCCCGTCAAGCCCTACTGGGTGGGGGGCATGGCCTGAAGTCCCCTGTCAAGCCCCATGGGGGCAGGGGAGGGTGTAGCCTCAGGTCCCTGCTGATTGCTTGTTAAGGTTCCTTATGGGAATTTGGCCTCAGCTGTGGGTGTAGCCATCTTTGTGACGGAGTGATGGTCAATTAGCATATTCCCTCTTTATTAGATAGGACTAGAGGCCCAGTGCATGATTGAATCATGCACGTGTAGGGTCCCCTACTTCGCTTTTCGCGGTGGAGCTGGGTGCCTGTCCTTTGGTGTACCAGTCCTTTCAGAAGCCTCCGGCTCGGCGGAGGCTTCTGAAAGGCCTGGTGCCGGAGCAGACAGGCACCCAGCTCCCCCACTTTTGATGGTCCGCTGCCGCTGAGGGGGGCTACCCTGCTGTTGAGTCCCGCCCCCTGCGCCTCTCAACGGCTGCTGAGGGGGGCTGCCGCGGACACCTGGCTACCCTGCCATTGAGAGGTGCAGCTGGGTGTCCGCGGCAGGCCCCCTCAGTGGCCGCGGATCTGGCTGTTGAGAGGCACAGGGGGCGGGAGTCCCTCTCCCTGCGCCTCTCAACAGCAGGGTAGCCCCCCTCAGTGGCAGTGGATCCGTGTCTCTCAATGGTTACCCCGAGTCCCGCCCCCCAGCCTCCCGCTGCCCAATCGTGGGCATAGCGGAGTGATGGTAATTTACATGTTACTCTATTATTAGATAGGATAAGAATGAAAGCTATTCTTGAATAATTTTGTAAAGTCTTAGTTCATTGGGTCTGAAAACAAGTTTTGAACTTTAGTCTTTTTATACCCAAAGTCTTCATTATTATTATTTCTTTTTTTTTTTCAAATATATATTTTATTGATTTTTTACAGAGAGGAAGGGAGAGGGATAGAGAGCTAGAAACATCGATGAGAGAGAAACATCGACCAGCTGCCTCCTGCACACCCCCCACCGGGGATGTGCCCGCAACCAATATACATGCCCTTGACCGGAATCGAACCTGAGACCCTTCAGTCCGCAGGCCAACGCTCTATCCACTGAACCAAACCGGTCCTGGCTTTTATTATTATTTCTTAAAGTAATAATTTTCTTAGGCTTTTCTGGTTTTTAGAAAGGTACTTCCATCTGGAGGATCCTAAAAATAACTTTTCCTCAAAGATATTCTGGAAGATGGCTTGCAGAAAGGCATACTTATTAAATAAAAATAAAGTAAAATATAGAATTAGACCTGATTCTTTCATTGGAAAAATCACGTGAAGTGTAAGAATTTCTCCCATGTTTTTTCCTCCCCTCCCTTCCTCCTTTCTTTTCTTACTTTCAACCATATGGTGCTTGGTGAGAGAGAAGTTTTGAATTTATAGATAAAGACTTTCATCCTGCTAGTCTATTTACAATTATTTAAAATGCTAATATTCTACCTAAAGTTGTTTCCTTGTAATGTTGAATTTCAGGACGTTTTGAAAAAAAAAAAAAAAATCTTAGGATCCTAGAATAAAATGTAATGAAGCTCTTTATTTTTGTGTGCTAACATAATTCCATAAACTTAGAAAAATGCTTCATAATCCAGCTGTGTAATAATTAAATCCATCATATTCTACTATTTATATCCTAAACATGCAGCTCTAGGCAATTCAGAAAGTGTGTGGGTATTCAGCCAAACTCCTTGTGAAAGTATTTCTCACTCTGTTCTTTCTCGTCATTTAATAAAGTGGAAGCAGTAGCTAGATGGAGACCTAGAAAATTACCAGTTTGATAAGTGGCAACGCTACTAGAGATGAGAGCCTTCCCTAATTATCCCTGCACAATAGAGGACAGTCTTCTTTGGTATTTTCCCAGCCAAGAGTAATAGCTTTGTTCATATCCTACCTCCACAACCCTAGAAACAACCCTCAGCCTTTTCTTTCTACCAATATATTCTCTCCTTTCCCTGTTAATACATTATCTCAATGAAATGTCCTCCTATAAAGGATCTGGTAATGATTGATAAGAGCCAGATACATTCTTACTCTCTTAGGTGGATATTGTACCTTAGAAATGATGCTATGAGTCAATGGAACAACATTTTTTAAGAAAAATATTTTTATTGATTTCAGAGAGGAAGGGAGAGAGAGAGAGATAGAACATCAACAATGAGAGAATCATTGATTGGTTGCCTCCTGCACGCCCCACACTGGGGATCCAGCCTGCAACCTGGGCATGTGCCCTGACTGGGAATCAAACTATGACCTCTTGGTTCATAGGTCGATGATCAACCACTGAGCTATGCTAGACAGGTGAAAGGAACAAACTTTTAAGAATTTTATGAAGGCAGAACAGATTATGATAAATTTTACAGATGACTTGTATATAACCTAGCCAGCACAAGAAAATAATAAAAATGCTTAGAATTTAAAAAGTAGATTGAATATAATAGAAATGAAATCAGTAATCTTCTTATATACAATTTATAACTAGTTAGAAGTTATAATGAAGAAAGGATGTGGATATCCCTCATTGCATCAATTTTTTACCCTTTTCATCTCATGGTACATATAAGCTAATTACTAAAATTCTGTGGCACACCAAAAAAAATTATTTTTTGCTAATCTGACAAAAAATACGTATAATTTTGATTCATTCACACCAGTTGGCTATTGTTGTTTTGACTGTTGTCATTTTTTTTTTATTTGACAATCTAAGGGCAAAGAGTTCAGTGCCCCTGACTATAGTCAGATATTGCATGTTTTAAAAATTCTTGCAGCACACCAGTGTGCCTCTTGTGGCATACCAGTTGAAAATCACTGCTTTGTTGAAGAACAAAAAAGAAAGCCTTCTGACATATACAGGAATAATCCTCCAAAACATTTTTGTGGCCTGTGAATTAAGCTACACCATTGTATTGAGAGGTATAAAAGAGGAGTTGAATTTGCATAGGAAGGTTGCATTTGTTTCTAAAGAGGTCAGTTCTTACTAAATTAATTTTGAAGTGTCAATGTAATTACTAATAGGATTTCTTTCTTGGGTGGATGTGGAAATTGATTCAAAAATTCTGAATTTCATTTGGAAGAATGAAATTAGCTAAAAGCATTCTGAAGAAAAAATATAAAATGGAGAGATTTGCCCCTAAAGTGCTTACCTATTATGATTAAAATATTGTAAGAGTAGATTGACAGAGTAATAGGTCAGAATAGATAATCACCCTAGAATAAATAGAATACATAGATAGATCATCTTATTAAGTATTTACACTTTATTCACAGCAATCACAAGGAATTCATTTCTGAAGACTTCCTGTAATTCAACAATTCATTCAACATGAATCCTGACTAATGGCATTTCTGTTTACCAACTGGAGCAGAAGCTGTCTGTTCCCTTTCTAATTCCCTGGTTCTCACTATTGTAGTATACTTCCCCCAGTCCTCCTCTCTTGTTATCGGGCTGCTGATGACAGGTCTACCTCTAGAGATGGCTGGAAGTGCTGGAGAATTACCAGCCAGGCCAGCAGTTTTCAATGATAGACTCATGGAGTTGCTGCATAAACTGATTCAGGAATGTACTTCAACATGCTAAAAGCCATATATGACAAGCCACAGTTACCATCATACTCAGTACTGAAAAGATGAAAGCCTTTTATCTAAGATCAGGACCAAGACAAGGATGCCTACTATTGCCACTTCTATTCAACATAGTATTATTGGAAGTCCTAGCCAGAACAATTAGACAAGAAAAAGAAATAAAAGGCATCCAAATTGAAAAGATATAAAACTGTCACTATTTGTAGATGGCATGATATTATTAAAAAGCCTAAAAGCTCCACAAAAAAATTTTTGGAATAAACAAATTTAATAGTTATAGGATGCCAAATCAATACATAAAAATCTGTTCTGTTTCTCTACATTAATATTGAACTACCAGAAAGAGAAATAAAAAAAAAAAACACACACACCTCATTTACAATTGCATCAGAAAGGATAAAATACCTAGGAATAAATTTCACCAAGGAGGTGAAAGACCTGTATATATATATAAAAAAAAGACAAGCCATGAAGAAATTGAAGAAGATAAAAATAAGTGGAAAAATATTTCTTGCTCATGGATTGAATCAGTATTGTTAAAGTACCCAATATACCCAATGCAATCTATAGAGCCAACACAATTCTTATCAAAAGTCTAATGGAATTTTTCAAAGAAATAGAACAAATAATCCTAAAATTCATATGGAGCCACAGAAATCTCCAAATAGCCAAAACAATCTTGAGAAAGATAGACAAAGTTGAAGGCATCATGTTCCCTGATTTTAAAATATATTACAAAGTTATAATAAGTTTTGATAAAGGGCACTAAACACAATATTAATATGGACTTTAGAGACAGAAATGGATACATTAATTGGTTTAACATTTGACTATGTTTTCTAGCTGTGTAACCTTGGGGAAACTCATCATGATAAGTCTAAATTTTTTTATCTGTTTAAAGGAGATAATAAATCTACTTACTAGTATAAGGTTGTTTTGACTATTAAATGAGATTATCTAGATAAAGTACTTTGCAGAATGCCTGGAACATGGCAAGAGTTCAATGAAGTCTAATTCTAAGTATTATTTTTTAAAAATATATATTTTATTGATTTTTTTTTTTTACAGAGAGGAAGGGAGAGAGAAAGTTAGAAACATCGATGAGAGAGAAACATCAATCAGCTGCCTCCTGCACACCCCCTACTGGGAATGTGCCCGAAACCAAGGTACATGCCCTTGACCGGAATCGAAACTGGGACCCTTGAGCCTGCAGGCTGATGCTCTATCCACTGAGCCAAACCGGTTAGGGCTAATTCTAAGTATTCTTATCTTTACAACAGGTTTACATCTTTTATAAATAGCAAATCCTTACAACATTTTTAAAATGAAGATGAACATGTCATAGAGAAATAAAAAACAAACATGTTAAATTTAGAAGAGAAATTCAAATCATTAAGTGCTAGGAATTTATTATAAGCACTGTACATGCATTCATTATTTTAATACAACAGCCTTATAATTTAGGTACTATTGTTATTTTCATTTTAATAGGATGAGGAAACTGAAGCACAGAGAGGTTAATAAACTTGCCTGTGATCACATATCTAATATTATTATATTTGTTTTCCAAAGAGTTTCAGTGATTATTTAAAAAATATGATTTGAAAATTTATTTTATTTAATGGAAAGTATAAAAAACCTTTTTTATAATTACTTTCTTATTAATAATAAAATACTGTAATGTTTTCCTGATGGAAATTGGTTAAATTATTCCCTCTCATCTTTACCAAACTTGGGAATAGAGTAAAAATTAAATTTGAGTGACTAAAATTATTCTATTTTATTTAATTTCTCCTACTCAAAAACTGAAAATATTTGATGTTTATGGAGAAGAAAACTGATTGACTGGGGAAATTAATAAATAAATTCAATAACTTAATAAAAAATTTCCAATAATGGTCTAAATGTGAAAATTATTTATGATATAACTAATGCAGTGGAATACTGGCAACCTAAAGGTCAGAAAAAAATGAGAGAATATATGAAAAGAAAGTCAATCTACTCATAGTGTAGGGAGGTACTTCATTATTTAGGCATAAACGACAACAAGAGGTTCTAAGTCTGGGAAGCTCAAGAGTAAGAGCCTTGTGAAATTCTTAAGTACCTGTTATTACTCTATCCCATTCTTGGCAGCAAGGATCCTCAACATCAGAGGTGGTGGGGATGGTGTTTCATATGGGAAATTACCTTGGTACAATGGAAGCTTACAAGTATCCAATAAAAGAAGCTTTCCCAGAGCTCACAGAACAGAAAGACTCAGAAACTAAACTTAAATCACCAAAGTGGCTAGTTTATTGAATCAACGTAAAATAAAGAGTGAGAAAAGCAAAAGAAAAGAGAGGGGGTAGTTTAACATACTTAGGAAAGGATAGAGAGTTACCATAGTGTAGGAGGACCACACTATGGGAATTTTATGTTACACTAGAGGCCCGTTGCACGATATTCATGCAAGAATAGGCCTTCTTTCCCCTGGCTTCACTCCCAGCCATCCGGGAGCTGGCAAGTCCCCGCTCCCTGGCCGCCCAGAGCCGGCAAGTCCTCGCTTCTGTCTGGAACACCACTCCAGTAGCTCCCTCTGCCACCTCCCTTCCCCTCATAGCAGGCTTCACTCTGCTCTGTGCCTGCATATGCAAATTAACCTCCATCTTTATTGGGTTAATTTGCATACTCACTCTGATTGGCTGTGGATGTAGCGGAGTGATGGTTAATTTGCATGTTTCTCTTTTATTAGGTAAGATAATGTTGTTCCTGTGTCCTGTCTTTCTGCCTCATGAGCCATCCCATCATCAGTGTGATTACAAGGACCAGAGTTGAGATTAAGCAAAAAACTCAGCCAATGGAAAGTGCCTGGAGTGTGCTATAGGAGAGACACGGGGGCGAGGATGCCTAACCACAGCTGTAGCTTGCCCATTATCTTGCTGAGCAATTGCATGTCTCAAGTAAAGGACATGTGAGCCAGAATGAGTATCATCAATGGAAGGGGGACATTTAAAATCTCATAAATATTGACGACCTCATGAATATCTGGTATTTCTTTGACTCATAAATATTTAAATAGAAAGTGAATTTTTGGTTTCTCATGTGCCATATGAATATTTGGTACCTTTGGTCTTTCCATATTCACCTATGTTTATCATTTATGCTCTTTTTGCTTTATTTTTAAAAAAAATATATTTTATTGATTTTTTTACAGAGAGGAAGGGAGAGGGATAGAGAGTTAGAAACATCGATGAGAGAGAAACATCGATCAGCTGCCTCCTGCACACCTCCTACTGGGGATGTGCCTGCAACTAAGGTACATGCCCTTGACTGGAATCGAACCTGGGACCTTTCAGTCCATAGGCTGATGCTCTATCTACTGAGCCAAACCAGTTAGGGCTCTTTTTACTTTATTGATGTCTAAGAAACCCACTTCATGAGTTACTATCTTACTTTTTATGCATAACACAAATTAAGGATTTCTCTTGCGCCTCATAAGCTACTTTTATATTTGTTATCTATATTTAATGTTTTATGAGTTTCATTGATTCTATTTGGCTCTCTTATCTTCTATAGGAAAACGAAATATTCTCAAGTAATATGGCAAATACACCTTACAAAGGGGAGGATGTGAAGAGCGAGAGGGATCAGGGGATATACTGAGGGAAGATTTCTGTGTGTTAGTGGAGATTAGTTTCTCAGTGTGGTATGGCTCTGCAGGAGCTGGCAAAGGGTGAACAAGGTACAGTACTCCTCTTCTGGATACTTCCCACATTCCCTCTCAGTTCAGATACTCTAGATTTTCTATACTGGTTCTCATGAATGATTTATAGAAGTCTTCTTCAAGAAGACTTTTTACATAGTTGTAGACTTGTAAAACATTCCTTTTATAAGTTATTTTATGCTGTTTATTCTTCTCCCATCACATCTTTTCTAGGACTAATACATTATTTACTTTAGGATGACAAAGCTTAACTGGAAAAACAAACCAAAAAACAGAGTATCAGAGGATAGAAGAAAGGAGAATACATAGACTTTCTTAGGCGGATGGCTCCTAAATTATTCAAGGTAGAATTAAAACTTGCATGTAGAATTTGATTGTGGATAACACATAAAACTGGCATTCATAATTTATTCTAATCTGTAATTTCTACTGCAATTAATGTTTGTTTGTAGTTCAAGGTATACATTTGACTTTGACCATTGAGTGCTATAAATTCCAGCTGAACTTAGTTAGCTGGGTTCTAATACAAGGGAAAAAAATCCCCACTATCATTTACAGTATAAGACTTTCTTCTTTGTTTTTCGTTTTGGATCATGGAAATCACCAAATTTTTACTGCTGTGTTTTAAGATTCTGATCTGGGGTTAGGGCAGAAGGTATTGCTAATCCAATATTTGGCAATTTCTGTTTACCCAGGCAGTTACTATGTACTATATCTTCCACACTAAGGTAAATAATTTTAAAAAGGCTCATTTCACAATTTTCAGTTCCTTACCCAGGTAATTTAATAATCATCTGGAGACAGTTATGAAAGCCAAAACTGAAAATGTCTGAGAGCTTAGGTGGCAAAATACTTCCATGGAAACAGGTGCCAGTTTTATCACAGGAAATCCTGACAGCATCAGAAGCTGCACTGTTCCAGGATCCCATGCAGTTTTAATTAGAAAAGCTGGCTTTCACCAATTCATTTTTAATTTTTAATGAAAACCAGTTTTCTAGATCTTAACTGGGTTTTCTAGTCAAAGATGAGAAAATATTCAACATGATTTTTACAGATTATTCAATAACTGATAATGAAACTGGTTGTGTAAAACTGTAAAATAGTGCTAAGTTAATTATATTTTTATGTAATCATGTATTTTAGTATTTGTATATTGAATAGCATTTTTTCATGGCTGGAAGGCAGCTGAGTGTGTGTGTCTGGGGCGGCGGACTACAAAGGAATAGGGATTTCAAAACAAGAAAGAATAAGTATATACAGGATGTTATATGTAATTTAAATTTAGAGATGTCAAACAGGTTTATTTTTGTATCTCCACAAAGCTTAATAGTGTTTCACACAAGGTACTTATGAGCATTTATTGAGTAAATAAATGTTACATTTATCTTATTCTTTTACCCATATTTTTACAAAAGATTTTCAGAGAACAGGACGGTCTCTTTATCTTTGCAGTTCCATCAAAAAAAAAAAAAAAATTGTGTAGTCTTCCAGAATTGTTCCAACAGCAGTAAGGGTGGGAGGAGGATTGTCTATGAGCATAACATTACTGGAATCTCCCCAGAACTAGTACAAGAAATTCCCTGTGTAATTGTACCAGGAAAAAATATATATCAGTTGTAATACTCAAATATTCTTCCCTGCCTTCCCAGTACTTTCTCACATTGACTCTTATCTCCATCCACTGATCCCTAGCAGTTTCTTTCTCTTCTTGTCATGGTTTCTTGCTAACAAAAATGGTTTGGAAGAGTGCTCAAGTCCAAATGATTGGCCCTTGAAGAAGGAATTTAGAATGGAGAGAGGTTCATGGAGTAGGTGGAATTAAATTAAAACTTGAAGAGAGATAAGGATCCAGATAGTGAAGGCAAAAGAGCATTGTGGGGCAAAGGATGAGCATCAGTCAAGCAAGATAGATAGGATTTGTGATTGTACCTTGTGCAAAATATGGTTGATTATGTAGAGTGAAATTATATGGTGGGTCTTTAAAAGCAGGTGAGTTATGGTGATTACCAGAGGGAAAGGGGTTGGAGAAAGGTAGAAGAGGATATAGGGGGATAAATGATGATGGAAGGAGACTTGACTTGGGGGGTGAACACACAATACAATGTACCTATGATGTATTATGGAATTGTACATCTGAAACCTATACAATTTTATTAACCAACTAGAGGCCGATGCACAAAATTTGTGCAAGGGGCTTGGCCCTTGCAGCTGCGGCAGCTTGCCTTGGGCTTCACAGCCCTGGCTTCGTCCGGAAGGTTGTTTGGGTGTTCGGTCTAATTAGCATATTATGCTTTTATTATTATAGATATCACCCAATAAATTAAGCAAATAAATAAGAAACAAATAATTGCAAAAAAAGCAGCTGGGTTAATTCAACATTTAAAAAAATCAATGAATGTAAATCATATCAATAAGCTTAAAAATGACATGTCAATAGATGCAGTAAATACATTTGAAAAAATTCAACATCCATCATAAATAACTCAGCATATGAGGAACAGAAGGTAATTTTCTCAACTTCATAAAGGGCATACATATAAAATCCAATGGTTAATAACTGAATGGTGAAAGACTGAATGCCTTTATCTGAGAGTTGCAGGCAGTGCAAAGTGCCTGCTCTTATCATTCCTATTCAACATTGCACTGGAAGTCCTAGTCAGTGCAGTAGGGTAAAGAAATAAAAGCTATACCATTTGGAAAGGAAGAAATAATATTATTTTATTTACAGGTGGTATAATTGTCTAAATACAAAATTCCCCAAACTATGAAAAAGCTACTAAAACTAATAAATGAGTGTAGCAAGGTGACAAGATAAAAGGTTAATACACAAAATTAATTGCATTTCTCTATACTGACATTGGAAAATTTAAATAGATAAAACATCACTATTAAAGCTGCATTAAAATATAACATACATGGGGATATTAACAAAATATGAATAATATTTATAGATGAAAGCTATAAATCATTAATGAGAGAAATCAAAGAATATTTGAATAAATGGAGATATATCTTTTTATGGACTGAGGAATTTAGATTATTAAGATTTTGATTCTCCCTAAATTGATTTATATTCAATTGAGTCTTAACCAAAACCTCAGCAAGATTTTTTTATAGAAACTGAGAAACATATTTTAAAATGTATATAGAAAAGCAAAATATCTAGAATAATCAAAGAAATTTTGGCAATAAAAAACAAAGCTGGAGAATTCATACTAACTGATTTCAAGATTTATACTCTATAACTAGTGTAATAAGGCCAATACAATATTGGCATAAGGAGAGACAAACAGATCAATGGAATAGAATGGAATCTAGAAATAGAACCATACACATATAGTCAACATTTTTTTATTTATTTTTACAAAGGTGCCATTTTATGTAATGGGGAAATCATGTTTGAAACAATTAAGTTTTCAAAAATTGTACTCAAATGGATTATATACCTAAAAAACCCCCTAAATTTATAAAACTTCTAGAAGGAAGCAGGGGAAAAAAATCCATTGACCTTTCATTAGGCCAAGAATTTTAAGCTATGACACCAAAAACATGAATCATAGAAGAAAAAATACTAGTAGACAAATTGGACTGCATAAAAATACAATTTTTTTTTTCCTCTTGAACAATTCTATTAAGAAAATGAGAAAACAAGCCAACAGCTGGAAGAAATATCCTTGAAGAACATCTATCCTATAAAGGACTTATACACAAAGTATATAAAGAACTCCTTAATAATAAGAAGACAAATAATCCATTTTAAAAATAGACTGAAGAACTGAACAGACATTCTACCAAAGAAAAAATATGAATAATGTATTACCTGTAATAATTTGTAAGAATTTACTAAATGTTGGCTTAAAATAATAATAAACATTTATTTCATAAGTTTTGCAGGTCAGGAAATCAGAAACATCTTAACTGGTTGTTCTGGTTTTATAGCAGTCTTCTAAAATCTTAACTGGAGACTTGAGAATCTGCCTTCAAAATGGCTTACTCACCAGTTTATGTTGTTCATTATAATCCACATATGAGTGAGATCATGTGATATTTATCTTTCTCTGACTGACCTATTTCGCTTAGCATAATGCTCTCCAGCTCCATCTATGCTATTGCAAATGGTGCTCAAACCTCAGAGGGACGGTAGGGGAGGGTGGGGGTAAGGGGGAGAGATCAACCAAAGGACTTGTATGCATGCATATAAGCATAACTAATGGACGCAGACAATAGGGGGTGAGGGTGAGGGCATGATTAGGGGGTAGGGGGACAATGGGGGGGATAAGGACACATGTAATACCTTAATCAATAAAGAAAAAAAATGGCTTACATTGCTGGCAAGTTGGTGCTGGCTACCGTCAGGAGACCCGAATTCTTCATCATGTGGCTCTCCCCATGGTGTTTTTTGAATGTCATTACATGGTGCTGGTTTACCTCAAAGTGAGTGAGCCAAGAGAGATAAAGGAAAAAGCAGCAATGGCTTTTATAACCTAGCCTTAGATGTCACACACTATCGTTTCCACAGTCCAGTTGTTACCCAGCCCTATTAAATTTAGGAGCTAGCTACAGAGATGTGCGAATACCAGTATTTAGGGATCATTTGGGGGGCATCTTTATTAATGCTGACCACTACAGATAGCAAAGAAGCACTGATAAGTTTCACATCTTTAGTCAGCAGGGAAGTGCAAATTAAAACCACAAAGATAGAGCAGTGCACACCTACTAGAATGGCTTTTAAAATCCTGACACTACAAAGACTTAACAAGGATGCACTGCAATGGGAACACTCATATATTGCAGCTGGGAATGTGAAATGGTAGAGCCAGTTTGCAAAACAATTTGTTAAAGTTAACCAAACACTTAACCATTTAACCTAGCAGTTTTACTCCTAGGTATTTAAACGAGAAATGAAACATATGTCTGTGCAATATTTTATGAGAATGCCTATAGCAGTTTTACTCATAATAACCAAAATCTGGAAATAGTTCAAATGCTGTTCAACCAATGAGTGGGTCATGAAATTGGACTCTTACAATTCAGCAATAAAAAGGAATTACTTATACATGCCAACATAGCTGAATCTCAAAAGCATTATTCTAAGGGAAAGAAGCCGTATACAAAAGGTATATATTGCATAATTCCATTTTTATGACACTCTAGTAAAAGGAGGCTATTGGGACAGAAATTAGATTAGTGGTTGCCAGGGGCTGAGGATAGGGAGAGTGAATTGACTATAAAGGGACATTGAAAAGTTTTGGATATGGTGGAAACATTCTGTTATCTTGATTGTGGTAGTGGTTATACAACTTATGTGTATGTTTGTCAAGATATTTCTGAAAAGAGTGTAGTTTTCTATTATACTACAGTAAACCTGACTTTTAAAAAAGCAAGTATAATGTATTTAAATATTATGTAAGCTTTCATACTTCAGTATTGACCTGAGAAGATTAGGTTTGGGTAAATGTCAGGTGAGTGCTATTAATTCGGAGGGAAGTGACAAGTAAGAAAGTTGTTTAAATAGAAAGAGACAACAGACTGGCAGTTGTCAGAGGGGAGGTGGGGTTGGGAAGCTGGGTAAAAAAGAAAGGGATTAAGCTTTACAAATTAGTAGTTACAGAATGTCACACAGATTAGAACATAGGGAATATATATATTTCATGATAACTATATATGGGGCCAGGAGAGTACTTGAAGCTGTGGAAAGGAGGTGCACTCTGTGAAGTACAGGATTGTCTAACCACTTTGCTGTATATATGAAGCTAATCCCAAATGATATTGAATGTGAACTGTAATTGAAAAAAAAAGCTGTTTGGTTATGGTAAGAGTGATTGTATTGAAGAGGCGGTATACTACGTTTTCCAGAGGAACAGAACTAAAAGGGGGTGTGTGTATATGTATGCATGTGTAACTAAAGGGATTTATTTTAAGGAACTGGCTCATGTACTTGTGGAGGCTTGATAAGTTCAGCATCTAACTGGGGAGGCTAGAGACTCAGGAAAGAAGAGTTGAAGTTTGAGTTCAAAGGCAGTCTGCTGGAGAAGCAGAAAGAGCTGATGTTGCTCCAAAGGCAGTCTCCTGGAAAACGTTTTCTTGCTTGAGGGAGGTCAGCCTGCTGTTCTGTTCAGCAGTAGAACAAACTGATTCGACTGAAACTGATTGGATTAAGCCCATTGTGGAGGGCAATCTGCTTTACTCAAAGTCCACAGACTTAAATGTAAATCTCACCCTAAAATGCCCCACAGAAATATCCATTAACCATCACAGGAGGGGATTTATTGACTGGAAAGGGACATAAGGATCCTTCTGAATGGACAGAAATATTCGATATCTTATTTGGGGTGGTGATTACGTAGGTGTGTACATTTATCAAAACTCAAGTTGTAATCTTAAAATCTGTGCACTATATTGTATGTAAATTATACATAAGAAAAAAATCCTAAAGAAGTGCTGGGCAGCTGTGTCATGAGGTGTTATCTCATAGAGTATATGTGTGTTTCTGTGTGTTTCTGTGTGTGTGTGTGTGTGTGTGTGTGTGTGTGTGTGTGTGTGTGTGTGTAAGGGCTGGTAGATAAGTGATGAAGATTTTCCCTGCTATGACATTGTCTTCCCCATTTGTCTCTCTCTCTTTTTTTATTGAACTACCCACACCCACTATAAAGACTCACTGACACCTTCACTCACCATCATTTTAAAGAATGCATTACTTTCTTCCTAATTCTTTGGAAGTGTATGGGTTTCTTCATCTATTCTCTTATTTTCAAATGATTACTGACTAGGCAATTATCTACCCATTACTAGAATAGAGAGTTAAGATATATGCTGTTCTTACTAAATGACTAAGGAACTAGGAAGAAACTTAAATTGAATACATATCTTTTATTAATAAAGGCAATTTAAAAGATGACTTATATAGTTACCATTCTAGTCATCCGATTTTGACATATTTTTTACTCAGACTCAATGTCATCAGATTGAAATGAAATCTTGAAGCTTAGTAAGTGGTCTCTCACAATTCTTCCAAGGGCAAAAGAGAGCACCTTTTATATGTTAATGTGGTCATTTTATTTTATTATTTTAATTTTAAAATTTGTTGTTGTTGTTAATTCTCACCTGAGGATATTTTTCCATTGACTTTTAGATAGAGTGGAAGAGAGGGAGAGAGAGAAAAACATTGATGTGAGAGAGGCACATCAATTGGTTGCCTTTTGCATGGACCCCTACTGAGCCTGCAACCTAGGTATGTGCCCTTGACCAGAATTGAACCTGGGACCCTCAGTCTGCAGGCTGATGCTCTATCCACTGAGCTAAACTGGCTAGGGCTATTGCCATTTTATTATTATTACTAGAGGCCCGGTGCACAAAATTCGTGCATGGAGGGGGTTTGTCCCTCAGCCCAGCCTGTACCCTCTCCAATCTGGGACCCCTCGAGGGATGTCCAACTGCCCATTTAGGGATGTCCAACTACCCAGTGGGATCGGGCCTAAATGGGTAGTCGGACATCCCTCTCACAATCCAGGACTGCTGGCTCCCAACTGCTTGCCTGCTTGCCTTCCTGATTGCCCCTAACCGCTTCTGCCTGCCAGCCTGATCACCCCCTAACCACTCCGCTGCCAGCCTGTTTGCCCGCAACTTCCCTCCTCTGCTGGCCTGGTCACTCCTAACTGCCCTCTCCTGCAGGGTTGATCACCTCCAATTGCCCTCCCTTGCAGGCCTGGTCTCTCTCAACTGCCCTCCCTTGCAGGCCTGGTCCTTCTCAACTGCCCTCCCTTGCAGACTGGGTGCCTCCCAACTGCCCTCTCCTGCTGGCCATCTTGTGGTGGCCATCTTGTGTCCACATGGGGGCAGGATCTTTGACCACATGGGGGCAGCTATATTGTGTGTTGCAATGATGATCAATCTGCATATTACTATTTTATTAGATAGGATAGAGGCCTGGTACAGGGGTGGGGGCCAGCTGGTTTGCCCTGAAGGGTGTCCCTGATCAGGGTGGGGTTCCCTTGGGGCATGGGGTGGCCTGAGCGAGGGGCCTATGGTGGTTTGCAGGATGGCCATGCCCCCTGGCAACACAAGCGGAGGCCCTGGTATCTGGAATTTATTTTCCTTCTACAATTGAAACTTTGTAGCCTGGAGCAGAGCCAAGCCTGGGGCTCCCTCTGCGGCCAGCAGCCATTTCTGTTGGGATTATAATTGAAACTTTGTAGCCTTAAGCGGGTGGGTCCAGCCAGGGTGTTCGGAAAGCTTTGCTTCCCCTGTTGCCGGGAGCAACCCTGGCCTGCTCTCTCAAGCTACATTCTGCCACCATTTCTGTTTGAATTTGTTTACCTTCTATAATTGAAACTTTGTAGCTTGAGTGGAGGCTTAGGCCTGGCCAGGGCAGGTGGAAAGCTTGGCTTCCTCTGTTACCTAGGAAACCTTGCTCTCTGTGGCTGTAGCCATCATGGTTGGGTTAATTTGCATACTCGCTCTGATTGGATGGTAGGCGTGGCTTGTGGGCGTGGCTTGTGGTGTGTTGGAGGTATGGTCAATTTGCATATTTGTCTATTATTAGGTAGGATTATTTATTATTATTATTATTATTATTACTTTTTAACCCGCATCCAAGGACACCCTTCCATCAATATCCAAAGAGAGTGGAAGAGAGAGGGAAAGAAAGAGAGAAACATGGATGTGAGAGAAACATGTCAATTGCTTGCCTCCTGCATGCACCCCAACCAGGGCCTGGCAGGGGAGGAGCCTGCAACTAAGGCACAGGTCTCTGACCGGAATCGAACCCGGTACCCTTAGGTCCCCAGGCTGACGCTCCATCCACTGAACCAAACCGGTTAGGGCTCAACATTGATGTTTCTATCTCTCTCTTCCTCCCTCTCCCTCTTTGAAATAAATAAAATCAATAAAATATATATATATAAAAATAAATATTGAAAAACATCTGTCTTCTTTTCTTTCTTTCTTTCTTTCTTTCTTCCTTTCTTTCTTTCCTTCCTTCCTTCCTTCCTTCCTTCCTTCCTTCCTTCCTTCCTTCCTTCCTTCCTTCTTTCCTTCCTTCTTTTTAAAATAAAAGCTCTTAATCAAACAAAAGGAAGCTAGGAAATTGCCAAGTGAAAAGTAACCTATATTTGCAAAATCAGTCTGTAGATTAAGGTGAATATTTTTATGCAAAGTAATCTCATAAAATTTAAATGCACTACAATATAACAATTAATTAAAGAATATAATAAGCAGTGTTATTGAACATTTCTTCAATATATTCATTTTTTTTTCAGATTCTCTGGTCAGGTGAGAGGGAGTTGTTAGATCTAAAATCATTCTTGAGAATGATTATCTACACTAATGAAAGAATAAGATGCAAATTGACCATACCTTCGCGATGCCCACCAACCAATCAGGAGTGAGTATGCAAATAAACCCAACAAAGATGGTGGGTTAATTTGCATACACAGGCACTGAGCGGCTGGGGCAGGGTGGGATGCTTGCGTCGCCATGGCGATGACACAGGCATTCTGCACCTCCCCAGCCGCTCTGGGCCTCTGGGGAGCGTGGGAAGGCAGAAAGGAGGCTCCGGCCAGAGCGAAGGTGGTGCCGGCAGCCAGGGGAAGAAAGGCCCATTCTTGCACAAATCTTCATGCATCGGGCCTCTAGTTTTGATATAATCTGATATATAGTCTGATATTATTTTGATATTTGAAAGGAAAAATGGCATTTATTTATTTATTTCAAATTATAGTCTAACCTACAGAATAATAATAGACAGTTAGAATTAGTATAGACACACCTAGTCCTGGCCATTCATCCCCTTTAGTTTTTCCTAGGAGGTAGGACCAGGCCATAGCCTTATGTGTTATCAGCACTAATCTGTGACAAAGCTTCTTTTTCTGGCATGAGCCAGACATCAGACCTCTCTCTCTCCCGGATGTCAGGAATACATTTCAAAGCTCCTAGTGGTTCCCATGAAACTCCATTAGGCTAGAGGTTAGGGAATAGCCCTTACCCAACCCTTAAAGAAAGGTGTGGTAGAGACTTCAAGCAGAGATCTCTCAAAGAAAAAGAATTAATCTTCTTTCCTTCCCATCCCTGCTGTCTCTTTATATCCAGAGTCCCAGAATAGGTTCTCAGTACCATTTCTTATTCTTTGGGTCTACCTTACCCTTGCATACATACATATTTTCTTTCTCTTTTACTATTTATTGGCACCATAAGGTTTTCCTCCTTTTTCCAAGCCCAGAAATACTATCAAAATAAGTGCAAAATTTAGT
The DNA here is from genome assembly GCF_027574615.1 of Eptesicus fuscus. Taxonomy (NCBI): domain Eukaryota; kingdom Metazoa; phylum Chordata; class Mammalia; order Chiroptera; family Vespertilionidae; genus Eptesicus; species Eptesicus fuscus. Next base: position 15,131,133 of record NC_072486.1, read on the forward strand.
GGACTAGAGATAGATTTGGATGCATGCCCATAGAGCTACATTTTTTTTTTTTCAAGATGAGATAAAACTGGATCTAGGGCAAGGGAGAAAGGAGTGTTTTAGATATGAGAGAAAAAGAGTAAACAAATGTGATTCCTCAAAATGTGACAGAGCAGAAGGATTTTCTACTACAGCGACCAAGGAGTGGAAGGAAGGGATGCTGTGTCCAGCTGTCCTTGGTGTGACTGTCCAGTTGTGTTCCCTGAAGACAACCAACAGACCCAGAGAGAGTGAGAGAAAGAAACATCATAAAAACCAAACTGTACATGGGGATGGAACCCGCACCCTAGGTATATGACCTGACCAGGAATCAAACCCACAGTCTTTTGGTGTATGGGATTGCGCTCCAACCAACTGAGCCACCTAATCAGGGCCAGACCTAGACAGTTTTAAGTGTCTTTGAGGGAGGAAGGAGAGAAGTTGTATACTTTGGTGAAGATGAGAAATTGAAAGATTTAGTCCTCTAAGATGGAACTGCACAAACCACATTAGGAATTTCTCTATTATTTATGGCAGTAGTGGATATCCTCCAGCTGATTCACACACACACACACACACACACACACACACACACACACACACACGATCTATATGCATTTAGCCTTTGCTAAGAATAGAGAGGGTTTCTGTGACAGAAAAATGAGACCTGGCTGTGGATGATAGGGTATTTAATGTGAGACTCTACATACGAGATGTGTCTTGTTATAAAAAGTAATTGAAGTCCACCTTATTTTTTTAAATGACATGCAGATAATGATTTTATTACTTTGATTTTAACTATAAAAATACAAACATTTTGAGCATAATATTTTCTCAGGGACATGTCTGAGGGGCTCATAGAAAAGAAAACATCTTTGACTGACTCAACACTTACTTAATTGAGTACTGGATATTGAGTATCATGTGCTGGCCTAGGTGCACTGGTAAGTATAATCTATAACTATAGTCTCCTGATGCTAGGTTTCACTCTTCGTGGAAATGGCTCTCACACTTTGGCAGGCATTACAATTACTTAGAGAGTTTGTTAAAATACAGATCACTGGGCCCCATTCCCAGAGTTTCTAATTCAGAAGATTTGGGGCAGAAACCAAAAGTCTGCATTTCTACCAAATTTTCATGTGACACTGATGCCTCTGGTCTGGGGACTACTCTTTGAAAACCATAACATCTCAAATTTAATAGGGGAAAATGTATAAAAATTGTTGATAATGGTAAATTAAGATTTTCTTAAGTGGATAATTATCTCTCATGACTTTAGTGATGGTTAGAATATATTTTGTAGTCATAACAATGTTAAAACAGCACGGAGAATGACAAAGCCCAATAAAGAAAGAATTCTCCTTTCATCACTACAGTCTGAAAATGTTTTTAGACCTAAAGGTAATTCATTGGAAGAAGTCTAAACAGTATTAGGGTCTAAGGACTAAATAATATACCAGTCCAAAATAATACTAAAAGGTTACCAAGTTGAAAGCCAAGGTGACACTTGTTTTTCGCAAGCAGCCCACCACTGCTGCTAATTATGATAAAAATATTCATAGATAAAAAGAAGTTACTGTATGTCTTTTTAGATGGGTTTATTTTATAATATTGAAAGCATGATAATTGACACAGTTTAAAAATTTACAGCTTTAGTTTTGTCTGGCCAAATGTTTTGATCAAGTTAGAATTTAGTCTAATAGTCATGGATTGGCAAGAACAATGTGGTGTGTGAGACCAGAATGGGAATTTTTAATCCAATTTGGATAGAAGTCTATAGTGACTTTCAGAGTTGGCATTAGAATTTTCTTTGACTAACTTCTTTATCACCTATATCTAGCCAGTCCCTAAATTCTCTCACATCTTCTTGCAGCTGTAGCTCATATTCCCTCCCTTTGTTCTTTTGTCTATTTACTTCATGAAAATTCTCCAAGCTCATTTGACTGACTCCTCTTTGTCACAATTTGAAATGTTCCCCTATTGTACTTTAGACCAATCCAAACTTTCCTCACATAAACATTTCTCTCTACATTTGTTCATTTTCCATTATAAATATGTGAATCTCTCCCATTCAAAAAAGTTTATTTAACCATCTCTTGTTAAATGCTGAAATTCTTAACCAATATTTTATACTTGGTATCATATCCTACTCATTCTTTTTCTCACTGAATTTAAGAGCTACGATTATGGCACATTCATGGTTGGGATATATCCACCTAGCAAAATGATTGTTTAAATTCTTGACATGGAATTTTAGCATGTCCATACTCACCTTTCTTCCAAGGCCTATAAGCCAAATTTATCTTGCATGGACCCTGCTGCAGTCTAACTCAAGCATCTGAGTATGCTTAGCATTTTGTTTTTCATATTCTAAAGGTCTGTTTACTTCTTCCTATGTAGTATTTGTACACATATATTAGCTCAACTTTCTTTATTACTTTTTGTTGGGGGAAGGATAGAGACATAGTTAAACTACTAAAACTAGTTAAACTAGTAAAATCTATTCTCTCATAACATAGGATCACTCCTTTATGGAGAGTAAAACAGATCTGGATATGAATCTTCCCTTGGCCACTTGCTGGCTGCGTGCATTTATACAAGGTCGCTAACCTCTCTGTGCCTTGTTTTTCTTATTTGAAAATTTGTGGAAAATAGGATTTAGTATTGCTAAGGATTCAGTGAGACAATTATTTGAATAACACAGATTATCTGATATAACATGGAGTGCAGTGGTTTAGCTAAAAAGAAATTGTTTTCCTACCAGGGATGTCTTGAGGTGAGCATTTGATGACTGAAGGGGAAGCTCTGACAATTTCAGCACATGGCTTCTTTTGCTAAGGCAGCTGCTTTAGTTGATCCAGACAACAAAAAAGTTGTTGTGATCTGGGGTTGCACATATCATTTTCTCTTCCATCCTACTGACTAACATTTAGTCCTGTAATCACATTTAGCTGCAAAGGAGTCTGAGTAGTTAAGTTAGCTATGTGCTCTACTGAAACTCAGGCGGGTGGGTCTCATTACTAAACAGGGAGGGGAATTGGGGCCAAACAATATTCATAATGAAATCAGGATTCTGATCCAAAAGACTGTAACTTACACTTCTGAGTTGTGAGGCCTCCTGATAGTTTCCCTTTGATCTCTCTAGCCCAATCCTATATAGATTTGCTACACATACCTTTTCCTTCAAACTGTTAAAACTCCTAAAGGACAGGACTCTGTCTACATGTCTTATTTAGCTTTTAATGTGTCCCCTCATTTGCTTTACTACATTCTCTACATTAAATTTTAAAAAATTACAATGCAGGGGCATTTTATAAATTTCAATAGTTTAAACATGACTCTAGAGAATGTGCGATTGAAGTTTGTGAACATTCATATTTATATCAAGGTGCTACTTTTTCAGTTCTTTGTAATTAAGGTAGTCATTCTGCTTCCATAATTGGGCAGCAATCAAAAGGTAAGTAGAGCAATTAGGATGGCCTCCACCCTATGTCTTTGGCCCTACAGTTTTCTAGAAGTAGTAGTTTTTGGAATTATGTAATGTCCTCTATCAATGACAACATATGAATGTTATTACATTTCCTTTTGTGACAGTGTGCTGTGGTCTGGTAGTTGTGAGGGTTATGTAGGGGCACAATGGTAAATAAAGGCGAATTCTTAGATTTTTAGATTTTTATTTTAAAACATAAATTTTATAGTAATTAACACCTACGCTTAAACAGAATGATGCATTAATTAAATGCCTTGTCATAACTATCATAAGCTCTGTTAGAAAAATAGACATCTTACAACTACAGTGTCAGCTCTTTAATAAATACATAAAACAGCAGTTAGTAGTCAATCAGAATTATATGAACAGCTTCATAGTATATTATATGAAATTGTCATATTCCCCAATCTTCTGTGTCCTTTAAGGAGATTTAATTTTATGTATAATTCAAAGCCAGAAATAATAAGAAACTTGCTTAATGAGAATGTTTCTTAGAGCTATTTTATATTTAAATATTTTAATTTAAAAATACACTCTATGTTAAAAATTTTTTACAAAGGCAACATTAATTAAATGAAACAAATAAGGTTATATCATTGATAATTTAAAAACATTTCTAAATTTTCTTTGCAGAGGTTTAAAAATGAAGTAGCTATTAAATGTAAAATAGTTCTAAAGTTATGTTAAATATCCGAAAATGAATTTCTATATTAACATGTGCAAATTTGTATTTTCCTATAATTTAGAATTAAAGTATTTGATATTCAATATCCTTAATAAAATTCATGTACCCTATTTGTCATTGTGTGAATTCTTATCAAAATCATATTTATCTATGGTATAATATAAAGTTAATAAAAGTTCTTTAGACAAATCACAGTTTCCATCCTTGGTAACTGCAGTGTGTGTGTGTGTGTGTGTGTGTGTGTGTGTGTTTGTGTGTTTAATTGTTGGATTAAATAATTTTAAACTGAAATTAGATTGTAGAGGTTCAAACCTGATTAAAAGAGTTAGCTTAAAATATACATTTTATGTAGGAAAGTATTTCAGGTAGATAAAAGAGTAGTGTTGTTACTCTCAGGTGTTTTGTTAACATCTGCCCAGATAGCTGAACAACTGTTTCATATAATTAAAATAATTTAAATATGCATTTTTATGACAGTCATTACATGGGCTTGAAGGTAAATTTATCAGAGCCAAAGGAAAAAAAAATCACTCCAAAGAAGAGAAATGTTAAAGAAGAATAAAAATGTAGAAGGACTCAAAGAGAAAGTTATTTTTTCCCCAACAGCACTGATTGGTTGTGTCATATTTTTCTCCTGTCACTGATGTAACATATGCAAGATGGTGCAAAATGTAATTATAATGTTTACATGTAATATTCTCCCACTTAATTTTGTTTAACAGAGAGATGATAATATAGAAGAATTCATTACAAAGGGATAGAAAGGATAAAAATTATATATTAACAAGACTGGGAGAAACCCACTCATTCTTATCAGTTAAACCAGGCTTTGCAGAAATCATAGCCACTGGCATAAAGAGGAGGTTAAAAGAGCTTTAATAACCTAAAGGTCTGCAGGATGTGAGCTCATAATCAGACAGTTAGGATCCATGCTGAGTTGTATGTGATTCAGTTGTCCTGAAAACTGGCTCATATGCCATCATAAATGAATATTCAAATATTTGTAAGAAAGCAGTGTCCCTATACTCATGAACATATAGTTAAAAATTAGTGTACCATTTATTCAAACACAACTTTCAACACTGCATCTAACATGCCAACAATTGCAAGATACATCACAATTTCAGAGATGTTATACTGAAAAAGCGGATGTGTCAGAATCAATGAAATACTAATGTGTATAATCAGTTACCCACAGCAAATTTTCCATAGAGGAATTATAAAAGAGAAGGGAAATGATCTGAAAACTAATTCTGTATTTCTTTGAAAGATGATATATTTCAATTTGCATTGCATGAAATGGAGTTCTTAAGGTCAGTATATATTGGTAAGGACAGTCACAAATTAAATGTTTAGAGCAAATAAAACAATACATTATGCACATGCTTGAACTCCCAAGTAGTTATATTTCTCTTGAAACTTTTATTAAAATATATGTCTCAAATCCTTTAAAACTGAATCTTTAACAGTTGTGAGAACTTAAAATTCTTAATTTTCAATGGATCTGTCTTTGTTCAGGTACATGGATTCCAATGAGTTTTAAAATTATTAAGAGGTGTTTGGAAATAAACATTATTCCATTACATTTGGTTATTTTTCATAATTGGGCTTATTGAGTTTGAGGGCAATCCCTTAGAAAATTGAGTGGGAAAAAAAATAGGAGTAAGGAAAGGAAGTAAAAGGCACTGAATCTAATTTGCTATATCAGGTACTCGGAGTAAATAATTCTATAGAGAAAAATTTTCATAGTCCCTCATAAAAATATATCAATGTCTCATGGATGCCATAAGAATATCTTTAATGGAGATTAGGAAATATTAAGAAATATTTGGAATTTATTCTTTTTTTAATTTAAGTTCTTTATTGTTTAATGTATTACATTGAAATGTATTCTTTAGTTAAGGATTACATATGATGAAGTAATTTTAATAATGATTTTAAAAAAATTTGCCTGAAGACAAAAAATCTATTTTGTTTATTTTAATTTTTAAAATCTTTATTAACTAAAGCTGCTTTGAATATTTAGGACATAATCAGATTTTTAGTGAATTTCTGAGTCTTGCAGAGAATATGTATGACTTCATAAATGTTAACAAATTTTGAAAAAGATACCAAATGCTTAAAAACCCATGTACACTGCAGTGTGAAGATGTCCCCAGAGAAATCAAATGCATACAGTTATATTGTAGTGTTATGTCTGGCACATTGCTAAGTCATTACATGGCACATGTAATTTAAATGTAAGTTGTTTAGGGCACAGAAATGCTGTCGTACCAAAAGTGTTCAAGTTCCTAACTTTGTTAATCATTAAAAATGTCATTACTTGTGTTTGATATCAGTGAATCTTAAAAGGCTCCTGTGGTCATAATGAAAATAGACTCTATTTACAAATATTATTTAATCTAAGAATACCCTGTTTTCCCTTACCTTTTAATTCTAATTAGTCAAATATTAATTCTCTTCTCACAAACCATTATACAGGAACATACCAATTATTCAAGTAAAATATAAGTTCTAAAACCTTTAACAATTAGATCATTAAGTGGAAAAAAGAAAGAAAGAAAGAAAGCACATAACAGTCATCATCTAGCTTTGAACAGCATATCAGGAAGTTTGTCTCTCCCTACAATAACAGCTTCAGTTTGTTATAAATTAGTGCAAACTAGTGAGAGTGTAAAAATATAAACTCTGGACTTTCAGGATTTCAATTTATTTTGCTCTTTTGGATAATTATTCCACATGAAAATTAGTTTATGAACATCATAATGTTCATTTTTAAATTGTCAGCATTTTAATAAATGGAATTTTTCCACTTTTTCCTTTTGGGACTGTCAGGTATCAATTTATTTTCCTTTTAAAAAGGATGCTACATGTGACAGACAAACTGCAAAATGTGATTTTTACGTTATCCTTGGTGGTCAAGGGTATCTTAAACAAGTGAGTCACAGTACTGAATTATGTCAGTGTCCCCAATCTCTCATTTGGGGAAGGAAATACAGTTCAACTTAGAGTCATAATTGCTTGGTTATGGGGACAGCTAATGGAGTTGCCTTATTTGTTGGCTCCAGAGCAACTTATGTATTAAAATGCACTTTTGGGTAGAATGTGGGGTACGGACTTTAGTCTTCATTGAAATGCAAATATTTAGCACTTTGATTAACTCAAGTGCTGAAAGACAGTAAATCTGGGATGTTAATTATAAAAAGACATTGTTGTCATAGGCAAAGCTCTGACTACTGGACTTCTAGCCAATAAAATGAGAATAAATCTGTAGGGCTATGGTATTTGTGAAGAAGTTTCCATTGGGGAAGATAAAAGCTCATAGCCTCTGTATCAATCTCGGGGTGAGCACTGCACAATTCTAGGGGGTGCTGTTCACACAGGCTAAGGCATGAATGGATTTCACACCTATAGTTAACTCTTAGAAGTTGATTGGCAGGAAATATTGAAACTAGTCATGGCCAATTCAGTTTGAATGACTCTGCTTTGCTTTGCAATTTTCTCATGCTCATATACTTGAGACTTCAGTAAATCACATTTAAAAACACTTGCCAATTGGATATTTTAAAGACTCAAGAGGTAGCATGATATTGTGCAATGAACACTAGCCTGGCAATAAGATAGAAATTGTCTTCAAATGCTGCCACTTAATCACTGGGATGGTTTTTGAGACATCACTTAAACTTGATTCCCTGACTAATGGAATCAGTCATGATGAATTAGCTTATTTCTTAGATATTGTTTATCTTCCTCCAATTGCATACTTTTAGAATTCTAGTCAGTGGGGTTGAGGCGATACTATATTATATAGCCTAATATAACTTTTAATTTAAAAAATGCTAATATCTACTTAGAGTAAATATCTGAGAAAGCTCAGTCAAAAGTCTGGCACTTTGCTTGAGGCAGAGTTTCTAAATATCTTCTGAATTTTAACCTGATGATTAGACAAATGAAATGGTGAAATAGTCTGTCCAGTTAACCAGGTAAGAAGATATCAGACTCCACATCTTCAAACAACGAAGCTGTTCAAATTTTGATGTTACTTTACAGTGTCCCTTATTAAACATTCAGCTTTTAAAACCAGTATTCTAATAAAGTGACATTGTATTATTAAGTTTTTATGGCAGTAGTAACATAGCACTTATTTAATCCAGTCATCTGTGACATATATAAACTTATCCTGTAAGAAAGAAAACCAAACCATAAAGGCAAAGAGGAGAGAATGTTGGAATTAGTATCCATCTTGTAAAAAGAAGAAAACAAACACACATGCATAAAACTACAGTTTCAAAAGCAATAACCCTTAAGATTAATGTTTTATCTGTTCACCTCGTGAGTGAAACACTAATCATTTACTCATCTAGTTATTCTTGTAGATTCACTGCCAAATGTTGAAGTGTTTGGCAACATTAGAATAAATGCCTTATTATTGTTTTTCATTTGCATGTTCCATGTAGGGATTACTGTACCCTTGCAGTGACACAATGCCAAAACTATCTCAAAAGCATTGCTTCTCTCTGGGAAGCTTAGGAATGGCCAGGTACCTGTAAAGTGTAATCAGTGCTCTTCAGATGATCTACATTCTATGCTGATCTAAATAAGTTATATATTACAGTAAAGTGCTACAATGACACTAGTCTCAAACAGTAGTAAGACACATTTTTTTCTCTGAAAAAGTCAGCAGCAATGTGAGTCACATGATGATGAGGATGCTTGTCAGTCTCCATTCCAGTGAAAACCAGCAACTAGCATGATCTAGAACAATTTGTCTCCTCCTGTGACTTCTAAAACTATAATTTTAGGAGCAATTATTAAAAATCCAGTTTCCCATAAAGTACTTTTTAAAAATCTTTTTAGAAGTTGCACCTGAAAGTTTCATGAGCATTTAATTTGCTGATATCCATTTTTATTTCTTCAGGCTTCTCGCGTCGGTAGGTTACTGCTCTTGTGCAAACACTTTGCAGAATTGACTTGTCCTTAATGGAGAAGAAATATTAGCATTAATTAAGGACCTAAATATTGGAAGTAGATGATGACATACTGATAGTAATGCTTTTTTTAGAATTCACTGACCTTTTTTGAGGCTGACACCCTGTAATCTGCTGAGGACTTCATTTTATTACTATTCCATTGTAATATCACCTGTCTAATGATAAGGACTTTAAGCAACCCAATCAAGAATGTAACTATGAAAATGATGAAAAATATCCTCACGTAGCTTGGACTAGAGAAGCATTCTGTAATGAAGCAAACAAATAAATTGATTAAAAATGGGAATGAGTAGGTCAAAGGATTCCAACAAGTAGAGTTTACCATCTCAATTAATAGGAGCAGAGATATTTGCAAATTTACATTTTGAAAACAGAGGACTGCCATTACTGTAAATTCAAAGAAGATTCTCAATTTTTATTACACCTTTATTAAAATATTTTTAACATAAAACTCTCCTTTGTAGAATAGCCACAATTAAGCATTTAATAAGAGTATTTATTTGCAACTTGCTTGATTCTTAGTAGTATTAACTGGAATATGTCCACATCCTTTAACCAAATATAACTGTATCCATGATAGAGAGAGGGACAGTTTTTGTGATGTGTTCCCTTGATCACAAGTGGAAACTGGGATTTAAAAAATTATTTAACAGCACCCCTCATTAGTTTATGTTCCCCTTGTTTTGCTCCTCTTCATTTGATGCAAACCAGTAATGGAAAATAAAGTAAACATCTGCAGAAGCTAAAATCAGTACTACTCTAACAGATGAAAAAATATTTCCTTTGAAATTGCAGTGTCACTTTTCATAATTATTACATATAGATTCTCCAGGAAATAAGAGTGTCCAGTTCAGGACAATACACAAAATCCCTTTCCTCAATTTTTTTTCTTTCTTTATTTACTTGTCTGTTAACCAAGTTTTGCATCTAAATATTCCACTTGTAGTTTTTTAAGAGTAAATAATTACTAGCTGGAAAAGGATATGCTGCATTCAGAGGAGGGGCATGCTAGGTCTCTGTTTTAGCACTAGACTTTTGGCAAACTCTAGTTGGAAAGTCTACAGACTCTGTGGCTGCCAGAGGTATTATCCAAATCTAAGAGGAACGTGGTTGCACAATATGTCAGTATTCCACAGAACTTACCAGCTGTCCCAGACTCAAAAATTACCTCCTGGCCTAAAGAGGCATGTGTTTCTTGCCTATTCTTTAGACTTTGGGGACTTCACCTAAACATCTGAAGGTCTCCCTGAGAGGGAGGGCCTTTTGGGAGGGGACCTGCCAAGACTTAGAAAAGCAATCACCCACCAATGGGTGATCTGTGTCTGAATTCCCAGGGATGACCAAGTGTGCTCTTGAATAAGCCAAGAGCTCAGTAACAAGAGCAAGGGCTCCTCTCCAAATGGGAAGAGAGAGCGCAGTATTCTTTTGGTCAACGATAAGATTTCCTTGAAAGAAAGGTTAAAGAGAGGCTGGAGGACTACTAATTGGAATAGAAGCACCAAACACAAAATGCAAGTTTTCCTTTGTTTCACACACGGAGAATCCAGGATGCTCGATTCAAAGATGATGCCCTTGGAGTCTTTCACAGCGACCTTAAAGTTTGTGACATGCATGCCTTCCATCCTGACAGACTGTCATTTCCCCTAGCTGACTCAGAGCTACTCAATCAGCTAATACCCTTATAGGGGGCATGTGGATTGATCCCACTTACTGGCTTCTCGCCTAGTAGAAGCTTAGCCAGAAAGACCAAAGAACACCCTTTAAGTGTGATTGAATGAATAGATAATAGAGGTGGCTAACACATGCCCTTTCTCTCTCCTTGCACAAGAGTTGTGAAGGGGAGGGGATTCCCCTAGCTACCCAGCCATTTTACAAATGTTTATAACGGGTTAGGGTAGATGACATTTTCGGGGCCCAAATCTGCGTGCATTTTTTAAATGTCATTTTGGATCAGCAAACATTAAGCCATGGCCATGACTATCATCTTGGTTTAGGTCAAGTGAGGGCTTTTTCTAAGGAGCTTTAATGGAATACTTTTTGTAACCACACTTAGGTCACGGTAGGTCTGTTTACTTAACATAACAAATGACATGTTGACAGTAAGGGCTCCATTTATTAGAAAAGGCACTCAGCTTTCGGGAGTGATTGCTACAGCCCCAGCTGGCAGCACATGGGCTCTTTTCAGAGCCAAATTCAGTGTGGGCTAACATCAGTGTGGATGGGGGGGGGGAAGAAGGAAGCAAAACTCGAGAGAGTTTATTATTTTGTGCTCTCTCTGTAAGAGCTGGGATTATTCTTACAGATTGGAGAGATTATTGCTAATCTCTCCAACCTGTAGGAGAGAGTATAGTAACAGTTGAGAATGTTTTCAGTGAAGTCATAATTTCATTATGTGTCATCTTTTAATTTACATAATTCTTTCGTGTTCACTGGCTCATTTAATCTTACACTACTCCGAGATTGGTATTACCATCTCCATTTTACAAATGAAAAAATTGAGGCACAGGGAAGTATTGTAAGAGACTGATATTTCTTAACTACTATGTCAAGGGACATGGTTTAAGCCAAGGTCTTCAGAGTAAAAGTCCCATACCCTTTCCATCGTGTCACCTTTATAATCATTCACACTAACTTTTATTTATATAATGAAAAGTATTAGGAAGGAATAGCCCTTTTGAACTTAATGCACTTTACAAAAGCATATCTTGCTACTTAGAATTTTTTGGCTTCCCCCAAAACATGAAAATGTTGGTTTGACATGAGGAAGGTTATAACTGGAAGCAAGTTTGGTTTATGAAAAATAATTATGGCTCCATAGATATTGTCTCTAAGGGTGAAATGATCTCCACATAGGAAACTCCTTGGTTCACTGAGGCCTCTTTAGAAAATATGTTTGGTGTACTTCCATGGAGGTGCACAGCATGGGAACTTACCTGGGCAGTTGAGAAGGGGGATCTAACACTTCAGCCAACCGTGACAGACACACTCAGCTAATTTTATTGAGTACCATCTCTGAGATATTGAAAACATTGAAGCAGCTAGTCCATTCTTTAGGATGGCTGATTATGGGCCCTTTTGGGGAACATGATTCGATACTTTCTCAGTGCTTTGATTACTAAGCTTTGGGTTACCTGATGTTTGGTCCACATAATGCTGTTCCATGAAAGCACATGAGGATTTACACCGATTAAGTATAGCTTGAGACAGATTGTGGGGGTGAAGGCATTGCACACAATTCCTGTAAGGGGAAACAGAAATGAAAACATATAATCTTTAAAAGGTTGTAGCCTGTAGTATTTTCTACAAGAAATAAATTAGAATAGAATACTGCTTTAGGATAGCAGACTTGTAAAACTGGGAAAGAAAGCTATGACACTTATTTGTAATTTTGGCTGAATTTAATACCATGGCAAAGTTACTTTCTAACCACTTGAAATAGTTTAATAACATATAAAATCAAAATAATGATTCTTCTGCCTATTTTTTCTTCTAGGATTTTTAGGGTTTTGAATCCTACATTTAAGCCTTTAATCCATTTTGTGCTTATTCTTGTATATGGTGTGAGAAGGTGGCCTAGCTTCATTTTTTTGCATGTATCTGTCCAATTTTCCCAGCACTATTTATTGAGTAGACTGTATTTACCTCATTGTATGCTCTTATCTCCTTAGTCATATATTAATTGACCATATAAGTGTGGGTTTATTTTTGGGCTGTTTATTCTGTTCCATTGTTCTATGTATCTGTTTTTATGTTAATACCATGCTGTTTTGATTACTATAGCCTTGTAGTATAGTTTGATATCAGGTAGCATGATACCTCCAAACTTGTTCTTCTTTCTCAAGATTGCTGTGGCAACTTGGGATCTTTTATGGTTTCATATAAATTTTTAGATTATTTGTTCTTGTTCTGTGAAAAACAAACTTTGGTATTTTGATAGGAATCACATTGAATCTGTAGATTGCTTTGGTTAATATGGACATTTTAATGATGTTAATTCTTCCTATGCATGAGCAGGGTATATGCTTCCATTTATTTGTATTTTCTTCAGTTTCTTTCTGGAGTGTCTTACAATTTTCTGAATACAGGTCTTTTATCTTCTTGGTTAAATTTATCCCTAGGTATTTTATTTTATTTTTTGATGCAATTGTAAATGGGGCTGTTTTTTTTTTTTTGTTTTTTTTTTAGTTTCCCTTTCTGACAGTTCATTATTGGTATAAAAATACAATGGATTTCTGACCTAGAGGGTATTATGCTAAGTGAAATAAACTGGTCAGAGAAAGACAAATACCATATGATTTAACTTATATGTGGGATCTAAAGAACAAAACAAATGCACAAACAAAATAGAAGCAGACCCATGGATACAGAGAACAGACTGATAGTTGCCAGAGGGGAGAGGAGTTGCGGGATTAGGTGAAAAAAATGAAGGGGTTAAGAAGTGCAAATTGGTCATGACAAAATATGGGGATATAAAATACAGCCTAAGGTTATAGTTAATAATATTATAATATCTGTATGGTGCCGGGTGGGTGCTGGAAATATCGGGGGGGGGGGGGAACATTTTGTAAAGTATATGATTGTCTAACCACTATGTTGTAGACCTGAAACCAATACAAAACAATATTAAATGTAAACTGTACTTGAAAAATATTTATAAAATGACTTTTCCATCTTGAGAAGAAACTCTATAGGAAATGAATACTCTCAACACACACACACACACACACACACACACACACAAACTAGCATAGATATTTTAGAAGATGAATATTAAGACACTAATAGAAAAGTTTAGCAATAAATACACAGTTCAAATTTTTGTTTAGTTCATTAGAATTAATTCCATCATTATGTTTAGGAAATGCATTTATAAGAGAGAGACATAATTTGCTATGCATTCTTTAAAAAATTTTACTTGTGCTATTACTCCAAGAAAGTGAAGGCTATAAAAATTTGAATAAAACAAATTGGAGTGTACAGTAATGTTTAGAGTAGTGGCTTTGTTTGAGCAGGGCTCAAACTGTTATTCGGAAATTAATTATTGGCACAAAACAATAATGCTGTCTTCATTTAACATATCACCTTTCATTTATCCATCATTTGTTTCTTTAGTGCTTCATAACCACCATCATTCAGTGATACTATCTAACATTTTTTCTATGATTACTGTGTATAAATACAAAGTTTTTTTAATATGAATTATCTAATTTAATTCTTTCACAGAACTATAGCAAGGTATTATTTTCCTCACTTCTGGTATCAGGAATATTGATAGGGAATATCCTCAGAAAATTCACAGAGAATTTCAACAACTTGCCCTATTTCAAACAGCTAATTAATAGTAAGCTGGGAAGCAAGCAACCCCCAAAACATCACATTATAAACCTTAAACTTGCATAAGGTTATATGCCAATTATATATCTAAAAAGCTGGTGGGGAAACCAATGAACTTTGCACTCGCTTGCTTTTTTCTCGATTCCTGCTACTGATGCTAACCGTGTTGAGTCACATTCGACATCCGAGTGCAAAAGGCTAAAAAAAAAAAGCAAACCTTATTCTCAAAATTGAAGGCAGTGAATGCCTTGTTAAATTCTGATACTCCACAGCTATCTAGTGGCCAAAAATTGGAATCTAAGTCTTAAAATTCCCAAATCCCCCACTCAGTTCTCTTTTAGCATGATGATAATTAATTCGGAGGAGAAGATGCAGCACTTCCAGGGTTATGAAAGGCCGAACTAAAAAGACAAGCATAGCTGCAATGGAGTACTGCTTTATGCATGTTTGGAGTCAGAGAACACATACCAGTTTTCATTGCAGCCTGTGTGACACGTGGGGCAGTGTTCACAGAAGCGGCCGATGCTCCTGGGGTCAGTGCACTCGCACCTGCCACATACACACGTGCCTCGTCCACTGCACACTTGGCCCTTTGGGTTGACGCAGTGTTGGGCTGATGTTGATGGGCACTGGCACCGATCTCCTTCCCAGCCGCTGAAGCACTGGCATCTGCCTGCTTCACATTCTCCGTGCCCTGCAACAGACACCAGAGGATCTAAGTTATTGGGGCCGCCGACTTTGTGAAGCATTTCCAAATGTGAATTCCCCTCCCCTTTCCATGGAAACACACCGACAGTGCGGTGAGTGCAAACAACATCCTTTTCTACTTGTCTGACATAAACAACGCCAGGATGTAGTGTCTATTTCCAACGCTGTTCTAGTGTAATCTCCTGATGCTGTTGTATTGTGCTGACAATTGTGAAGTCTGCCCAACTACTTGAAAGTCACTGTATATTCAGTTTTAAATGAAAAACACAAACATAACTAAGCCACGAAGACTGAAATAATGTTAACTGCCTGATTTGAAAACGGGGGTATTTGATTAATAGCTTCCATAATTTATTCTCTTTGTCTCTCCTTATTGCCAAGGGCCTGGGATCACTTTGAAGGTTCCTGAGGCAAACCTTCTAGTGCTTCAGTTCTGCAAGTTTAAAGATAAGATTTCGAGAGAAGCCAAACTAATCGTTTCACGTCTTCAGGACATCAGTTGGCAGGGAACATCAAAAGTATGCTGTGCACTATTATTACGGGGTATGGAGAGAAAGCAAGGTGGTAGATGTGTATGTTTGTTGGGGTTGGGGCATTTATGCCAACAAATAAGTTGAGGAAAAACACTAGTTATATGTAGTTAATGCATTTTAGACTGCAGAAGTATCCAAGATTTAATATGCTGATGTGAACTAGAAGTCTTCAAGAGGGGGTACATTTTACAAGATTATGTAGTGTTTCTTGGGCTAATTTAGCCACAGGCTCCTCCCTCCCTCTCTCTCTCTGCCTCCATCTCTCCCTCCCTCCCTCCCTTCCTCTCTCTCTGCCTCCCTCCCTCCCTACCTCCCTCCCTTCCTCCCTGTCTCCCTCCCTCTATTGCAGAACACCTCACAAGGTAACTGTTACATAGGGTGTACTTTTGGATTGGCTCAATTTGCTAAGCATAAAACTAATGAGGTTCAGGCCAAACAAACGCCTGCCAGACCCTGTTCTCTGTAAGCAGGCTGCACCACTAATCCTAGGCAACCGACCTGTGAACATGTGTTTTTATTCTCAAGGGAGACTAGTGAAGAAAATGCTTGTCAGTCTACAGTTTGCACTTACAATTTATATACAAATAATTCAAAGCAGATTCTCAGCTGCCTGTGTGTCAGTAGTATCATAGTCATATAGAAGAGCGCCAGCACAATAATTTTTGATATCTATATATATATATATATAAGGAGGTAATATGCAAATTAGCCTGGCCACCTTAAGGCGTCACGACTGGCTCAGGAGGAGGCTGCATCATGACTGGCTCAGGAGGAGCTGCGTGCGCAGATGGGCAGGAGGGGACTGTGTGCCACCCCTAGCCCCAGTGGCCGCAGGGAGGCTGGGGCTGGGGGCGGGCTGGAGCGGAGACACAACACCAGGGATGGGGGCATGCTCCGAGTGGCTGCGGTGCAGCTCGGAGCATGCCCCCACCCCAGTGGACACAACACCAGGGCTGACCACAGCTCGGAGCACGCCCCCACCCCAGCAAACACACACCAGGGGGGCCTCTGTGCATGAGCTGCAGAGGAAACACCTTTCTGACCGCTCATTGGCTAAGCTCCCTGTACACTGTCACTCACAGTGTTCTTGGTAACTTGGATAATAAGAATCCAAGAAGCTGATCTAGGGTTTTTCCACCTCACTCCTGGAGGGAAAAACTAAGGTCCGCTGCTGGAGGGGCTAAGAAATGTCATATCCTGCCCTAGCTGGTTTGGCTCAGTGGATAGAGCCTTGGCCTGCTGACCGCAGGGTCCGGGTTCATTTCTGATCAAGGGCATGTACCTAGGTTGCATGGTTCTCCCTGGCCGGGGCCCAGGTCAGGGCTCATGCAGGAGGCAATGAATCAAAGTGTCCCTCTCACATTGATGTTTCTCTCTGTCTTTCCCTCTCTCTTCCCCGCTCTCTAAAAATCAATGGAAACATATCCTCAGGTGAGGATAAAAAAAAAAGGAAGGTCATATCCTATGAAAGGCACATCTTGAAAACGCCTAAAGAAAGTTGTCATTTTTTCATGGTGAAGGGACTGGAGTCCGTGTTGATGAAAATACCTTGGTGGCTGCGGCAGCCGGCAGTGGCAGCAGCAGCGGGGTGGTGGGGGTGGCATCTTCCCCTGATCAGCCCAGTCACCTCCCGCAGAAGGAGGCCAGACTGCGGCTTAGGCCCGCTGCCATTGGAGAGGGAGCGGGCCTAAGCCATCAGTAGGACATCCCCTGAGAGCTCCTAGACTGTGAGAGGGGGCAGGCTGGACTAAGGGACCCCCCCCACCCCAGTGCACGAATTTCGTGCACCGGGCCTCTAGTCTATATATATATATAAAAGACTAATATGCTAAATGTCCCTCCAGGTAATGACATCACTTAGCAATGCCTGACTTCCTCTCCCTAGCGATGACTAGCCTCCTTGCAGTTTCTTCAGACCAGTCTTTATAGCTATGTGGAAACATTTCACACTTTAACCAAATGTATGTGAAGCATTTTCTGATGCCTCATCTCATTTGATCCTCACAGAAGTCCTGGAGTAGGTAGATAGGAGACTTGGTAGAATCCTATTTTCTTTTCATTAGCCGGAAAATGGAGATTTAGAAAGCTTATAGACTCGATCTGACTGAAAAGAAATAAGAACCAGTGGACCTTGAAAATGACTTCAGGTTTTCTCACTGTGCAGAATATAGTCAAACACTGCTGCAGTTAAATATTTTACCCTTTGTTCTCCCTGTGTAATCTACAATAATAATCTGCTTCGTGTTGATACTTATTGCTGTGTTGCTGAAAATTACCTGAAAGAGAAGTTGGGGTGCTTCACTGGGCTGGAAAAAGTTTAGCTACATCAGAAAGCAGGTCTAATTAAGCAAGTTTATTTTATATATATAAAAGGCTAAGTTGACTCGCGCATGTGTGATACATATAAAGCTCTCGCTGGCGCTGATAGCACGCATGTGTTTTGATCTGTCATTGTCGATCATGAATTTGGTTGACACTTCTATTACAGAGAAAGGGCAAATAGCCATATTAAAATATTTCTTCTAATTAATTTCCTTTCAATGTACACGAATTCGTGCACCGGGACACTATTTTTATTATAAACAGAGGCTGGGATTTTCAGTGCATTTCAAACTTTTTTGATATATCCACAGCTGTGGGAAAGGATCTCAGATTCTTTCTCTTCCCTCTCCCAAACAGGATTAGCTCTAAAAAATTAGCAGATAATTACTGCTTTGTTCTAAAGTCATCTATAATCCATTTTACCTATGATAGCAGGTTGAGCTGAATACATGTTTAAAATACAAAATATTTTGTGTATATAATAGAATAAAAAGGCAATATGCCATCGCATATTTATGTGATATAGGGCAAAATTTTAGCTTACACACAAAAAAATTTATTTTGTATAGTTTTTTTACTTTCCATATGCTTTTGACAATGAAATATTTATCAATAATTTAATTACTATTTGTTTACCAAAATGCAAATACTAAAAAGGCGTTTTAACAATAAGTGGATTTAGTGCATTGTCACAGAAAACTTAATTCATTGAAAAACAAATGATTTGTATTAATTTTTAAATGCTGCAGATTTTTCGGACTCTAACCTCCAGATGGCAGTAAACTGAATTAGCCAGAAAGTGCTTAGGTTTCTGTTGTAAAATTTGGTCTGTGGGGGCCTCTGGGACTAATCTTCTAGATTGCTAATGAAACCACTATTTTCTTGAAGAATGCTGTCTTTTGACAATTTTGTGTCTGGTATTGTTACAAAAATAAACTGGAGAGTTTTAAATAACTGCAACTTTCTAATATCACCTATAATAATGCAGTAAGCATTTTCCAATGAATAAAAAGTGTATTTTTAAAGTTCACTATCCTCTGAGCAAGCTGGAGGGAGTGACCACTTATGAGAATGAATCAGATCCTTCTAGAAGAATACCCTGATTATAGCAAGCCTGTCAGACATCATCTGTAATTTCCTTTCTGGCATATATCTTCACAAGGGCAAGTCATACTTGAGAATAATAACTCATTTTTGTTTTTTATTTTTAACTACTTACTGCATACAATTATTTAAAATATAAATATCAGAATCATGTGATATAAATTTGTTGCCATGCCTTAATTTCACGGACTCTGAAACTTTAAAAATTAAATTCAGATTCGGGGTTAGTAATTATAAAGCTGTGATTTAAAGATACTTTAACATATATGCTAATTTAATAGTGACTAGTGAAAACTGCATGTATATTTATATATTTATACTCACCAGCACACAGATTTCCTTGGTGATATGGACAAGAGAAATCATCCTTTTCACAGTATTTTCCATATACTTTTCCAAGCTTAGTTTTATGACACAAACATTTCCCACAAATACAAACTCCTCGACCGCTGCAAAAAGGTTGATCCTTGTGTGACTTGCAACTCTCAGAAGGGACTTGATCGTCATCAAAATGACATTTATTCTCATCACACTGGAAACACTTGGAGTCTAGTAAAGTTTCATCTACACACTTTCTTTTAGGTCCTCTGATTTCATCACATTGACAGCTGCAGTTTCTGTGTATATGAATTTTAGTGGTTTCATTGAAACCAATAGGTTTGATTATTGCATAGCTTTTTCCTCCTGTGACATCACATTTTTTCATTATAACTGTTACATTGAAAAGAACCTAAATTTGGGGCAGGGGAGGAGAAAAATACATGTCTTGATTATTTTCATTACCAATATGATATCTGTTAATGATATTTTGAATCAATTTTCTATCTTACAGAAATTAATATTTATAAATTGCACATTCACTCTTTCATACATAGATGTAACATCCCTCTTTAATTTTACTTGTTTCCTAATTAATGAACTAGAGCAGTGGTTCTCAACCTTTCTAATGCCACGACCCTTAGATACAGTTCCTCATGTTGTGGTGACCCCCAACCATAAAATTATTTTCGTTACTACTTCATAACTGTAATTTTGCTACTGTTACGAATCGTAATGTAAATATCTGTGTTTTCCAATGGTCTTAGGCTCTACAGCAGTGGTTCTCAACCTGTGGGTGACCCACAGGTTGAGAACCGCTAGCAGGGTTGCCTAAGACCATTGGAAAACACAGATATTTACATTACGATTCGTAACAGTAGCAAAATTACAGTTATGAAGTAGCAACGAAAATAATTTTATGGTTGGGGGTCACCACAACATGAGAAACTGTATTAAAGGGCCGCAGCATTAGAAAGGCTGAGAACCACTGAACTAGAGAGTTAAAGGATGCATTGACTGCTACTTTCTCTGATTTAGTCAAGGAAAAAATATCCAGGACTCTTACTCTCAAATCTTCAGATCTCAATGAAAGGTCATACATTTGTCTTAGTGGAGCAGTTAGTCTAGAAAGAAGAATCTTGGCTGGGAGATATTGGTTCCTTTATGAAACTACAGAATTTCTTTCTCTTGCCAAATTTTTCCTTTTTATTTTTTTTTAAATATATTTTATTGATTTTTTACAGAGAGAAAGAGAGAGGGATAGAGAGTCAGAAACATCAATGAGAGAGAAACATCGATCAGCTGCCTCCTGCACACCCCCTACTGGGGACGTGCCCGCAACCAAGGTACATGCCCTTGACCGGAATCGAACCTGGGACCCTTGAGTCCGAAGGCCGACGCTCTATCCACTGAGCCAAACCGGTTTCGGCAAATTTTTCCTTTTTATTTTTTGCACACAGTTGGTTTTATGTGTCTATTTGTATTTGTTAACCCACATTATGATCTTAAGGTACTTTGACAAATAAGATTATATGGTTTTTTTCATGTTAGACTGAAATCTGTTATAATTTAAAAATAATTTGTACTAGACTTTTTGTTTGGAATGGAGAAAAATAGATAGATATAAAGATATAAATATAGGTAGATGGGTATCTATCTATCTACCTATCTATCTATCAATCTATATATAGATAGATATTTCTATATATCCCAAATAAAAAGCCTAGCACAAATATACATGTCTAGAGGCCCAGTGCACGAAATTCGTGCACGGGGGAGGGGGAGGGGGGTGGGGAGAGGGTGTGTTCCTCAGCCCAGTCTGCACCTCTCCAATATGGGACCCCTCGAGGGATGTCCGACTGCCCGTTTAGGCCCGATCCAGGTAGGATCGGGCCTAAACGGGCAATCGAACATCTCTCTCACAATCCAGGACTGCTGGCTCCCAACTGTTCGCCTGCCTTTCTTCCTGATTGCCCCTAACCGCTTCTGCCTGCCAGCCTGATCACCCCCTAACCACTCCCCTGACAGCCTGATTGATGCCTAACTGCTCCCTTTCCAGCCTGTTTTCCCCTATCTGCCCTCCCCTGCAGGCCTGGTCACCCCTAACTGCTCTCCCCTGCAGGCCTGGGTCCTGCCCAACCCTTCCCTGCAGGCCCGGTCGCCCCCAACTTCCCTCCTCTGCTGGCCTGGTCACCGCTAACTGCCCTCCCCTGCAGGCTTGATTGCCCCCAACTGCCCTCCCTTGGAGGCCTGGTCCCTCCCAACTGGCCTCCCCTGCTGGCCATCTTGTGGCGGCCATCTTATGTCTGTCCACATGGGGGCAGCCATCTTGTGTGTTGGAGTGATGGTCAGTTTGCATATTATTCTTTTATTAGATAGGATTAGATAGGATAGAGGCCTGGTGCATGGGTGGGGGCTGGCTGGTTTGCCCTGAAGGGTGTCCTGGATCAGGGTGGGGGTTCCCTTGGGGCATGGGGCAGCTTGAGTGAGGGGCCAGTGGTGGTTTGCAGGCTGGCCATGCCCCCTGGCGACCCAAGCAGAGGCCCTGGTATCTGGGATTTATTTATCTTCTATAATTGAAACTTTGTAGCCTTGAGCAGAGCCAAGCCTCCTGCTTGCTCTGTGGCTGCAGCCATTTTTGTTGGGATTTATTTATTTTCTATAATTGAAACTTTGTAGCCTTGAGTGGAGGCCAAGGCAGGCCAGGGCAGGAGGAAAGCTTGGCTTCCTCCATCGCTGGGGGCAACTCAAGCCTTCTGCTTTCTCCAGCTTCGTGGCCACAGTCATTTTTGTTGGGATTTATTTATCTTCTGTAATTGAAACTTTGTAGCCTTGTGCAGAGGCCAAGGCAGGCCAGAGCGGGTGGAAAGTTTGGCTTCTTCCATAGCCGGGGGCAACTCAAGCCTCCTGCACTCTGTGGCCGCAGCCATCTTGGTTGGGTTAATTTGCATACTTGCTCCTGATTGGCTGTTGGGCGTGGTTTGTGGGTGTAGCAGAGGTATGGTCAATTTACATATTACTCTTTTATTAGATAGGATACTATGAAATATCTAAATTTAGGCATATATATATATATATGCTTTAGAAATGTATTTGATAAATTTGTTGTCTTTAAGAATGTTAAGGATTAATAGATATATACAATAATATAGTCATTGTCGGTATTAATAGTAGAGCAAAATGTAGGGTTTATATAATTAAGAGGTCATATTATTCTTCCTAAGAGTCAAACTGTTTATATTGCTTATTGAAAGTGAGGGGAATGAAGGTATGTAGAAAAAAAAAGAAAAAAGAAAAGAAAAATGTAAGAAATAAGGAAAAACATTTTGCCAAAACCGATTTTGAAAGAAAGAACCACTTCTAAGTAGATAACCCTTTCTCAGAAAGTAACAGTGCTATCTTTTTTAGCATAAAGTTTTCTCTATATTTAATGAAAATCAAATATGTATTTTATAAATTGGCATATAATTTTTTAAATGAAAATCCAAGGAATGACTATGGCGGAACCTACAGAACTCGAAACTAGCAATAACTAATTTCAAATATACAACTTGTTGGAACAACTATACTACCTTCAGATTCTAAATTTACCAAGAGGAATACATATATTCACACTAAAAAGAAAGGAAGATTCTCTTTTATTCAATCTTAGGATCTTAGGACTTTCTATCTCTTTGAATAACTTTTATTCTTTTTCTCTATATAATGGCATTAAAATAATTAATAACATCATACAGCATTAGAAATGGAAGCAAAGGGAATTATAAATCTCCTAGTACAAGCTATTCACTTAAATATGAGGCAACTAACTGATGCCTCAAGAGGTAAAGGACTCACTGGAAATCACTTCATCCAAGAATAATTCCCTTTAAAAGCATGTTTTGGTGTGTTTACTCTCTGTTGTGGTGGTCACTGGAGAGTATCTCCTCTTGTCCTGTTTCCTGATGCTACCTTAATATGAGCCCCTCTCTTCCACATTTCATCCTTTTTTTAATTAAATGATGACACTTCTTTTTTATTGTTCTAACAAATTTCCCTACCTCCTCCTAGATCATTATGAGTACCAGAGGCCCGATGCATGAAAATTCGTGCCATTGTCGGCCTTCCTTCCCCTGGCTGCCGGCACTGGCTTCCCTCCAGCACCTGGGACCTGGGTTGGCTTCCCTTGGGCTGCCCGCAGGCACCCGGGACCCAGGCTGGCTTCCCTCTGGCCCCGGCTTTGTCAGGAAGGACATCCAGAATGATGTCCGGAAGACATCCAGTCTAATTAGCATATTACCCTTTATTATTATAGGTTGGGACAATCACAAAGTGAAAGATTTTGGAATTCTTAGTCTTTATCAACTGCTCCATAACTCCCATTCTTTTCTGTGGCTTATTCACCTTCAGTTTCACATTTGCTCTGAGAATTTTCAGATTTAAAACCAAAAAAATTAGTATCATCATAAATGCAGACACTACTTATTTGAGGAGATGTGATTTCCTAATATTTAATGGCTGGGACACCTAGATTTAAAGATATTATCATTGAATAAGTATATAATATATACTTATTATTATTAATATATACTTATATATATTAATATATACTTATTAATATATACTTATTAATAAGTATATAATATATACTTATCTTAACTTGAGAGTTTGAGAGAACAGTCAATGAAGTTAAAACAAGTAGGAACTTTGCAAAGAGACAATAAAAGTTACTTTGAAGTCTAAATAAGATCCTTGGGGTCAGAGGTAAGTAAAGGTTTTCAGGATGTTTTGATTTTCTGTGAGGAAGCATACCAAACAGCTTAGTTTACTTGAAATAGGAAAAACGCGCACCCACATACTTCGTCATTGCTCGTTACATTTCTGCATCCTTCTGTGCCTGGCCTTCTGGTCCCATCTGGACAGATTGCGGTAATGTTTAAATAGATGCCTTTTACCTGGTTTTCCACCTGAACTTTCACTTCTGAAATAAGTTTCTGCAGAGACATCATTTTTAAATTTTATACTATAGCATTATCAAATATAAGCAACTAACAGTTTTATTGTCATTCTAGATTTAACTTAAAGATTCTGTCTCTATTAAAGGATGAATAAAAACATCATTTCCACATAATAACCCAATTATATTTGAAATATGTAAGAAATACTGAAGATTAAACTATCTGCATTTAATTGCTCTATTTTAAATATATTTTCATGCATTTCTTGTAATTTGATAACTTCAAAGATAAATCTTACTCAGCTTGTTACAAAAATAATCATTTAATCCAATAATATTTATATTATGTAAAAAATTTTAAATAAAACATTGAGAACACATACCATCAAAGAGGGTAAACCTTTTTTTTTAATTAAATATATTTTATTGATTTTTTACAAAGAGAAAGGGAGAGGGATAGAGAGTTAGAAACATTGAAGAGAGAGAAACATCGATCAGCTGCCTCCTGCACACTCCCCACTGGGTATGTGCCAGCAACCAAGGTACATGCCCTTGACCAGAATCGAACCTGGGACCCCTGAGTCCGCAGGCCAATGCTCTATCCACTGAGCTAAACTGGTCAGGGCAAAGAGGATAAATCTTGACAGCTTAAAATCTGAAATATACGTCTGACCTTTACAGCTGTCAAGAAACATTTCAGTTTCAAATACTTGAGATTATCTTGAAGGCTAAAATGCCTTATTAGTACAAAATTGAAAGACAATTTTTGGGAGGCAATTTCTATACAATAGGCAAAAGAATTACCTGCCTGATATGGTCCTACACTAGTCAATTCTCCATGAATGGCCTAGGATTTTTGCCAAGTTCCTAAGGCTTGCTTGTGTCAATCAAATCTGTTCCAATTCTTAATACTGAACTAGATCCCCTTACTGAGCAGAAAACCATCCACTCATTTATGCAAACTTTCAAAAGTCATTTATGTAATGCCATTTATGTAAATCATGTACCAAGCACACATTTCTTCCATTACAATCTCTGAGTTCCAAAAATTCTAGCTACATTAAATATATACTGTAGATCTGTGTGTATTTTCATTTTATAAAACTAAGAGTCTACACATGCAAAAATCCTTAACATATACTTGTAAACAAAAGGAAGGAAAAAGATGACATATAGACCTAAGGAAAGAGAGTGAGTAGATGGATATGAAGAAAATAAAATAATTTCCACTGTCTTCTAATTCTTTACTTGAGTAATTTTTCTTCTTCAATTGTAAAATCAATAAACACATGTATACTAATTATAATTAATCATGGAATTATGGTAGTAACTCTTTAAAACAAGGTACTTCCTCAAATTAGTAAATTTTATTTTGGGTTAGGTAAGACTGTATGAGCCACATTTTTTATCTCCCAAAGAGCTCATACATTATAATCACTTAATTGAACAATTTTGGCAAACCAACAGAAACTTATAATGGTATACAAATGGGGATGATATGGTGATGGTTTGACAGATCAGAAGGAAATTCCTCATATTCTGAGTGCCCTTCTGAAATTCTGCTTCTCTTAAAACCTTGAGCTATTATACCAATGTTTTCAAGAAGGGTATTGAAGACAAATATCTAAAATGTTGACCAGTTTTGGCTTTTAGAAGTTAAGCTGCAAACACAGTCTTAAGCTTCACTTTTAATGACTGAAAGGTACAGAGGTAGAATTTATTTTCTGTAATGTATAATTGTTTTATCAATATATTTTCCCTTAATTTCAGCTAAATTACTATTGTTTTTAGAGTTATGATTTTAAAAAAATGTATTTTATTGATTTTTTTACAGAGAGGAAGGGAGAGGGACAGAGAGTTAGAAACATCGATGAGAGAGAAACATCGATCAGCTGCCTCCTGCACACCCCCTACTGGGGATGTGCCCGCAACCAAGGTACATGCCCTTGACCAGAATCAAACCTGGGACCCTTCAGTCCGCAGGCCGACACTCTATCCACTGAGCCAAATCGGTTAGGGCTAGAGTTATAATTTTTATGTCATTTTAATTCTACTGGTGGTGTTGATGTAAAAGATAAAAAATAAAATGTAATTACATTCACCATGTACTAAATTTGTATGTACTTTTATAAAATTCTTAAAAATAAAGTGAAAAGTTAGAATGAAAATATTTTTTTTTTTTTCCATCAATGAATTGTGAATTGTTTCTGTTGGACTGTGAAAACAAAATGAAATTTCAGAAGCATTTTGAAAATATAGATATATAAAATAATAACAGAATCTCAACTCAAGGAGATTACTTAGCCAGAGTAAGTTTTTGTTAGATTTACTAGTATTTTTCCATTGTTTAAGGTTAATCAGAACTGCAATTAGCTTAAGGCTTCACATACCTACCCTATGCAAATAAGAAACCTAAAACCAAATGCTGCTGTTTCCTTTTCATTGGTGCAGCCTGATACCCAGGCAAGTCTGTCAATTTATATTAGTTGTTTGGGGGTAATAAGTGGGTTCATATTATAAAAACTAGGGTGGCTTCTAATACTGTGAACTCCTTCTTTATTTTGATTATTCTTGAGAACAAACTATGGATGGGAATGAATTGTACACACAGTTGATTTTCTTTGATAAGAAGCTCCGCCAGTCCTAATGTTCATTGGTAACAGTGAAAAAGCAATAGAATTAAAAATACACTTCCTTACTTCAATGTATTTTCAGATATACAAACAACTTTTGGGTAAAAAAAAAAGAAAATCTCACAGGATTTATTTTCCTTTAAAAACTTTTTTCACAAGATTAATTTTTCTTTTTTAAAAAAGGAAGTTTAAACAAGTCCTTCATTTTCTATCCTGTGTCTACTTTCTGTCTTTCCCATCTGTACCCGAGTTGAAGGCAGATGTTACATGGAGAAAATGAGAAGCCTGGGATTTCTCACAATACTTGGGCTACTATTTCCGCTATTCAACTCTACTGTGTCAGAAAGGGAATCAGAGAAATTTGGGAAGTGAGACTTGATTAATGGTCCATAAATTTAAGGTATAATAAAGCACGTCTTTGGATGCTATGTAAAATGAAAACAAAACAAAACAAAACAAAATGGGTGGCATCACTTGGGGCCTGGGGTTAAGGAAGGCCTGGATTCTATTCCTGCTTCTTCTGCTTGTTAGTTGTTTGACCCTTGGTTAATTTGCTTAACTTCTTTGGGGGTCTACAAATGCGTAATGGGAATACTAATCCCTGCCTTACAGGTCAGGTGTGCAGATTAAATGAGGTCACATGTGGAAAGTAACTGGTTCTTAGTGGAATTAAAGTAACAGTCACTA
Organism: Eptesicus fuscus; assembly: GCF_027574615.1. Taxonomy (NCBI): domain Eukaryota; kingdom Metazoa; phylum Chordata; class Mammalia; order Chiroptera; family Vespertilionidae; genus Eptesicus; species Eptesicus fuscus. The sequence goes on from NC_072486.1 coordinate 15,158,892, forward strand.
TTATAACAACATCCTAACAGAGAATTCTTTTCAGGAATGACATAGGTTGAAAGAGCAGATGTTTCTTTATATCTTGGCATTTGGCATCCACTCTTCACAGCCTGAGGACAGCATACAACTGTCAATAAAATAGAATATCTCTTAAGGTGATCCTTTTGCTCAAACTAGTTTCATAAAACTGCTAAAATAATTGATTGGACAAGGAAACCCTCTTAGTAATCTCTATATCCCAGGTATTCATTTTATTTGACAGGTTGCCACTTTATATACCAGTATGGGTTTCTTACTTTATCTTTATGATATAGGAAGTTGTGAAATTTCTTGGTGATAAAGTATATTCTATAGTCCTGATTTGGTGACTCACTGAATGTTTGATTTGGAAGGAAATTTAGATTGCCTGCAGCCCAACCTGGGTTTATTGTCAGTGAGACACACTGAGGCACATACCTGTGACTTTCCCCGCAAGGTTCCATGGCTCGTCAGTGGGAGAGCCAGGGCTGAATTAGGTTCTCAATTCTACATGTAATGTTCTTCCTACCACACCTTTCAAGATGATACGGCACTAGTTTGTACCTTGTCATAGAAACTGGGGTTAAAAATTATTTGGAGTATATATGTACATACCTGATAGGCTTCTACTACCAAATTATTAAGGTTTGCAGCCTTGGATTCTATTTCACCAGCAATGGTACCAGGCAAGAGGGGTAGAAGGTCCTAGAATATATACCAATAAAATTTATTAATGACAATCATATGCAATGGTTTAGCAATCAACAAGTGAGAAAATTCTTGTAGTTACCAGTGAGCGGTGACATTACATGAATCAAAAAATATGAGAAAAGAAAATGGTGTGTATATGTGTATATGCAAGAGTGTGTGTGCATGTACAAATTACATGCTGACCTAAAACCCAATCAAAGTACAGACCAGCATTTCTCAAAGTATATTCCATGGAACATAGTTTCAAGAGATTTTAAACATGAAAGGGTCCTAAGGGAAGATAAGTTTGCCAAGTTCTACACATGGTTTCTTTCACTTAGAGACTCAAAATGTACACTTGCAAATTGAAGGTTCAGAGAAGTCCTGCAATTCAGAAATGATTTAGCATTATTTAGTGCAGCATTTCCTACCATTTCTTAAAATTATATATATATATATATATATATATATATATATATATATATATATATATATAGTTATTTAAGAGAGGACGGGTGAGGGAGAGAGACAGAAACATCAATGATGAGAAAGAATCATTGATCAGCTGCCTTCTGCATGCCCCCTTCAGGGAATCGAGCCCTCAACCCGGGCATGTACCCTGACCAGGAATTGAACTGTGACCTCCTGATTCATAGGTTGACACTCAACCTCTGAGCCACACCAGCCGGGCTCCCACCATTTCTTTAATTACAAAATTCTTTTCTTATGTAACATATATAAACATTTTGTAGAATGACTGTTTCATGGAATGAACTTTATCACATGTTGGCCCAGACTGGAGAAAAAAATAATAGTTACAAGGGGAAGCTTCATTTGGTAGGTGTTCTTGATGGATCTTCTTAATTACTGAATAATTATGGAGAAGACTGTAGGTATTCCTGGTGAGAAAAAGAATTAGCAAAGCCTTAAGGGTTTATCTGAATTATAGATAAAATAAGAACAGAGAAGAAACCAGTCTGATTAGAGTGAAGGATGCATAACTAACCTACAAGGAGCCAGATTATGGAAAGCCTTGAAATCCATTTATACACTCATTTTTATCATTCATAAGTATTAAGTTCCTGCAGTATGCCAGCCACTACGTAGACACTATCAACTTGGAATTGTAGGTAATAGGGAAAATGTATTCCTGTACATTTTTAAATCCATTTGTAAAACCTTTGTTGAGCACCTATTGTGTACCACATTGGAAACGCTAAATTGCTAGGCCACTTACTTTCCATTCTTAAGGATCCCACTGGTGCATAAACGACAATTTCACAAAACAATGTCCACATGAAGCAAAAGAATGAATGCACAGGCCCCAATGGGAGGGATACCCAGGAAGCATTTGAGGGTTGCGGAAGGTTGACAGGGACTGCTTCCTGGAGGAGGTGACATATGAGCTGTATCTTAAAGGATGAGTAAGATTTAGTCAAGTAACAAGGGAGAAGGGCTTCCAGGCATGGTGGGTGCATGGCAAGAACATTGGCACAAATGATAGAAAGAGCTTGGTGAATGGTGTGCCCAGGAAAATTAGAAGCATGGCTGGAGGGACAGATGTAAGGCAAAAATAATGGAGGATGAGTCCAGAGAGGCAAGCAGGGACCAGAGGGTCTCTTATGCTACATTAAAGACTTGATCCTTTAAATCAGAGGGAATCCTGGGGATACTTTATTTTAGGGAGCACTTTGGTCACACTTGTGATTTAAATAAATCTAAATGTGTTTCCTCATCTTTACAATTGGGCATATTATTTATACTACCCTCATTATTAAGAGTTGTTAAGAATATTAAATGAGTTAATAAACTTGGTGCCTGACAATAATAAGTATTCAATAAGTGGAAGCTGTTACTGTCATTAATAAAGTGGTTTGGGCATTGGATTTGGGCAAGAGTCCTACTTCTGTGGATGTTAATGGTTGTTACATTAAAAGGAGGGGTCAGGTATATACATTTGGGAAAACAGTGAATTAAATAAAGTTTCACTATAGATTTCT